>NC_028638.1:23722808-23739472 GCF_001406875.1 Solanum pennellii
CACTCCTCAAAATACCCAAAAAGATATATCTGTTACCCCGCAAACAAATACTTATAAAGCCAGCCTAGACTCTCAAAAACAGACATATAATTACATCACAAGAACATACATAGAAAATATACACAGAGTACAAACATTTCTAAACCTAAACCCCAGAGCCAAAGAAACAAAAAACCCAACTGAAGACTATATAACCCAATATTTACAAGGATACAATAAGCTAATTGCACAACCAGGAACCAACCCAAATCTAGTAGCAACCTGCTACAACTACGGATTATTAAGTACTGTATATACAATAACGGGAGACGAGATATCAAAGATACCGGAATTATATAAAGCCTTTTTACAATATAAGAGAGTAACCAAAGGTACTCTTTTCTATATAAAATTTTATGCAGCTACGGCAGAAATATTATATGACGAAGTCAAAACTACAATCCAAGTTATAAAGATTGGATTAACAAGGGAAATGATAATCCCTGAAAAGATAGATATCCAGGAAGAAATACAAAAAGTAGACATTCCAGAATTCTATGCAAACAAAAGGACTATCGGAATAGCTACCATATTAAACGAGCTAACAAATAATTATTTGAACGAAAATGCAATATGGATATATTACAACAGAGATCAGACAATTATTTATTCGAACTGCAGAGATATACGAGAAGCAGATATGGAAGATTTAAGGCAGTGGATACTAAGTCTACTCAGACCAGAAACTTTGCCTACAACAAGAGCTATACGAAAAAATTTCATTTCTTCCAATCTAATGACAAGATACTGTAAATTGATTGGACAAAAATATCCAGATCACCTATGTTCAAAATGTGAAGGAGAAGACAATTATGTGCCAGACGTCCAACTAGAATAAAAGATGTGAAGAACAAGATATTGGAAAGAAAGAAAGAAGAAAGAGACATAAAGATATATGTACAAATTAGGTCATAGTCATTGTCGGCCATTTGGCCAAAGTTTATTTTGTTTTCTTGTAAAAAGTCGTAAAGTTAATAGTGTCAGTATGTCTTTATCGTAAATAGTAAGAGTCAAGTAACTGTGTAAATAGTAAGAGTCAAGTTACTATGTAAATAGTAAAGGCCAATTGTCTTTTAATAAAGATGAAAGGTCATTATGTATGTCTATATAAGGGGCATTTGCCTTCATAAATAAAACACACCTCTTCCACTACTCTCTTCTCTCTCTTTACACTCTTCCACCCCACATTGGTATCAGAGCTAGATAAATTAAATAATTATGGAAAACAAATCAACTATGCCAGATGATCTACAAGAACAGGTATACCATTTTATATTCATGAGTAGCTAAATTAGTTTATTCCTGAAGATCTCTTGTTAATTATAATTGTTTATCATGTTTGAATAATGTTCTAATAACCATCTTTAGCAAGTTTGCTACAGAAATATTCTTGAAAAAAGTATGCCCAGACTATGCCATCCTAAGGTTGAAACCGGTAGGCAGAGAAAGGCCGTTTAAGGGGAGTAAACAAAGTTGAAGGCGCTGTTAGGGTAACTAATCAAAGAAGAAAGCTGTAGTAGTGACCAGACGAGATGATTATTAAATCAGGACTAAAGACTCTCTCAATGGTAGCTTAATCTGCACATCTATAGGCAATAGTGTTGATTTTTTTATCTTTTGACTTGTTTGTCTTTGAAATGGGTATAGCTTAAAAAGTGAGTCGACTTTTCTTAATTTCTTTCAATTTCGAAAGGTTGCTTTTATATCTTACTCAGCTTACCAGATTGTAGTTATCTCAAATTCATAGGCTTATTCAGATTTTTTTTATAAATTTGGTTTATCCGTTTTAGACTAAATCTTACCTTTTGTCTTGGTTGTAGTCTGTTTCTATCTTGGTATGCCAAATATATCTCTCGTTGGTATTTACGTCTAAGTGAATTCATGAATTAGAGTTTAGCATATCTCGTTGTCGTTTGGATAGTGCATTTAGATGGGTATGTGTTGTATAGTGGAGTTTATCTTTCTTCTGTTTGGTTTCATTTCAGCCCTTATATTGTGTTGAAACTCATCTTATTGTTTTCATCATTGGATTAAATTTGTTCGTCTTTGGTAGAAGCTAATGTTTTCCCTTCTGTTCTAATGGGTTAGTATTACTAGTTATGTTTCTTCATTGTAGATAGTAAGTCGTTTAACTCATGTCGTTCATATTTTCCCCAAGTCTCAATCTGTCCCGTTCTCTATTTATGTCCTCGATTAACGCTAAAGTTTATATCTATTGTAAAAGGGATGGTGGTTAGCATTATTTCTCTCTAGTTCACGAAGAATAGCTCCGGCTATAAGCTCCAATTGTTCTTATTTTAACCAGTAGCTTCTTTATTCTGCTAGAGGTCTTATTCTTTCTCTTCTTAGCATGCTCTCTAACTGAGAAGTAATATTTAGCTTTCATATGCTCCATCTGGCATGTTGTCTTAATCTTTGCTAAATTGTTTGGAGTTTATTTAATACTCTATGGTGTTCCTCTCTAATAATTAATATCGTTCATTGTTGGTTTAAGATGATTAATTTTAGCATAGCATCGTTGAATATGGCTACAATTGGCATCACTTGTTAGCATACATTCACTTGTTAGCATGAATTTAATTGGTATTTGTTAAATTGGTTGCATTCATTTGTATAACATAGATCTTTTAGTTACTGTGCATTAGTTTAGGAGCTTCCATGATAAATTTGTCTAAAAAAAAGCTTTCTCTCTTATTTTTATTTAAATGCTAATCGTTATTATCATTTTGTTGCATGCAAAACGGCCCGAGCTCGCCAAGAACTCACGTTATCCTTCGCATTTCGAGAGAGATAGAAAGACTTATTTTTTTCTTATATCTAGTCAACCCATCGAAGCAGACGTACAAGTCCGAATTTTCATGAAGATTGAAGAAAGCCGAAAAATCGGATTATAAGATCCAATTTAATTTATTATGTAGTATTTATTTTGGGCATAAGCCTTGTCGCCTTTTTTTTATTTACTTTGTATTTGTTATTTGTTTAGACTAGGACAGGTGTGAAAGAAAATGGGTCAAAAACCCAAAAAGTCAAATGGGTCGAAAACCCAAAATGTCAAATGGGTCAAACCCAAAAATAGGTGGGTCCAAAATTCCGGTCAAGGCGAACAGAACCCGGATTTGGACCCAAAATCTCTCTCCCTATCTCTCTTTATATGCTTTAAATTATCTGCCTTATTTATTCATCGTTAGTTTTAAAGTTAGGAAAACTCGAATCCCCATGGAACACCTTAAATGTTTTGTCAAGTCGAAATCACTAATTTCGCGAAAAAGCTCATTTAGACAATAAGCTAATATTTAAAACATTCGACTTTTAACCTTTCTTCTTATAAATTAACTTAAAAACAGTTTTTAGCCAAACAGAGTTGTCGGTCAATCGTATTAGGCGGAATGTTTTAGGTGCCTAACACCTTTTTTAAACATTAATTTGGATCCCCCAACCCTTTGATTGTTTTTAAACGATTTTTCTGTTAAGTTATTTGAAAACAAAAGTTTCTTTAATTTTCCTTAAAAAAAATAAAATTAAGTGGCAACTCTTTATAAAAGTCAAAAACTCTTCGAAATAAATATTTGTTTTGATTTCGGATAAAACAGAAATGGCGACTCTGCTGTGGATTTTGAGAGAATCCTAACCTTAAAAACTAACATTATTTGGCTTTGTGTATGTTTGTTTATTTGTTTATCGCTTTATTAAACTATTTCATTCATAAGATGACATCTTCCGTCAAACGAAAATTATTTTCATTCCCACTAAAGGACGATTATGCGGGTTCACAGTCGTTCATTAACAAAAATTTTCTCAGGGCACCCTGACGAGTGTAGTTGGCTACTTGATAGTCAACGATCGTTAACTGTCCCAGCCCAAGTAATCCGCTTGGGTTACCCTTTCCACTTTAAATACAACCCACTCTTAGTCAAACTAAGATAGAGTTAAACCCAATCTCGAAAATAGTGCATTGGCCTAGGACGACGCAACACCCAAGGAGTGTTCGGGCCATTAGAAAGACCGCTTTGAGTCCAAAGAGCCCACGGTTCGATAGGATGATCATATTTGTGTGATAAATCTGAAGGATGTATTGCGTGTTTAAATGTTTGTTGTGTCATGGGGGGAATGGCAATTAACTTGTTGTAAATTTTGTAGATGTCGAGTCAGTTTTTTCATTTCAACATGGTCACCAAGACACCAGACATTCTCCGTGTATGGTGGGACAACATAAAACATTGTCAAACCAGAGAAATCTCGGTTTACCTGGGTCACTTACCTTCACCTGGGTCACTTACCTTCAATAATGGACTTCAAGGTATGGCCCACATCTATCGAGGTTATCACTCAGTTTTGGGACGATAAGAAGATGGTTTTTCAATTTGGAGATGTCGAAATAACGCCCACGCTAGAGGAATTCAAGGATTGTCTGGACTCTATCTGGACATGTGGCAAAAGGAAAAAATGTCCAAATCATCACATCCTTCTTCCAAATAGGCCAACTAGTGAGGAATTAAAGAATATATTGTTACTAGTAAACGCAAACTGGTTGGAAACCCATGATATACCACTAATGAGATTTTTCGAGAGATGGGGGAACGACAGCTATTTCAGACTATTTCCGAATGAATTCCACAATCACAGTACCTGGAGGCAAACTCAGACTATCGCTTTCTCTGCATGTCTTTAGGAACTATAGTACCCTAAAGATGAAGGGAAGGAAATCGACACCCGTGTCGTGATGGTAGTGGACGCCATATTAAGAGGAATTGGTAGGAAACAAGAAGAAAAGAAGTACAGTAGTTTGGCCCCGGTCGTTTTGGCCGACATTTATCGATCTTTAAGTCTGTGTGAAAATGGGTTCCCATTTTTCCAAGGTTGCAACATTCTACTTCAGTGGTGGTTGATTGAGCATCTCAGTAAAAGGGACAGCGCCCAGCCACAGGAGTTGGCCTAACCGAGCCAGACGAGTCCTCTTGATAATTATGAATTCTATCTAAGTGTTTGCAGATTTCCAATTTATACCACCAGGGATGTGTGGGCGAGGGTATTTTACGATCTGAAAGACGGAGATATACAATGGATGTTACCAAACTTCAAGTCCGAGAGGATAGCAGCACAAGGGGCAAAACTTACATTTTTTGTCCTTCTTGGCATCAGAGGATTACGACCCTACAACCCGACAAGAGTGATGCGACAATTTGGTAGAACACAAGCCATACCTGTCCAAGGAGATGCTAGCTATTTTGTTGTCGATTACAACGAGAACGGCAAAATACCTTTCGCTAAGATCATCCTCAAGGAATGGACCGGACGTGTCAATATGAAATAAGATATGACCAAGAACAGATATGAAGATGGATATGTCGACGAATACAAGACATGGTTGCCGAATGATCTGCATCGTGTAGTGAATCCGATACAGACAAGGCTTTAGATCCATGCCTACCATTTTCAGCAAGAATGGGACCGAAGGGAGCAAGAATTTCAGCAGAGGGAGCAAGAATTTCAGAAGAGAGAGCAAGAATTTCAACAAAGGGAGCGAGAGTACCAGTTCCGAGAGTTAAAAAGTCAGAGGGTTTTAGCTGTGACGTCACAAGAGCTAGCCGATACAAGGGCTTGTCTATGCGTTTGGTCACAACCCTGGACGAGCAGATGAACACTTTATGAGTCGTACCAACATCTTCGAAAGTTGTGTTCGCCGAGCCATTCGTGTTCACCAGCAAGTGCATCATCCGCAAAGAAGTAGAGAAGGCCAGAGGAGGAGCCGAGCCTTCAACCTTTTGACTCCCCTGCGTGGGATTGTTGTCTATCTGTATTTTGCATCATATACCCTTCCCTAAATGTACCCCGTTTGATTTAAAATATGTAATGAACACTATGATATTTAGTGAGGTTTATTTTGGGGATATAACTTTTTGTTTAAATGACGCAATACATCCATCAGATCGCTAGGCCTACCCTCGGCACAAAGGGTCACATGAATGATTAGGGCGCGATATATGTGTGTTTAACTGCTTACGTGTTATGTTGCTATGAATGAGGATACCGTAAACCCACTCCTATCCAGAAACTTTCAAAGAATATACGAAGCCACTATTAACAAATGTCCAACCAAAATTCCCAAATCTCAAGTTTCTCACTCAAAAGACTACCTCCTATACCACAAATCCTAAAACATTACTCTACCATCTCAGGAAAGGCAAAATCATTGCTATGGACAAAGGTAAGAACATCCAGAAAGAGCTCACTGAAGCAGAATTACAAAGAAAGATTGAACGGATCACTCGATAAATTTAAGAAGCCAAGGAGGAGGGGCTCAGAGTCGACATGACCACCGCAATCTACAAAGCTGCAACTGTGACGTGGATGAAAATCTTGCATCACAGATGAAAAGAAATAAAGATGTTGAGATGGAGATAGAGGATTTTCGAGGAAAGTTGGACATGCTTCAATTGAAAGTGCAAGAAGAGAAGCGAGAGAAGCATCGGAGACATCCGCTCTGTTAGCTAAAAGCATGTCACTCGATAAGGAGCTGACAGTGGAAATGGAAGGATTCGCCTCCATGAGAGGAAGGAAGGTTGAACTCAGGACGAAGAACAAAGCCTTTCATAGCAACGTGATTGATACACTTCAGAAAATGGGCGAAAAATACCCCATCTATGAGCAAGGAGCCAATAGTGGTCCCGACAACGCTCACCCTGAAGCGACTGAGGAAGACGACGACGAGGAAATCCTCTACATGCCTCCATTCCTAGGCCGTCTGAATTGAGGAAACTAATGCTGCAACAAGAAGGGAATTGACTAACGTGTCATCATAATTTTATCTTTTTATAGCTCTAATGGTTGCCTTTCAATTTCCTTGTAATCGTAATGAACGAATGAATGAAAATGTTTTATCTTGTACTTGAACTACGTTGGGCCTGAATTCTCCTTGTGAGATACGTAGGCAACCTTCCCAGGCCTGGCCCTTATCTTTAAAATTTTCATTTCTCCCTCATGTTACGAGAAAGTACGAAGACCGGATCAACAAACGTCAAAGAGCAGCTACAAGAAGACCGTAATTCAACTTGATTTAGCCTTCCTGATACAGTGTCAAAAATAAAACAAGCAAACTCCTGTTTATTTAAAAAATGTGTTTTCGTCCTCACTCGTGGGTTAAAGACGATCTCAAACAAAGCAACTTGTTTGTTTATCTGCTCTCTGTGTGATATTATGCATTTTGTACTCTGAATCTGCACTGACAAATCTGCCTTAGAGCTGTTTTCCTTCTCAGGTACTTAGAAACTGATCTGTGTCGATCAAATGCTGGCAGATCATCCTTATTTCACCAGATTAAAAGGTCCCGTAGATTCCTTCCCTAGACAAAGCTCAGACAGAGGAAAGGCAGTTATGGGGGATAATAATGAAGAAATGAGTCTTACTGATGTTGTGGTGACTCAACCCACCGTAGCAGAACATAATAAGTTGATTATGCAGCTGATGCAGCAGATTGCAGAGAGGAGGGTGGAAATGCAACGGAGAATGAATCTGCCTCCACCAGGATTTGCTGCTAACGCTGCTGATGGAAGGCCTCCAATCTATTTCCCTTCTTCAAATATGGATCCAACTCAGACTCAGCCATATACACCTATTCAGAATCCGTCGGTTATAGATCTGACTACCCCAAAATCCCCAATATGCTTCTGCATCCTACCAAACTCCATCTCCTCTTCAAAACAACCATCCCCAAATGCCACCCCATCCTCAAAATATCCACCATCAAAACGCTCCACCGCAAAATCAAAACCAAAATCAAAATAAAAATGATTTCAATCACCAAACACCCCACCACCACCTAAACCAGAACACCAATCCTCAGGACTACTCACCGAATTACCAAACCGACCAAAATGCCCAAAGTCCCTCTATAGATCTACCGCTCCCAAAGAGAGCCACTTTTCAAGTTCCCATCCCTGCCGAGCACGATGTGCACGGTTTCGAGCTGGCATTATGAGGAACAAGAAAAGGAATGGAGGGCAAAATAAGACGTACAATTTCGATATAAAAGAAGAGGTCAAGAAGTCCATGAAGGAGTTCTAATGCATCCCCCACATCGCTAGACTTAGTTATGAGGACTTGTGCATCCACCCAAATTTGGACTTTCCAGAAGGGTTCATGATTCCGATGTTTGACACCTTCGGAGGAGTGGGCAACCCTATGGCTCAATTGAGATCCTACTGTGACCAGCTCGTGGGATTTCGAAGGGACGAAGCTTTATTGATGCGGCTCTTCAGTCGGAGCCTGTAAGGAGAAGCTCTCGAATAGTTTACCTCGCACGAAACCAGACAATGGCCCAGCTGGAATGCATTGGCCAAAGACTTCATCGATCGATTTGCTTACAACGTAGAAATAGTTTCCGATCGATTCTCTCTGGAGATAATGAAACAAAAGTAAAGCGAAAGCTATAGGGAGTTTGACTATAGGTGGAGAAAAGAATCGGCAAGGGTGAGGCCACCCATGACTAAGACAGAAATCGTTGCATGTTGCTCGTTGGAGCAATGTTTGCCGAGATAGTCAAGGTTGGTGAGACTATCAAACACGGTTTAAAATCAGGAAAGATAGCCCTTGTAGCCGCATCACCTGGATCTTCAGGTTTGTTGAGAAAGAAAAGGGAAGAAGTTGTTGCTATTTCATATGGGGGAAGGAAAACCCGCAGAATCTCATCATATTCCCAAGGTCGTTCCCGGCCTTCCGCAAACTCCTATCAATCTTGCTACACGCAATCTAGTCATTCCAATAATCATAATGCTACCTCCATTATCCAAACGTCCAAGCTCCCGAATACCAAAGTCCACCCCTCAATTACCAAATTCCATCGCCCATTTATCCAAATCATGCTCCACTTTACCAAATTCCATCTCTCTACCAGGGTGTTGCTCCCAAATGCGCTAAAGTACAGTCAAGCGACCGAGCACCCCCTCCTGTTTATTTAGTCCAAGATCCACTATACCAATATCCTTCTCCGAATTACCAAGCTTCATTGCCAAATTACCAAACAAATCCATATCCCAGAAGCCAAGCTCCCCGTCCAAATACCAGAAATTATCAACAGGTGCCTCCTCCTTCACAAGGTAGTTTTGAACTTCCCCGACCCAGATTTGAGAAGAGACCTTCAAGGAATTTTACTGCACTCGCTGAAAGCCGGACCAAACTGTATGAGAGACTGGTTGCGGCTGGATACGTCCATCCTGTGGGGCCCAAACCCATGGATGTCAATTCAAAATTCTACAAACCCGATTAGAGATGTGCTTATCATTCCAACAGTGTTAGGCATGATACTAAAGATTGTATCAACCTCAAGCACAAAATTCAGGATCTGATTGATAAAGAGGTAGTTTCTCTCAAACCGGCGGCACCAAATGTCAACACAAACCCGTTGCCGAATCATGGAGGCAGCAATATCGATATGATCGAGACAGATGAAGACTGGTGTGGAACTAAGATGATTACTCCCATCGTTCACAATGATTTTGAAGGAGTTGTCGCTTCTTTAAGCGTCAAAGAGAAGAGAGAGTTCGTTGTTTTGACACCTGCAAAGGTTGTTGCCTTGGTACCGTCAGAAACTCTCGTCAAGCCTAAGTTTATTATTGAGACTGCTGCTGCTCAAGGCATGACCAGGTTTGGAAGGTGTTACACTCCTGACGAGCTTGCTCTCGGAGGACAGAATAAGGATCAGTCTAAAAGGCCGATAAGCGAAGGAGAAGCGGAGGAATTCTGGAGAACGATGCAACCAAAGGATTATTCCATCGTCAAGCATTTAGAGAAGACTCCAGCTCAAATATCCGTATGGGCCTTGCTGATGAGCTGTCAATCCCACAGGCAGGCCTTAATAAAAGCTCTTAATGATACATACGTACCCGCGGGTACAAGAAGCGATAACGTGGCCGCCATGATTCACCAAGTTTTTCGAGGGCACCGAATCATCTTTAGTGACGATGAGCTGACTGTCGAGGGGAGGTATCACAACAAGGCATTACACATCACTATGGTATGCCGCGAAAAGGTTGTCAACCGCGTCCTAGTAGATGATGGATCTGGTCTGAATATCTGCCCGTTGTCGATGTTGAGGCAGCTAAGGTTTGACCTTGGGAGACTAGAGCAAAACCAGGTCAACGTGAGAGCCTTTGATGGTGTTTAGAGAGACACGTTGGGAGCAGTGTAATTTGACCATTCAAATGGGCCCCACAGAATTCAGCGCGCAATTTCAAGTATTAGATATCGATACCAGTAACAACCTTCTTTTAGGAAGGCCGTTCATCCATATGGCTGGAGCCGTCCCCTCTACTCTCCATCAGATGATGAAGCTCGTGTGGAAGAATGAAGAGTTAGTTATCCATGGCGAGGAGAGTCACGTTGGCAGACATGTGCCAATAATTGATGAGATATCGCGAGGTACAGACTTTTACACGGTGGAGCTGGTGAATGCCACCAGTGAAGACTTGGCCCCACAAACTTTAATGCCTGCCGTGTAAAAGATGATAGCCACTGTGATGCTGCATGTATCCGCGATGCTGAGCCAGGGGAGGTGCTACAGAACTGGACCTCCACGCCAATCCTGATACCCCAAACTCTTCGGTAGAAAGGCATCATTTCATGCACATTAAAATCGGTGGTAGTCCGGAAGAGGACCGAGACCCACCATTTTGCATTTTCTTAACTGTTCAAATTTTTGAATTTTCGTTGTGATGTTCGAAAAAGGAAACATGGCCCCATGCCATGGCCAAAGTTTGCATTGTTTTTAAATGAAGGCCTCTTTGTTTTTAACTTTATTTATTTAGTCGTTCGTTATACCTTACTTTTTTAATTTTGTCTGTTTATGATTTTAGTAACATATGTTACAGAACTGCCAATGTTATGTAATGTCACGAGCTAAATGAACAAAATGAGCAGGTGACGACGAGGTTGACAATTATGAAGAAGAAAGTGAGGAACCAAATTATGTCGCCGAGGAATTTTTGCAATTCGAGAATCAGCATAAATAAATCTAGAATCCACCTAAATGAAGCTCAGAAAGAGGGCCTAGTTCATTTGCTTTCTGAATATATTGATGTTTTCGTTTCGGAAGTCAGTGACATGCAAGGGTTGAGTACCAAGGTCGTATCTCATAAGCTGCCGATTAACCCGGGGTTCGATCCGGTGAAACCAAAAACTCAAATATTCAAGCCTGAACTGAGTTTGAAGATTAAGGAAGAGATCACCAAGCAAATAGAGTCCCGATTGGTGGATGTGGCACAATATCCAACTTGGCTGTCCAATGTTGTTCCGGTCGCCAAGAAAGACGGGAAAATAAGGATTTGTGTCGACTACAGAGACCTCAACAAAGCTAGCCTGAAGGATAATTTTCCGCTGCCGAATATTCATATTTTAATTGACAACTGCTCAAGGCATGAAATGCAGTCATTCGTCGATTGTTACGCAGGCTATCACCAAATTTTGATGGATGAGGAAGACGCAGAAAAGACGGCTTTCATTACACCTTGGGGTGTATATCATTACAGAGTGATGCCATTTGGCCTCAATAATGCGGGTGCTACCTACATGAGAGATATAACGACTATATTTCACGACATGATTCATAAGGAAATTGAAGTGTATGTGGATGACGTCATAATCAAATCCCGCGGGAGTTCGACACTTGAAACATCTAAAGAAATTCTTTGATCGTCTGCGTTGTTACAACATGAAGTTAAATCCCGCCAAATGCGCTTTTAGAGTTCAATCTTGGAAGTATTGGGATTTATAGTCAGCAGAAGGGGTATTGAGCTCGACCCTTCAAAGATTAAAGTTATTCAAGAGTTACCTCCGCCGAAGACGATAAAAGAGGTGATGAGTTTCTTAGGGAGATTAAACTACATCAGCCGATTCGCTCAAACAACCGTGGTGTGTGAGCCTATTTTCAAGATGTTGAAGAAAGACGCCTCAACAAAGTGGACTGAAGAGTGTCAGACTGCTTTTGATGCTATCAAGAACTATTTGTCCAATCCATCGATATTGGTGTCACGCCCCTTTTTTTTTTCTCTCACTCAATATTTTTCATTTTTATTGTTTGAAAGAAAAAGAGTTTTTCCAATTAAAGTGACATTTTGAAAAGGGATAAGTACTATTCAGAGTCGCCACTTGAAATTGAGTTTTGGTGTTCCAAGTCACCTTATTTAAATCCCTAATCAAAAGGAAATTTGACTCTATTTTTTATTGGTCTGCAAACTAGAAATTCGGGTAAGGATTCTGTTGACCGAGGGGAAGGTGTTAGGCACCCCTCGAATCCCGTGGTTCTAGCACGGTCGCTTTATTAACTTTGATATGACTTGACTTAATTTTGGATATTATATTATTTAAACTTAATAATAAATTTTTATTTACCCAAATTTATTGTTTAACTTATTTGAAACTTACTAATTTATTTGAAATGATCTTTTTTTTTTCAGGGTACGTCCATTAATTTTAAACTTGAAAAATCCGTTTATTTTAGTTTATTTTTATTAACATTTGTGTGTATTTTTGTGTGTGTGTTTATATTAATGAATGTATATAAATGTCTAATATTTTGAAAGTAGAACTTATATAGGAAAGAGATTTTAGTGTTCGAGTAATGTTAGGATTATTTTTTTTTAGTTACATTTTTAAACAAGAGGTAAAATTTTAAGAGATTTACTATTAATTTTACAAAAAAAAAAAGTTTTAATTTTTTTTA
Organism: Solanum pennellii; assembly: GCF_001406875.1. Taxonomy (NCBI): domain Eukaryota; kingdom Viridiplantae; phylum Streptophyta; class Magnoliopsida; order Solanales; family Solanaceae; genus Solanum; species Solanum pennellii. The sequence continues at coordinate 23,735,560 of NC_028638.1, forward strand.
ATGCTGCACGTTCTTTTTTTAATTATCTTTGGTATATTTTTTTTAATTTTTTTTATAATAAATTAATAATTTTTAATTTTGGTTGACATTCTTTTAAACTCACTCTTTATCTTTCTTTTTTTATTTTATTTTTATAAAAAGCTTAGGTTTTTGTTAATTTTTTTTTTTATTATTTTATTCCTAATTTCCTTTCTTTCTTTTATTTTTAAATTAAATTTCTGTTATTAATTTTTTTTATTTTATTATTATTTTATAAATTTGTCTTCTTCTGCTTTTTTTATTTTATTAATAATTTGTTACTCTGTTTTTTACGGTTTTTTTTCATTCTTTTTTTTTTCAATTTCTTGTTCTCTATATTTATTTTTTTTGCTTCTCTCTTCTTTTTTTTTCTTTTTTTTTCATTTTTCACGTTCTTTTTGTTTTATTATTTTCTGTTTCTTTTTTATATATATAAAAAAAATTTGTTATTTCTTTTATTTTATTTTTTTAATGCTGTCTTCTTCTTTTTTTTTTATTCTTATGGTTTTTCTTTCATATATTTTTTTTGTTACTTCTTTTTTTTTACGTATTTTTTTGTAGTTTCTACTTTTTATTTAATTAGTTTTATATTTTTATGTTTATTTTCATTCTCCTTTCCTCTTCTTCTTTTTTTTTTATTTTTTTATTTTCTGTTTCTTTTTTTTTTTTTAAATTCTGTTATTTTTTTTTATCTGTTTTTTTTTAAGTTTTATACTTTCTTGTTTTTTTTTTATTCTTTTTCATTATTATTAATTTTAGTTATGACTCTGATTAATATTTACATATTCTCTCAATGATAAACTTTTAATAATTCGAATTAGATAACCATCTTATACTTATTTTAAAGATAATTTTTAATTCAAATAATGTGTTAAAAAATTTGAAATGTATTACACATAAGTTCTTTTAAATTACTTAATTAATTAAAAATTTTAGTTTACATCCTAATCTAACAAGTTTATAAATTTTATTTATTTATTTTTTAGTGAAAAATTAGGCTCCAGAAAAACATTAGCTATTAAATATCACAAAATAAATTCTAATATAAATTGCATCTAAAAAAAATAACAGACACTAATAATAATGCAAACAAAAAAATGTATGATACATCTTTTATTTTATATTATTTTTGTTAGCAAGAAACATTTTCTTTTTGTTTCGTTTTTCAGATCGAGAAAAAAAAATAAGAAAAAATCTTAATATGCATCACATATTGATATTGCATAATAATAACATACGATTCAAAGAACTTTATATTATTAGATTCAAATTTTCATACAACATTACATTTAAATAATGCGAGAGTTTAGAATTACCTCGCTGCGAAGATGGATATCACGAAAAATAACTTCTAAGATCTACTGATTTGAGCCACGAATTTGGAACCACGACTAAAAAGCTCTAACTCTGACCTAATTCTCAAAAGAATGACTCACTTTTCTTCTCTTTGTGGTTGCTCTATATATTTCTCTCTGTATTTCTCTGTATCTGTGTGTTTCTCTGTATTTCTCTGTATATCTCTGTATATCTCCCTCCTCTTTTTTTCAACTGAACGTGTTTTTTATCATATTTTTGGCTGAGAGTCTGGTGCTAATTAAAATGAACGTAATAGAGTGGGATTAGGATTTAGTTTGAAATATTGTTGAGGGAATTGGGGTTGAGATAAGGATATAAAATAAATAAATAATAATAATAGAAAATTAACAAAATAAAAATAATAAAAAAATGTTTTAAAAAAATCAAAAGAAACGTCCAAAAGAAGAGAAAAAAATAAATAAATGGGATGAGACTTTTTAGTAAAATAAGTTAGGAAGTTGGGAATAATTAGGATAAGGTAAAACAAATTTGAAATCTTTAGGACTCCTCTTTTCTTTTCTTTTTCTATACTTTTTCATAATATTTTCTGTATTATTATTATTATTAAACTAGATAATTAACAAATAACTTAAATCCCCACCTTCTATTTATCAATTTTTTTTATTATTAAACTATAATTGATCTGATAATTTTTATTAATTTACAATTTATTATTATTATTTTATTTTATTTTAAATATAACCCCTTTTTAAATTGATGTAAAATATATTATGTTTTGGTAAAAAATTAGGTGTTGACAGTATGCCCCTCTTTGCTCGAAAACATGAAGAGTTTTCATGCAAAGACGTGAACAATGTGACTAATTTTTTACTGAAATATTTATGGGAAAAAATGTGAAAAATTTATAAGAGAGAAGAGGTTTGACTGTGTCCTAACTTTTTTTAAAAACTATCTATCCTAAGTTGATGATAAGGAGTCAGGCGTAGTTCCAATGAGTTAGGTAGTCGAGTGAGGTTTTATCGAGATTCCGGTTCGTAGCTTCAGCTATTACATAAAAAAACAAAATGCAGAAGGAAAGATATGAAATCCTATCTACTCCGATAGTGCTTAGTCTTCATTTTGGATTCTCAGATATTGCTTCACCCTCTTTGGTAGGTTCATCGATTCCCGCCCTTTGCTCAGGACATCTGAGTTTAAGACTTGAAACTTCATGACTTGACTTCAGCTACTGACGTTTTTCCGCATGATATTCTTGAAAACTTATTTTTTGAAAGGATTAATTCTTTTATTTTTGAACTGCAAATTTGTGTACTGTGTAGAAACCTGCACACAAAACAAAATTTTCTGCCTAGTTTGCACTAGAAAATTTTGTGAGTTATTGATGAAAGCTATAAAAGTCTATACTAATAATAAAAATAATATTTTTGTAGCCTATTACAAAATGTAAAAAAATAAGACTAAAGGGAGTTTTGTACCCAAATTGCAATCAGGGGTTATTGTGCCCTGTAAAGACATAAAAAATAAAATAGGGGTTATTGTGCCCTATATGCAACCCAGGGGTTATTGTGCCCTCTGAAGACATGAAAAATAAAATAGGGGTTATTGTGCCCTATATGCAACCAGGGGTTATTGTTCCCTGTGAAGAAAAATGATAGGGGTTATTGTGCCTTATATGCAATCAAGGGGTTGTTGTGCCCTCTGAAGAAATGAAAAATAAAATAGGGATTATTGTGCCCTATATGCAACCAGGGGTTATTGTGCCCAATGAAGACATGAAAAAAATGATGGGGGTTATTGTGCCCTATATGCAATTCAGGGGTTATTGTGCCCTGTGAAGACATGAAAAATAGGATAGGGGTTATTGTGCCCTATATGCAACCAGGGGTTATTGTGCCCTGTGAAGACAAAAAAAAATGATAGGGGTTATTGTGCCCTATATGCAATCCAGGGGTTATTGTGCCCTGTGAAGATATAAAAAATAGGATAGGGGGTTATTGTGCCCTGTGAAGACAAAAAAAAATGATAGGGGTTATTGTGCCCTATATGCAATCAGGGGGTTATTGTGCCTGTGAAGACATGAAAAATAGGATAGGGGTTATTGTGCCCTATATGCAACCAGGGTTATTGTGCCCTGTGAAGACATGAAAAAAATGATAGGGGTTATTGTGTCCTATATGCAATTCAGGGGTTATTGTGCTCTATATGCAATTCAGGGGTTATTGTGCCCTGTGAAGATATAAAAAATAGGATAGGGGTTATTGTGCCCTATGTGCAACCAGGGTTTATTGTGCCCTGTGAAGACAAAAAAATAAAATGATAGGGGTTATTGTGCCCTATATGCAATTCAGGGGTTATTGTGCCCTGTGAAGACATGAAAAATAGGATAGGGGTTATTGTGCACTATATGCAATCCAGGGGTTATTGTGCCCTGTGAAGACATGAAAAATAGAGTAGGGGTTATTGTGCTCTATATGCAACCAGGGGTTATTGTAACGACCTGTTTAGTCGTTTTGAGCAGCAGATTTTATTTCTGGAAAAACTGGCTGAGACGACGGATCCCACGACGGACCGTCATGGG
>NC_028638.1:23746724-23888356 GCF_001406875.1 Solanum pennellii
ATGACTTCCAGGTTTTGGGAATAAATAGTATTGAGTTTTTATAAGTTATTTAATCGATTTTCATTAATGAGTTTTAAGTCTTCCGCATTATATTTTGTTATTTATGGTTGAAATGTTGGGGATTAGATTGGTTGGTTCGCTCACATAGTAGGATAAGTGTGGGTGCCAGTCGCGGCCCGTTTTGGGTCGTGACAGTTATTGTGCCCTGTGAAGACATAAAAAAAATAGGAGGTATTGTGCCCTATATGCAACCGGGGGTTATTGTGCCCTGTGAAGAAAAATGATAGGGGTTATTGTGCCCTATATGCAATCAAGGGGATATTGTGCCCACTGAAGACATGAAAAATAAAATAGGGGTTATTGTGCCCTATATGCAACCAGGGGTTATTGTGCCCTGTGAAGACATGAAAACATAGAATAGGGGTTATTGTGCCCTGTGAAGAAAAATGATAGGGGTTATTGTGCCCTGTATGCAACCAGGGGTTATTGTGCCCTGTGAAGACATGAAAAGTAAAATAGGGGTTATTGTGCCCTATATGCAAGCAGGGCTTATTGTGCCCTGTGAAGACAATAAAAAAATGATAGAGGTTATTGTGCCCTATATGCAATCCAGGGATTATTGTGCCCTGTGAAGACATGAAAAATAGGATAGGGGTTATTTTTTACTTATATTATTATTATTTAATTTTATTTTATTTTATTTTTATTAGTACGTTAACAAATTAAAAATAAAATAAAATGCCCCAGATTTTATTAAGAAAAAAAAATAATCCTTTTTATTGTTTTTTTTTTTGGCATATTATATGAGAGACAAGAATTCAAAAACTTACCATCGTGGCGTTTGTCTTTAGCGAATTACTTGCATGATTTTTCTTTATAGCTCTTTCAGCCTATAATTTTATTTCTATCTTTATTGTGCTCATGCCAAGACAGAATGTCATCATTTGATAAATGGTGTCATTCGTGATTTTTTACCAAGTAGACATTCTTATCTTTTTTACTGTCATCTTATGGTTCTCGTGAGAGTTTTCACTCATAAGACCCTCTTATTATTTTTTTTATTTTTATTTGTATTTTTGTAACATACCATAGGCTACAATGCCATGTTTCAACCCTTGGAGACTTGAAATAGCATGATCATTATTTTATTGAGTGATTAGACCGAACCTCAATGAAGGTCTGCCTACGTATCCTCTTAGGAATCAGGTCGAACGTAGTTCAATAAAAAATATTTTCTTTTTTTGATTTATTTTTAAAAATATAATGAAAAAAATGGAAAAAGTATTAGTTCATTTTTATAATGCCTTGACTTCAGTTGGTACCAACAATTAGTATTATGCATATGAACTACATTCAACTAATTTCAAATAAATTTGAAGTCAACTTTGAGTAAATTATATAGTTTCAAATTGTATCTCAAATATGCTTAAGTAATTACAAGATCAATTTATCTTGTCAAAATTAAGGGATAAAATTATTTGTATCCTCTTGTTTCAAATGCACTCTCAACATATGAAAGTTCTACTTCACACAATATAATAATTTAGATCGTAGAACATTTTTGAAAGTCACTCACACTCAGAAAGATATTCAATGCATGAAATTAAGATACCATATGCTTGGCCCTCATGTAAGCATCCACTAATATGATAACATAAAAAATGAGATCAAATAGGACTTGTCATTGGCTTGTAATGTAGTCTTAGGGAAAGGTAGGATATTCATTCGGGATAAAGTGACTATTTCCTCCTTAGAATTTGCACAATGCTTTCAATATATATATATATATTTTTTTTGCATTTGACCTTTGTTTTCTTGTAAGGTCTTTTTCATTTTTTTTCTCTTTATTTTTTGATTTCATCTCCTTTTTGTTGGAGATTTTTTTTTTCATTTTTCATTCTATCTTTTTTTTTGGACATATTTGGTCTTTTCACTTTGTTACCCAACTTAGGTCTCTGATGTTCTGTAGATATTTCATAGTGCGCTCAAGGAGGTGAGATAAAGAGATTAGTGCATTTATACACTCAAAAGGTATATGCTAAGATGTGGTTATTCAAATAAAAAACTTTCAGGGTCGAAATGGGAGTTCTGTGGATAACATGTCATTTGGTAGGCTTGAAAGGCACAATCGATTCAAAGAAAGCCTATAATCCTTTCTCAAATTTAATATTGCTCAAAATTTAGTCTCAACCAACATTTGGGCCAAAATCTAGCACCAAAATCATGTCTTTGAATTTTACGTCTAAAGCTCACCACACAATGCATTTGAAACAATGAGGTCAAATTTATTTTATCCATAACTTTAAACAAGATAATTTCTCAAGTATGACATAAATATATTGAGAGATGACAATAGAAGTCTATAGGTCACAACAAAGTTGATCTGTCTTACCAAATAGTTTAACACTTAATTTTTTTTCTTATGCATAATCCTAAGCATGTTGTTGCCAACCAAGTCAAACAAAAAAAATCTATATTTTTTTTGCCCCAGTTTATGTGACTAGGATTTTTAGATTTTTTCTCGGTTGACCGAACCTTACAATAAGGTTGCCTACGTATCTTGTTAAAACAAGAATCAGGTCTAACGTAGTTCCAAAATATAAGTAAAAATATGTTTTCTTAAGGAAAAATTCCCTTTTTAATATATACACATATTATTTTATTTTTTAATTTTTAAATAATAATTAAGGTATTTTTGAATTTTTTAATTTTTAAATAAGGATCACCGAACCCAAGAAAGGTTGCCTACGTATCTCATCAAGGTGAGAATTAGGTGTGCGTAGTTCGTTCAGATTGAACACTTAAATAATTTTTGTTAGAAATTTGTTGACAAATGCAACTCTTTTCTTCGTTAAAGTGATATAAGAAAATTTTTAAAATTTCTTTTTGTGAATTTTAAATTGTAAAAGAAAAAAACTTTTTTCTATAGTTCTAATTTTAATTTAAAATGATAAATTGAGTTAGTTATCCTAGATAGATCCGATCATATGTAGAGTCTTTCATTAAATCATATGTAAATGATTCTAATAATGAAGTCTACTAGGAACAATCATATTTGGTTTCAGTTACCAAGCTTAAACTCGTGGAAAAAAGTATCTAGACTGGCTTTAACACGAGCAGACAACTGGAGTTAGGGAGTAGCAACGTACCGGTAGCAGCGCTTTCCGGCTTTGTGCATGGGTGCTCCCTATCCTAAATATGTGTAACTAAAAATCCTTCACCATGGACCGAAGATCCACTGGCTATCTTTACAGAAGTGGGGTGCATAGTTGCAATTCCCATGATATTATTATTGAAGACTCAGTAAAATTCGCGAGAGAAGACAATTTATATGTAGTTCAAATAATATCAAACATTAAATAAGTAGACAATTAGCACATTAAGACAAATAAATACAATATCCAAAAACGTAAATTAATAAATCATAGTCATACATAAATCAATATTTAAAGCTCGAATTCTAGTTAATTCCCCAGCGGAGTCTCCATTTGTCACGCCCCTTTTTTTTCTCTCACTCAATATTTTTGATTTTTATTGTTTGAAAGAAAATGAGTTTTTCCAATTAAAGTGACATTTTGAAAAGGGATAAGTACTATTCGGAGTCGCCACTTGGAATTGTGTTTTGGTTTTCCAAGTTACCTTATTTAAATCCCTAATCAAAAGGAAATTTGACTCTATTTTTTATTGGTCTGCAAACTAGAAATTCGGGTAAGGAATTTTGTTAACCGAGGGGAAGGTGTTAGGCACCCCTCGAATTCCGTGGTCTAGCACGGTCGCTTTATTAACTTTGATATGACTTGACTTAATTTTGGATATTATATTATTTAAACTTAATAATAAATTTTTATTTACCCAAATTTACTGTTTAACTTATTTGAAACTGACTAATTTATTTGAAATGATCTTATTTTTTTTCAGGGTACGTCCATTAATTTTAAACTTGAAAAAGCCGTAAATTTTAGTTTATTTTTATTAACATTTGTGTGTATTTGTGTGTGTGTGTTTATATTAATGAATGTATATAAATGTCTAATATTTTGAAAGTAGAACTTATATAGGAAAGAGATTTTAGTGTTTGAGTAATTTTAGGATTATTTTTTTTTAGTTACATTTTTAAACAAGAGGTAAAATTTTAAGAGATTTACTATTAATTTTACAAAAAAAAAAATTAATTTTTTTTAATGCTGCACGTTCTTTTTTTAATTATCTTTGGTATTTTTTTTTTAATTTTTTTTATAATAAAGTAATAATTTTTAATTTTGGTTGACATTCTTTTAAACTCACTCTTTATCTTTCTTTTTTTTATTTTATTTTTATAAAAAGCTTAGGTTTTTGTTAGTTTTTATTATTATTATTATATTCCTAGTTTCCTTTCTTTCTTTCTTTTTTAAAATTAACTTTCTGTTATTAATTTTTTTTATTTTATTATTATTTTATAAAATTTGTCTTCTTCTCCTTTTTTTTATTTTTTTAATAATTTTTGTTACTCTGTTTTTTACGTTTCTTTTTCTTTCTTTTTTTTTAATTTCTTGTTCTCTATATTTTGTTTTTGCTTCTCTCTTCTTTTTTTTTTCTTTTTTTTTTTCATTTTTCACGTTATTTTTGTTTTATTATTTTCTGTTTATTTTTTATATATAAATTTTTTTTTGTTATTTCTTTTATTTTATTTTTTTAATGCTGTCTTCTTCTCTTTTTTTTTTATTCTTCTGGTTTTTCTTTCATATATTTTTTTTGTTACTTTTTTTTTTTACGTATTTTTTTTTAGTTTCTACTTTTTATTTAATTAGTTTTATATTTTTATTTTTATTTTCATTCTCCTTTCCTCTTCTTCTTTTTTTTATTTTTTTATTTTCTGTTTCTTTTTTTTTTTAAATTCTGTTTCTTTTTTTATTTTTTTATCTGTTTTTTTTTTAGTTTTATACTTTCTTGTTTTTTTTTATTCTTTCTCATTATTTTTAATTTTAGTTATGACTCTGATTAATATTTACATATTCTCTCAATGATAAACTTTTAATAATTCGAATTAGATAACCATCTTATACTTATTTTAAAGATAATTTTTAATTCAAATAATGTGTTATAAAAATTTGAAATGTATTACACATAAGTTCTTTTAAATTACTTAATCAATTAAAAATTTTAGTTTACATCCTAATCTAACAAGTTTATAAATTTTATTTATTTGTTTTTTAGTGAAAAATTAGGCTCCAGAAAAACATTAGCTATTAAATATCACAAAATAAATTCTAATATAAATTGCATCTAAAAAAAATAACAGACACTAATAATAATGCAAAAAAATAAAATGTATGATACATCTTTTATTTTATATTATTTTTGTTAGAAAGAAACATTTTCTTTTTGTTTCGTTTTTCAGATCGAGAAAAAAAAAATAAGAAAAAATCTTAACATGCATCATGTTGACACCCAATTTTTGACCCACGTTGATATAAATTAATTATCGAGCTTCGTGAGTTTTTTAAATTATTTAAATTAATTAGTTTTATAATTTTGCGAAATATAACGATACAATGTTTACATAGTTGTGTATATAGCCGGCATATCTTGTGTATATTCAAAACCAGCCCACTCCATCGGCCCACTCCACTTCTACTCCCAACCCCAGGCCCAAATTCCCTTTCAACCCCAAAATTCCGACCCAATTCCCATTTCTGTCCAAACGTTTTGCCGACCCAACACCAATTTATTCCCAGCCCACTTTAAATCTTCAGCCCAACACATTAACCCCAAGGCCTAAATAACCCCCGACCCAACCCAATTCAAACCCAACATCCGACCCGGCCCCCCATCCCTTTCTTCCCTCTTCCTCTTCACGTCAACCCAAAAGCAGAAAACAGACGCCATTTCTGGAAAACACAGACGCGACGTACGCCAAAAAATCCTCAGAAATCGCGTCTCTCCCCACGCTCTCTCTCCTCTCCCGCGTCTCTCCCTCACGCGACCCCTTCCCCACGCGAAAACGGACGTACAGCCCCTGCAACGTCTCCTCCTCTGCCTCGTTGTGCAGTGCTTTCGGCGAAAGCTGCCAGCTCTCGTCCTTGCCACGCCAAGATGACTCCGCGTGGCTGCCAAGGACGTTCCTCGTCATCCCAACCGTCCATCCTCCCCTCTTCTTTCGGAATGGGGTTGAATTTTCAGAAAAGATGTTGCTCTGTTTAAGGAAAAGGATTTCGAATTTGAAATTCGAAATGGCCCAAGGGATCCCGCCCAAAATCCGAAAAAAAAACCTAGTTATCCTTCTATATAAACCCCCCACCATCCTTAGGTGAGGGGCTGGCGATTTTGACTGGAAATTCGAGTTTGAATATTCTCTCGCCTCTTCTATTTACTTAACGAAAACTCCTCGTTGGCTTTCGGGGTTCTGTTCTTTTTCAGAAGAGTTCAAATCTCGGAGATATCATAGTAGCTTCCGCGTCTGTTCCGCTAGGTTCTTCCTCCGTCCGCAGTAGAAGAACTGATCGATTCGTTGGTTCCGACGTCATTCGGGTGTTCGTGTTTCTGTTTACGGTGGAGGTCGTCGCTCATCTTTGCTTGTTTGTCCTCGTGTCGCTGCTCCGCAACAGGTAAACACATTTTTACGAAATCTTCTTCTCTTCTTGGGTTTCAATATGTTGGTTTGATGGCTGAGGATTCTGCTGCGTGTCTGACGGGTTGTTTATCATGGTTGGATTGACCTCAATGTATAGGTCTGCTGGAGTGTTGTTTTTTGTCTCGTCATATGACTTATGTGTGCTTATCTAGTTTATGTGTTTGAACTGTTGTTTGGTTAAAGCTGGAGGTCCGCTGGCTTTATGAAAATGGTTCTGCTTTCTTCTTCTTATTGAGCGTAGCTCTTTTTATCTTATATAGTTGGGTTTCGAATTGGCGCTGAACTTTCGATGTCTCATCAACTATCCTTTCACCCCAAGTTGAAAGAATGAATTGAGATGTTTAAATTTGGAGTTTTCCTGTAGTGACTTTGATTGTTCAAAGTTTTGACTATGCTTGTGCCGAATCGTATGATTGCCTTTCCATAATCGTTAATGTGTTAGTTTCAGCCAGGATATGTAGGCGTGCCAACTCTCTTTCGTCTGATCACGTTTCGTTCCATAGATCAGTATTAGTTCGCACTGTTGGTTTTCATGTCATTTTGTAGCAAAGATTTCTTTATATTCATGTAGTTTGGTGGTTTGAGCAGTCCTCTCTAGCTCACATGTCAATCCTGAATGATTTAATGCTTGTTCCTGTTTGCTGTGGACTCTAGAGAGTGGGGTGTTAACCATCTCATTATTGTAGCTTTGGTTTGGATTCTTTCTGTTATTATCTTCGGGTTTGCTCATCGCGTTTACGAACAAATATTGTGTCTGCTATCATGAGGAGCAGATTTTCTTGCTTCGATTACCCCATGTTAGCATGGTTCTGTTTGCTTGATCTTGTGGCATCATTCCATTTGTTTGTCTAAGCATGAAGAAGGGGGTCTATAAATAAAGGTCATGCTTTCTTACCACTAGCTAAGAAAAGATTTTAAATAAATGAATTTGAGATAAATGTCTAATATGATTATTTGGTTAATGACACTTCTTCACCTTAATAGATTTTTCCTTTTTTTTTATTTATTTATTTAGCTCTGAGGAAAGTACCTGCCATGCTTTGATTTTGTTTGCTAATTTTTTTTATTTATTTTTCTTCTTGCTCGGTTTCAAAGTCACTTGGGTTCGTCATGCAAATTTGTTTAGGCATATATTAACTAAAGTATGGAATGAATGATTTAGTTGTTTACCTTCACTTAGCGCTGTGTGTTATACATTTGACATTGTTGAATAATATTTACTTAAGCGGCTGTCACGTGAGAAATGGCGACTTGGGTTATTAAATTCTTTAGAATTTGATCTCCCTATATTAATCATCCATGTCTTAGGTTATACCATGTTGTTAATTATCTGGGATGCTGCTTTGACTTGCCTTGTGTTTATTTTGGTTTCGTTATATGAGTTACTAATCATCGTTTTATCTTTACGCATGCAAAACTGCTTGAGTTTGTTATAAACTCTTGTCCACCATCATTCCGAAAGAGCCATAAAGGCTCTAAACTTCTTTCCATCGAGTCAAGGCAAACATACGAGAGTCAAATGCCATGAACATTGAAGAATTTGAAGAAGCGGATTAGAAGACCCGTTAAATTTCTTTATTTTATGTTGTATTTCTATTTGTAACGGGCATAAGTCCTTGTCCCTTTTATTTTCCTTGTAATTATTTTGTATGTTTAGATTAGGACAGATAAAAATGGGTTTAAAAAACCCAAAAGCAGGTGGGTCCAACACTCGGTCAAGGCGAACAGAACCCGAGTTTGGACCCAAATCTCTCTCTCCCCTTCTCTCTCTCTCTTTACTCTTTGTTTACGTGCCTTTACTTAAATGCCGTTAGTTTAAGGTTAGAAAATTCCAAACCCCGCCGAGACGCTTTTCTATTTTACTAAATTTAAAACTAAGCCTTAAAAGCGATAAATATTAGTAAGTTCAAAATTTCAAATTGTATAAGTTCGTTTGAACTTAAAGAGCTTTAACCCAAAAATGAAGGTTGGCAAGATGAATATTTCAAAAACTTGTAAATGTGTCCAAGTAAAATTCTAATAAAGTTCTATAAAACAAAATTTGCAAAAAGTTAATAAAATAGTCAAATAAGTTAATCGCCGGAAACCGTAAGTTAGCGGAGTGTCTTAGGTGCCTTACACCTTCCTAAGACACTAAATAAGAATCCCGAACCCTTAAAAAAATTTTTAAACAATTTTCCTGTTTTAAGTTGTTTAGAAACAAAGTTTTCTTGATTTTTCTTAAAAAATCAAGTGGCGACTCCTAAAAGTCAAAAATCCTTTAAAATAAAACAAACTCTTTTCGAAATCATATTTTTTCGATAAAACACNGAAATGGCGACTCCGCTGGGGATATTGGAGGATTCTAACCCTAAGATTAACATATTTGCTTATTTGTAATTAATTGTTTAAGTGTTTAAATTATTTAGATTTTTAAACTGTTGCATGCATAGCATACATACTTCCGTCAAACGACATTGTTACATTTCCACTAAAGGACGATTATGCGGGTTCGCAGTCGTTCGTTAACCAAAAATCTTCTCGGGGCACCCTGACGAGCGTAGTTGACTACTTGATAGTCAACGATCGTTAATTGTCCCAGCCCAAGTAGTCCGCTTGGGTTACCCATTCCACTCTAAATAAAACNATCTCTGTATATCTCCCTCCTCTTTTTTTCAACTGAACGTGTTTTTTATCATATTTTTGGCTGAGAGTCTGGTGCTAATTAAAAGGAACGTAATAGAGTGGGATTAGGATTTAGTTTGAAATATTGTTGAGGGAATTGGGGTTGAGATAAGGATATAAAATAAATAAATAATAATAATAGAAAATTAACAAAATAAAAATAATAAAAAAGTGTTTTAAAAAAATTCAAAAGAAACGTCCAAAAGAAGAGAAAAAAAAAATAAATGGGATGAGACTTTTTAGTAAAATAAGTTAGGAAGTTGGGAATAATTAGGATAAGGTAAAACAAATTTGAAATCTTTAGGACTCCTCTTTTCTTTTCTTTTTCTATACTTTTTCATGATATTTTCTATATTATTATTATTTTTAAACTAGATAATTAACAAATAACTTAAACGGAAAAGGGCCTAAAATACCTTTAAAGTATTGGAAATGGTACAAAATTACCCTCCATCCACCTATTGGCTCCAAAATACCCTTCTCACCCACCTATTGGGTCCAAAATACCCTTGTCATCCACCTTTTGGTTCAAAATTGACCACTTATTTAATGGTTTTATATTTAAACTATTTAAATATTTTTTAAAATACGTGGCGTTAAGTATTTGTTATAATTTAACTTATTAGTATAATTTATAAATCAATCCACTAACCACCCATTACTAATTAAATCCCTCTAAATTAATAAACATGTCACATTATTAATGCAAGCTACTGCCAATTGAGTGTTTTTAAAAATTATAGAAGTAAATTATCATACATTCAAGTGGCTAAATAAAAATCACCGATAAGCTTAAAAGTCTGACTATGTTCATCTTAATTATTCTTACGTCTCAATTGTGTGATGTTACTTCATAGGTAACTTTTTTTCAAAATAATATATTAAAGGTTTTAAAACAAATCACAAATATTTATAAAATTATATTTAAAAAAAGTGCATGAATTAATTCGGGATGTATATACTTCTTTACCTTTAATCATAAATTTCTAATTCAATTTTGAAAGAAAGTGTCCTCCTAAATAAGCGGCTCAACCTAAATTTCATTGGGGCTTCGATTCGGACTCGAATAATTTTTGATGTCATTTTCAGGAATCTATAATTTCATCGTGTTTTAGTAGTGCTTATGACGATTTTGATATTATAATTAGATTATTAATTGGGTGAGGTTTAGTTAGTAATGAGTGGGTAGTGGGTTGGTTTATAAATTATATTAATAAATTAAAATTATAACCAATAGTTGAGCGCCAAGTATTTTAAAAAATATTTAAAGAGTTTAATTTTAAAACAATTAAAAAAGTGGTCAATTTTGAACCCAAAGGTGGATGACAAGGGTATTTTGGAGCCAATAGGTGGATGAAAAGGGCATTTTGAAGCCAATAGGTGGATGAAGGGTAATTTTGTACCATTTTCAATACTTCAAGGGTATTTTAGGCCCTTTTCCGTAACTTAAATTCCCAACTTCTATTTATCAATTTTTTTTATATTAAACTATAATTGATCTGATAATTTTTATTAATTTACAATTTATTATCATTATTTTATTTTATTTTAAATATAACTCCTTTTTAAATTGATGTAAAATATATTATGTTTTGGTAAAAAATTAGGTGTTCACAATTGGTTCCACCGCGAGAAGGGAGTCCTTTGTTGCTGTACTTGTCTTTCTCAGATAGTGCATTCAGATGCGTACTTGGTTAACACGACGAGACAGGAAAGAAGGAAAGGGATATTTATTATATAAGCAAGAAGTTTACTCCATACGAGTCTCGTTACACTTTGTTGGAGAGAACGTGTTGTGCTTTGACGTGGCTTGCCCAGAAGTTGAGACACTATTTGTCTTCGTATACTAAATATCTCATTTCATGAATGGATCCATTGAAGTATATTTTCCAGAAAGCGATGCCGACCGGAAAGTTAGCTAAATGGCAAATGCTATTGAGTGAGTTTGATATCGTGTATGTGACTCAGAAGGCAATAAAGGCACAGGCTTTGGCTGATCATCTTGCAGAAAATCCCGTTGATGAAGAATATGAACCACTTAAGACTTATTTTCACGAAAAAAAAGTGTCATTTGTGGGTGATGACATTTCTGAAGCATATCCAGGTTGGAGATTATTCTTTGATGGAGCGGCAAATCTTCAAGGTAAAGGTATTGGAGCAGTCTTAGTGTCAAAATCTGGTCAGCACTACCCCATGACAGCTAAGCTCCCATTTAATTGCAGAAACAATATGGCCGAATACGAAGCCTGTATTCTTGGTTTTAAAATGGCCATCGACATGAATATCTTCGAATTGTTGGTTTTCGGAGATTCAGACCTTTTAATTCATCAAGTTCAAGGAGAATGGGCTGTGAAGAACCCAAAGTTATACCTTACGTACAGTACGTGCAGAAGTTGTGCAAAAGATTTTGTAAGGTCGAGTTCAAACATACTCCTAGAATACAGAATGAATTGGCCGATTCTCTGTCCACCATCTCTTCGATGATTAAGCATCCGAGTACAAATTATATTGATCCTTTGGATATAGAGTTGAAAGAACATCCAGTTCATTGTTCCCATGTTGAAGCAGAACCAGACGGTTTACCTTGGTATTATGATATAAAGAAGTATTTGGAGTCTGGAACTTATCTTGAAGATGCTACGACCAACCAAAAGAAGTCGATACGCCATGTGGCTCTCAATTTCTTTCTAAGTGGAGAAGTCCTTTATAGAAGGACTCCAGATTTGGGTCTTCTAAGATGTGTTGATGTTGTTCAAGCTTTGAACCTTATTGAACAGATACATGTTGCAGTCTGTGGTACGCATATGAACGGGCTCACTTTGGCAAGAAAGATCCTACGAGTCGGGTATTTCTGGATGACTATGGAGAATGATTGTGGCAAATTTGTGCAAAAGTGCCACAAATGTCAAGTGCACGGTGATTTGATCAGAGTGTAACCTCACGAACTTAATGCTACGAGTTCACCTTGGCCATTCGTAGCTTGGGGAATGGATGTCACCGGTCCGATAGAGCCAGCCGCTTCTAATGGACACGGATTCGTTTTGGTCGCCATTGATTATTTCACTAAGTGGGTGGAAGAATTTTCTTACAAGTCGGTAACCAAGAAAGTGGTGGCTGAGTTTGTTCGCAACAATCTGATATGTAGATTTGGAGTGCCACAATCCATCATTACTGATAATTGTGCAAATCTCAACAGTCACTTGATGAGAGAGATATGTGAGAAATTTAAGATTACTCATCGAAATTCAACTGCTTATCTTCCCCAAATGAACTGAGGTGTAGAGGCTGCCAATAAGAATATCAAAAAGATTTTGAGGAAAATGATTGGCAAGCATCAAGGTTGGCATGACATGTTACCATATGCTTTATTGGGATACAGCACGACTGTTAGAACATCAATTGGAGCCACTCCATATTTGCTGGTGTATGGGACAAAAGCAGTCATACCTGCTGAAGTCGAAATGCCGTCTTTGAGAATCATCCAAGAAGCTGAGTTAAGTAATGCCGAATGGGTCAGCAACCAGATCGATCAACTAAATTTTATTGATGAGAAGAGAATGGTTGCCGTCTGCCATGGCCAGTTTTATAGATAGAGAATGACTCGTGCCTCTCACAAGAGAGTAAGAGCAAGAAATTTTGATGTTGGTCAGTTGGTTCTTAAACGTATTTCTCCTCATCAAGACGAGTATAAAGGAAAGTTGGCACCAAACTGGCAAGGACCTTACATGGTTCGCAAAGTATTATCTGGAGGTGCGTTGGTCCTGTCGGAGATGGATGGCACCGTATGACCTAAACCTATCAACTCAGATGCGGTCAAGAGATACTACGTGTGAATCTGCGCTTGCATTTCTGTTATTTGCTTGTAATCATTCTATTTGCTTGTATTTGTTTTGCTAAAATGTTATCCCTTTGTAATGAACTACGTCTGACCTAAATTCTCGAGACTGAGATACGTAGGCGGCCTATGTCGGCCTCGGTCACCCCATTTATCCCCTTTTTTATTTCTTTGTATTTGACCCACGTTCGGCCTGAATTCTCAAGAATGAGATACGTAGGCGGCCTATGTCGGCCTGGTCGGTTTCTTTGTAAATTTTTATTTTTGTTCTTCTTCGAGGGGAAACTACGTTTGACCTGATTCCTACCTCAACGGGATACGTAGGCGCCACAAGGGTTCGGTCATATCTCCCATAAGATTTCTATTCCTGTTTACAATAGAAACTGGGACAGAATTTTTGAGAGGGACTCAAAAATTTTCGAAAAAGAGATTCTTCCTCAGCAAGTCAAAACTAAAGATATTTCGAGATTTGCAACTGGAACAGAATTTTTGAGAAGATCTCAAGATTCCACGATCTTCTCAGTTACAGTGGAAAGATAAGCAAGACAGTTAACTGGGACAGAAATTTTGAGGATAGCCTCAAAATTTCAGCATGGGTTTATCTACAAGTCCGGAGTGACTCTGAAAACTCACCAGCGAATGATCAGATAGACCTCTAAGCGTCAGACTCAAAGAAGTCTGTTAAGCCTCATATGACATGACTTGGCAGTGACCCTTTTAAGATACTATTTCTCGAAAATTCATTTCTCTCTTAAATTCCTTTTTATGTTCTACTTGTTTTGGCGTAAAATACTTTGTCTAATCTATTAAGAGTCGGGAGATCGGGAAATCAACCGGAGATAGCAGGACCAGGAGCAGACAACTGAAGAATTTGACACAGATCAGTTCATTTTTAAAACTAACATTTTTTTCTGTGGATGTAGGTTTATACCTTTGCTTTGAAATCGGCTGATTCTTCCGAGGAATGAATACGGAGAAGTCAAAGGATTATAAAACCATCCCAGAATCAATAGTTTTTCTAGAAGCAGGAATCATTTTATATCACTTATGTCGAAGACTTGGGAATATGAATTGTTTATTTCAATCAATTTCCAACAACATGAAATTTATAAAGAACGTTTAGCTAGATTCAAAGGTGAATCAAGCGAATATTTCAAGGGAGAGTTTATGGTTTCCGTAAAGGACGCTATCTTCATCACACTATCAAACAAGATAGTGTCCTTATACAGAGGGGGTCATTTATTTTATTATCGATCAAGATGATGCATTACCCAGAGGGGACAGTTATTTTATTGTTGATCAAGGCAATTGTATTATCGGGAGGTCATTTTACCGTTATCATCATCGGAGATGATATGAATATTCATGCATCGCGAGTCAATATTCATGCATCACGAAAATCATCTATAACGAGTCAATACCCATGCATCACGGAAAATCATGCATCTCGAGTCAATATTCGTGCATCGTGGAAGATCATGCATCGCGAGTATGCATCGCGAGAAGATTTCATACCTCGCAAAAATTTATGCATCACGAGAAGATTCCATGCCTCGTCGAAACATATGCATCGCGAGAAGATTTTATACCTCGCAGGCATTTATGCATCACGAGAAGATTCCATGCCTCGTCAAAACTTATGCATCGCGAGAAGATTTCATTCCTCGCTGAAATTTATGCATCACGAGAAGATTCCATGCCTTGTTGAAATTTATGCATCGTGAGAGGATTTAATGCCTCGCGGAAAGTTATGTATCGCGGGAAGATTTCATACCTCGCAAAAATTTACGTATCGCGGGAAGATATTCATGCCCCGCAAGAAGGCATGCACAGCTATAAGGAAATCATGCATTCCAAGAGAAATATTTATCCATCTGCATCAACTGCCTCCTTTTATTTTGATAAAAGTAAACATCAAGAAGAGTATGAAAGACGACATCAAGAGAAATACTAGCACATTGCATCAACTTTCCTTTATGTTGAAATCAAATGAAGAATACATTGAAGATTATACTGCAAACACAGGACATAAGCTTTATTTGCTTTACGTCACACCAATCGAGTCAACAACAAACAAGAAGGAGAACAACTAAGTGTCGACACGGTAAAAGACATTGTCTCCCACTTAATTTGCATTTTTATGCTGACAAGTTTTATCTCAGTATTTGTCGAGACAATCCAAAAGGATGAATTGTCCAAAACATACCACAGGTGCAGGCGACATCAAAAAGGATACAGCACAACGTGGAACTTTTTCTTAGCAGCGAATTGGGACACAGTCCAAAGAGGAATGTCACTCTTAGGGCGCGAGCAGAGGAACGACTTCCACCACAATCAAACCACACCCCTATCAGAAGGAATGTGGGTTTTCCTTTGAGTTTCGACTGTTTTGGTCTAGCATATGGAAATTTTGAGCTACCGGAAGCAAGTTTCCAATCTAAGTGACAGTGCGCCAAGAGTTTGGAAATTATGTCCGTGTAAGTTCTTACCTGTGGATGTGAGCGCACCACATTCTTGGCAAATAGGTTACAAGCCTCCTTTCCATACTCGTTTAATTTGTCACTTATCCAAAACCAAAGGTTATTGAGCATAATAGATTTCCTTTTCAACCGATCGAGTCGAACTACAAACAGCCTGATTCCTGAAGTTTAAGGATATGTAGGCGGACTCAATGTTAAACTCGGCTGTATTCCAACATTCGCTCTTAAATCTTATTCTCAATCATTTCGGTGCCTTCATAATTCGGTATAAGAATGATTTTTGAATTTTTTAAAAATCGTGCATTAAATCAAGCATATTGAACTGCAAATGGCCTGAGTACTCGTATAGCCTGAGATATGTAGGAAACCAGTATCTAGGGTTCGGCCATACTTCATAAAGTCCGTACCAAAATCCCTTTCTACAGATGAATATGTGGTCGGTCAAAATTGGCTTGGTCAATTTCATTTTACTCAAATTTCTTGCATCAATTCAAGTAAAATGAGGGACAGTTGTGACACCCAATTTTGACCCTCCCCGATAATTTAATTGACAAGTTTCTTAATTCAAAACGACTTAAAATAATTAGATTTCATAAAGCTTAAAATAATTTTCGAATTACTTTTTATGGACTTCTTCGCTTTTTCATAATATATTTGGTTCACATAATTGTGTATATAGTTATGATATCTTGATTATTCAAAATCGTCTCAAAAAGTTTTTTTTACTAATTAATTTAATTATTTCATAACTACATCGATCATTTTATATAGTTAAAATTAAGAAGCTTATTTAATAATTTATATTAATTTCATCTAGCTACCAAGTATTCTAATTCACTTGGACAAACCAATTTCGGCCATTTATCAATAAAATTCCCTTCTCCAAATCCAGCCCAATTCGTCCAATTTTATTTTTAGAATTGGCCCGTGCACTTCAAATTCCAGCAAGCCCATTATCTTTCCGTATTAACCAATTTCAGATCACCCCAAATTACTAAAGGACTAGCCCATTTTCGCAAGCCCGTTCATTTCCGTAATTCCCAGAAAGATCCACCCCATCCCAAATTCTTCTTTCCAACCTTTTTTTTTATTTATCAATCGGCCCAACTTTACTCTAATTCCCTACCCAAAATAAACCCATCCAACATACTATAATCCAGCCCATTACGACCTACCATAGCAACCAATAACAATAACAGAACCCGACCCGCAAATTTCTCCAACAGCTAAAGAAGCGTGTCACCCCTTCTCCCTCCTTCTTTTTCTCGTTCTTTTTGCCCATCACGGAAGGACAAAGGTCAAAATGCGTCAAGCGCGTGAGCAACGAGCTCAACGAAGAGTTCGCGAGCAGCAATGATCAATTTTGTAAATGACGTGTTCCCATCGTTTGGGCGTCCAAGCAAGCTGCAGATTCCCTATCGAGTGGTATGATTCTTCAATAGGGCCTGTCAGACATATTTTCGTCCTTGCCTATATCAGATTGCGCCACGTCCACGCGCAAGGACGATGGGTTTAATCCTAGTCGTCCACGTTGTTATCCTCGTCCGGATTTCAAGCAACTTTAGGTGAAATCAGGTACAAAAACCAGTTGTTCTCGTCCTGGCAGCGGATTTTTGAATTTCGAAATGAGGCTCTTACCCGTTTTGCCCCTACCTTCTTTTGAAATCCCTACGCCCTCCCCTCCTCCGAAAACCTTAGAATTTTTCTATAAATATCCCCCTTTCCTCGTTTTGAAGGGGTTGGAGATTAGAGGGAAAGAAATTTTGAGAGGATTTTGAAATTTTCTCCATCTCTGAAATTTCTTTGAGAAATTAGTCAAGGAATAGAAAAAAAATCAAGAAGAAGAGAGCTAACAATATTCTCATTTAGAGGTCGTAGCGATAGATCTTGTTAGAGGTCCGAGCGTTCGATCAATTTTCGTTATATTCCTCTGTTGTTGTTGTTGGCGTGGAAGGATCATTGCTCTCCTCCTAGTTTCACTACCCAAGAAGAGGTAAAATCCTTGTAACTTTGCTTTACTTTATTTGTGTTTGAGGTAAGGATTTCTTGATTGTTTTGGTCGTAATTTTGATTGTGCTAATCACACGGCTTTACTTTTTTTATTGTCTATTGGCTGATTTTGTTGTCTTGTCTGATTTCGCGATTCATGACTAAAGACTCTCTCAATGGTAGCTTAATCTGCATATCTATAGGCAATAGTGTTGATTTTTTTTTCTTTTGACTTTTTTGTCTTTGAAATGGATATTAGTTTAAAAAGTGAGTCAACTTTTCTTCATTTCTTGCAATTTCGAAAGGTCGCTGTTGAATCTTACTCAGCTGACCAGACTGTCATTATCTCAAATTCATAGTCTTATTCAGATTTTGTGTATAAATTTGGTTTATCCGTTTTAGACTAAATCTTACTTTTTGTCTGGTTGTAGTATGTTTCTATCTTGGTATGCCAAATATATCTCTCTTTGATATTTACGTCTAAGTGAATTCACGAATTATAGTTTAGCATATCTCATTGTCGTTTGGATAGTGCATTTAGATGGGTATGTGTTGTATAGTGGAGTTTATCTTTCCTCTGTTTTGTTTCATATCAGCCCTTATCTTTTGTTGAAACTCATCTTATTGTTTTCATCATTGGATTAAATTTGTTCGTCTTTGGTAGAAGAAAATATTTTCCCTTCTGTTCTAATGGGTTAGTATTACTAGTTATGTTTCTTCATTGTAGTTAGTAAGTCATTTAACTCATGTCGTTCATATTTTCCCCAAGCCTCAATCTATCTCGTTCTCTATTTATGTCCTCTATTAACGCTAATGTTCATATCTATTGTAAAAGGGATGGTTGTTAGAATTATTTCTCTTAAGTTCACGAAGAATAGCTCCGGCTTTAAGCTCCAATTGTTCTTATTTTAACCAGTAGCTTCTTTATTCTGCTAGAGGTCTTGTTCTTTCTCTTGTTAGCATGCTCGCTAATTGAGAAGTAATATTTAGCTTTCATATGCTCCATCTGGCATGTTGTCTTAATCTTTCCTAAATTGTTTGGAGTTTATTTAATACTCTATGGTGTTACTCTCTAATAATTAATACCGTTCCTTGTTGCTTTAAGATGATTATTTTTAGCTTAACATCGTTGAATATGGCTACAAATCATCACTTGTTAGCATACATTCACTTTTTAGCATGCATTTAATTGTTATTTGTTAAATCGGTTGCATTCATTTGTATAACTTAGATCTTTTAGTTACTGTGCATTAGTTTAGGAGCAGCCATGATAAATTTGTCTAAAAAAACAAAAGAAAAGCTATCTCTCTTATTTTTATTTAAATGCTACTCTTATTATCATTTTGTTGCATGCAAAACGGCCCGAGCTCGCCAAGAACTCACGTTATCCTTCGCATTTCGAGAGGGTTAGAAAGACTTGTTTTTTTCTTATATCTAGTCAACCCATCGAAACAGACGTACAAGTCCGAATTTTCATGAGGATTGAAGAAAGCCGAAAAGTCGGATTAGAAGATCCAATTGAATTTATTAGGTTTTATTTATTTTGGGCATAAGCCTTGTCGCTTTTTTTTATTTACTTTGTATTTATTATTTGTTTAGACTAGGACAGGTGCGAAAGAGAATGGGTCGAAAACCCAAAAAGTCGAATGGGTCGAAAATCCAAAAAGTCAAATGGGTTAAAACGCAAAAATAGGTGGGTCCAAAATTCCGGTCAAGGCGAACAGAACCTTGATTTCGACCCAATATCTCTCTCCCTATCTCTCTTTACATACTTTAGATTATCTGCCTTATTTATTCACCGTTAGTTTTAAAGTTAGGAAAACTCGAATCCCCGTGAAACACCTTAAATGTTTTGTCAAGTCGAAATCACTAATTTCGCAAAAAATCTCATTTAGACAATAAGCTAATATTTAAAACCTTCGACTTTTAACCTTTCTTCTTAAAATTAAGTTAAAAACAGTTTTCAGCCAAACAGTTAGTTGTCGGTCAATCGTAATAAGCAGAATGTTTTAGGTGCCTAACACCTTATTAAAATATTAATTTGGATCCCCGAACCCTTTGATTGTTTTCAAATGATTTTTCTGTTAAGTTATTTGAAAACAAAAGTTTTCTTAATTTTCCTTTAAAAAAAATTAAGTGTGGACTCTTTAAAAAAGTCAAAAACTCTTCGAAATAAATATTTATTTTCGATTTCGGATAAAATAGCGAGCAGCAACAGCACCCAACGAGGTGCACTCCAGAAGCAGCGACGACGAGTTTGTGAGTTTGACGTGTTTCAATGAATTAATAGCTTCCATGAACGTTAGCGTTGAGTTTGTGAGTTTGTTGTCCTTATTTTCAGTCCTTTTATTTTCTTCATCTATTGTTGTGTGTTTTTTTTTCCTTTGGTTATATTACTTTAGCAAGTACCCACTTCTCAGTGATTTACCCTAGAACTTTTGACATTACTGCCTTTTAATTTTATTTTGATGTAGCAATCTAATTATTGAGTAACTTCAAACAACTAAAACTTACTATTCTATCTTTAAGATAGAAACACAAGATAATATATACTGACACAATATTTTAAGGATCTATAACTACAACTTGTTTATATTATGTGGAAATTAATATATCAAGTTTACTAGTTCAATAATATAATGAATCAATCACATTACCCTGCTTCTTGATTTTTTAAGGGTTTCTGAATTGCAATAGAATCTCTTGTTGTCTCTAAATAAACAATATAATCAAAAATTGGTGCTACATATTTTTTTTAGTAAGTTACATAGAAAAGGTAAAGTATGTGCCAATCCTGTTGAGATGTAATATGATTTTTTTGGTTAATATAGTCTTGGAATTAAGTTAAAACTAAACAAATTAGACTTATAAAATTGTAAAGTTCTTCAAATAAGTTAAACTATGTAATGTGATTTAGTTAGTTAATGTAGTGTTGGAATTAAGTTAAAACTAAACTTATTAGACTTGTAGAGTTGTTAAGTTTTTCAAATAAGCTAAAAAATGTAATGTGATTTAGTTAGTGAATATAATGTTATGATTAAGTTAAAATTAACTAATTAGACTTATAAAGTTGTTAAGTTCTTCAAATAAGTTAAAATATGTAATGTGATTTAGTTGGTTGATATAGTGTAGGAATTAATTTAAAACAAAACAAATTAAACTTATAAAGTTGTTAAGTTCTTCAAATAAATTAAAATATGTAATATGACTTAGTTGGTGAATATAGTGTTAGATTTTAGTTAGAACTAAACTAATTAGACTTAGAAAATTGTTAAGTTCTTCAAATGTGTTAAAATATGTAATATGATTTAGTTGGTAAATATAGTGTTGACATTAAGTTAAAACTAAAAAGATTAGACTTATAAATTTGTTAAGTTCTTCAAATAACTTAATGTATGTGATGTGATTTCATTGGTGAATATAATATTGAGATTAAGTTAAAAATAAATTAATTAGACTTATAAAGTTATTAAGTTCTTCAAATAAGTGAAAATATGTAATGTGATTTCATTGGTTAATATGATGTATGAATTAAGTTAAAACTAAACAAATTAGACTTATAAAGTTGTTAAGTTCGTCAAATAAGTTAAAACAAGTAATATGATTTAGTAGGTGAATATAGTGTTAGAATTGAGTTAGAACTAAACTATTAAGACTTAGAATGTTTTTAAGTTCTTCATATGTATTAAATATGTAGTATGATTTAGTTGGTGAATATATTGTGGAAATTAAGTTAAAACTAAACAAATTAGACTTATAAAGTTGTTAAGTTTCTCAAATATGTAAAAAACTGTAATGTGATTTTGCTGGTGAACATAGTGTTGGCGAATTAAGGTAAAACTAAATAAATTAGATTTATAAAGTTGTTAAGTTCTTCAAATAAGTTAAAATATGTAATCTAATTTAGTTGGTGAATATAAGGTTGGAACTAAGTTAAAAGTAAACAAATAAGACTTATAAAGTTGTTAAGTTCTTTAAATAGGTCAAAATACGTAATGTGATTTAGTTGGTGAATATAGTGTTGGAATTAAGTTAAACTAAACAAATTAGACTTATAAGTTGTTAAATTCGTCAAATAAGTTAAAATATGTATTGTGATTGAGTAGGAGAATAAATTGTTGGAATTAAGTTAAAACTAAACTAATTTGATTTACAAAGTTATTAAGTTGTTTAATAAATTAAATTGGTGAATATAGTGTTGGAATTAAGTTAAAACTAATATAACTAGACTTAGAAAGTTTTTAACTTATTTAATAAGTCTAATTGCTGGAGTAAAGTGTTGAAATTAAGTTAGAAATAAACTAATTTGACTTAGAATATTGTGAAGTTGTTTAATAAGTTCAATTGGTTAAAATAGTGTGGAAATTTAGTTAAAACCAAATTACTTAGACTTAGAAAGTTGTTAAGTTGTTCTATAAAATTGGTGAATATATTGTTGAAATTAAGTTAAAACTAAACTAATTAGACATATAAGTTGTTAAAATAATTCAAATAAGTTAAAATATGCATTGTGATTTTGTTGGTGAATAAAGTGTTGGAATTAAGTTAAAACTAAACTAATTAGACTTAAAAGTTGTTAAATTCTTCAAATAAGTTAAAATATATATTTTGATTTAGTTGG
This sequence comes from Solanum pennellii, assembly GCF_001406875.1. Classification (NCBI taxonomy): domain Eukaryota; kingdom Viridiplantae; phylum Streptophyta; class Magnoliopsida; order Solanales; family Solanaceae; genus Solanum; species Solanum pennellii. Next base: position 23,768,924 of record NC_028638.1, read on the forward strand.
TGAATAAATTGTTGGAATAAGTTAAAACAAAACTAAATAGACTTAGTAAGGTATTAAGTTGTTTAATAAGTTAAATTGGTGAATATAGTGTTGGAATTAAGTTAAAACTAAACTAATTAGAATTAGAAAGTTGTTAAGCTATTTAATAAGTTAAATTGGTGAGTTAAGTGTTGGAATTAAGTTAAAACTAAACTAATAGACTTAGATAGTTTGAACTAAACTAATTAGACTTAAAAAGTTATTTAAGTTGTTTTAATAAGTTAAAATATATAATGTGATTTATTTGGTGAATAAAGTGTTGGAATTAAGTTAAAACTAGATTAATTAGACTTAGAAATGTTTTAAGTTGTGTAATAAGTTAAATTGGTTAATATTATGTTTTAATTAAATTAAAACTAAATAAATTAGACTTAGAAAGTGATTAAGTTCTTAAAATAAATAATGTAATTTAGTTGGTGAATATAGTGTTGGAACTAAGCTAAAACTAAACTAATTAGACTTAGAAGTCTGTTAAGTTCTTCAAATAAGTTAAAATATGTAATGTGATTTGGTGAATATAGTATTGGAACTCACTTGAAACTAATCTTATTAGACATACAAAGTTGTTAAATTCTTCATGTAAGTTAATGTGATTTAGTTGGTGAATATAGTGTTGGAACTAAGTTAAAACTAAACTAATTAGACTTCGAAAGTCTTTAAGTTCTTCAAATAAGTTGATGTAATTTAGTTGGTTAATGTAGCAATGGAACTATGTTAGAATTAAACTAATTAGAATAGAAAGTTGTTAAGTTCTTCAAATAAGTTAATATGATTTAGTTTGTGAATATAGTGTTTGAATTAAGTTTAACCTAAACTAATTAGACTTAGAAAGTTGATAAGTTCTTCAAATAAGTTAATGTGATTTAGTTTGTTAATATAGTGTTGGAACTAAGTTAAAACAAAACTAATTAGACTTAGTAAGTGGTTAAGTTCTTTAAATAAGTTAATGTGATTTATTTGGTGATTATAGTGTTGTTTAGCATGGACTTAGAGTATTTGCTAAGACTCTGTGTGGCCCTCGACGACTTACTCACTAATCTTTCAAGATCTTTTAAGTCAAGGAAGCCTTTAAGACTTAGAACGCTAACAGAATGCTTTCAAATACTTAGAAAGAATAAGAAAGATAGCTTTGAAGAAAGCTTTTGTATTTCTCTGGAAGAGTGCTTTATAATTTGCTTAGTTCCTTTGCAAATGAGGGGCAAGTCTATTTATAATACTTCCTAAGGAAAAAAGTGCAATTAATATTTACATTACAAGTCCCTAAAATATTTACACTTTGTCCCCTTTCTAGAGAATTTTACACTACTTTGGGACCTTCTCTAGCCTTCTTGAGTCTTCCAAAAGGTTCTAGAATTCTCCACACAACTCTAGAACGTTCTGCACCTATCCAGACGCGGAATCAGGCTGAAATTGTGGCAGGACGTCACACACTCCCCGACCTGATGAAGCAACGACCACGAATTGCTGTGAAAACTCTTGGACTTTGTCTTTGAATTGCCACAAGTCATCATATTTCTTCCATGTGGCCTTCTATGGAGTTTGTCCCTTCCAATGCATAAAGAACATGGCGCTGGCTTGTTGACCTCGCTTTTGTTTGGCTTGATAATATATGATAGCCTCAATCTTCCGTTTGTGCGAGGCGGTGATAGTAATGGGTGACCGTTGTAATAGGTTTCAGCTAGGATCCTCCTTATCCTCATGTTACGGCTTGAGGACGCTCGCATGAAACACCGGATGGATCTTGATGTGTGGTGGTATTTACAAATTGTACAAGATCTTGCCCACGTTGGCAACGATCTTGAACGGACCCTCATATTTGCACACTAAGTTTTGATGGACGCCTCTTAGTGATTTGAACTTTCTTGGGTTGAATTTCACCAAAAATATGTAGTCTTTCTTATAGTCCGTGGGACAATGCTTGTGGTCGAAAAACTTCTTCATCTTTTTCGCTGCTCCTACCATCCCTTGGTAAGATGTAGGCACCCAAACTCTTTCCCTTAAAAGCAGTCGGCAACAAATGTGGTGTTTGGGGTTGTTAGCCTGTCGCCAACTCAAATGGTGTGTGCCCGGTGGACTCACTCCTTTGCAGATTATAAGAAAACTGCGCAATGTCTAGGAGTCTAGCCCAATACTTCCGATGCGCACTAACATAGTGCCTTAGATAGCACTTTAATAGGGCGTTGATGTGATCAGTCTGGCCGTCTGTCTGCGGGTGAAAACTTGTGGAGAAGTGAAGTTCCGTGCCAAGTATCTCAAAAAACTCTCTCCAAAAGTTTCCGATAAAGCAGGGGTCTCGATCTCTAATGATATGTCTTGATAGCCCCCAATATTCCACCACGTTCTTGAAGAATAATCGAGCAGCTTACTTTGCGGTGCAACTGGATGTGGTATGCATGATGGTTTCATACTTTGAAAACCCGTCCACCATGACTATGATTTTACCAAACCCATCGAACTTCGGCAAAGAAGTGATGAATTCAATAGTCACGCTCTCCCATGGACGTTCTTCTACAGGTAGTGGCTCTAGTAACATTCCCAGGTGCCTTTTCTCCACCTTGTCTTGTTGGCACACAATACAAGTTTGCATATAGCACTCGATGTCGTCCCGCATGCATGGCTAGAAGTAAATAGCCTCGATTAGCGCCCTTGTACGTCGCTGCCCCGAATGCCCATCCCACAGTGCATCGTGGTTTTCCTTAATGATGCGCCGCATGATAGACCCAAACTTAGGCACATAAACCCTTCGATCGGTAGTGAGCAAAAGGTCATCTTCTACCCAAACGCGTCTGCTTTTGCCTTGGGCAGCCAATTCCATCAGCTTCTTGGCCTCTGGATCTTTTTGCATGCTAGCCTTGATTGCATCGTGAATTTCACAGTGAGTTGTGGTGATGGAAGAAAGTTTTTCACTCCTACTTAGTGCGTCGGCCACGACGTTACCTCTTCCTTGCTTGTATTTCAAGATGTAGTCGAACTCGGCCAGAAAGTCTTGCCATCTAACTTGCTTCGGGATGATCTTCTTTTGTGACTGGAAGTAGGTAGTGGGGATGTTGTCGGTCTTGACCACGAATTTGGATCCCATTAAGTAGTGTCTCCATGTGTGTAGGCAATGTACAATTGTCGTCATCTTATTCTCTTGCACTGTGTAACGCCGTTCAACCTCGTTTAGCTTGCGGCTTTCAAATGCTATTGGGTGTCTATCCTACATTAAAACTCCCCCAATGGCAAAGTCTGTGGTATCCGTATATAGTTCGAAGGTCTTGGAGAATTCGAGCAACGTCAAGATCGGCTCCTTTGTCGCTGTGTCTTTGAGACCTTCGAACGCTCTTTGGCACTCCTTGTTTCAAACCCACGACTTATTCTACTTCAATAACTCGATCAGTGGATCAGCTTTAGCTGATTAGACACTGATAAACCGGCGATAGTAGTTCGCAAGTCCAAGGAAGGATCGTAGATCGGTCACCTTTGTGGGCGCCGTCCACTCCTGGATCGCCCTAATCTTTGTCTCGTACATCCGTAGTTTGCCTTGGTTGATAACAATGTCTTGAGAAGTGCACCACGTGCTGGGCAAAATTGCATTTTGCCCGCTTGACATAGAGTTGCTTCTCCCATAAGACTTGGAAGACTATCGTCAAGTCTTCTAGGTTCTCCTCCAAGGTGTTGCGATAGATGACTATGTCATCCTAGTACACCACCACAAACTAGTCCAAGTGGGGATGAAAGATTTTTTCATTAGCGTGCAAAAGATGGCGGGTGCATTTGTTAAGCCGAAAGGCATTATCAACCACTTGTATGCTCCGTATTTAGTCACGGATGTTGTCTTTGGCTCATCCCCCTCTGAGATGCGCACTTGGTAGTAGCTTTTTCCGAGATCCATCTTGGTAAAGTATTTGGCCTGCCCAAGTCTATCAAACAAATCTGCAATTAGCGGGATAGGATATTTATTCTTAATTGTGACCTTATTAAGCGATCAATAGTCGATGCATAAGAGCAATAACATTTCTTTCTTCTTCTGGAACAGTATTGGCACGACATAAGGTGACTTGGATGGACGGATGTGACCGGCCTCGAGGATCTCCTTTATCTGCTTCCTTAGCTCCTCTAATTCGGGTGGAGCCATGTGGTAAGGTGCATGCACAGGTGGCTTGGCTCCAACCTCCAACTCAATCTTGTGATCTACCTCGCGCCTCGAAGGTAGAGTCTTTGGAATTTCGTCCGGTATCACGTCCTTGTTCTCTTCGAGGACTTTTTCTATGAGCGGTGGTAAGGACTCCATATTACCATTTTCTTCTCCCGAACTTGCAATGGTAGCCAGGAACGTCAGGCTCCTTTCTTTAGGCCCTTCACAATCTGCATGGCGGATAAGTGGGCATTTCCTTGATCCTTCGTTACCTTGACAAGAGGTACCATGCATGACCCTTCCCACTCCATGACCATGAGTCGTTGGATGTAGGGTTCGACCATCATGTGAGAGCGCTGGAAGAACTCTTTCACGAGGATGATATCAAATACATCTAGAGGAGCGACGATAAATTTCATATTTCCTTACCAATTCCCCAACATGATGCTTACTACTTGGGCGACCCTTCACATAGGAGTCGGTGGGGATTACTTTCCTGAGGCGGGTGTTGCTTGGTACATAGTTAAGCTCTAACCTCTCTGTTGTTTTCTTTGTCATGATGCTTGCTTTGCCCCAGATTCTACCATGGCCCGAGCTGGGCGTCCATTTATGGAGATGTTTACATACTACGTGTTGAAGTCTCTGGCTTCTCAGTCTGCTTGGAAATCGCACTGCAGAATCTAACCATGCCCAGTTGCGTCGTGCCCGCCTCCTTCCCTTGATCTTGTGCGTCCTTTTCCTTCCGTACACGTAGGATGTCACAAAGGTTCTTCATCTCAGGGCACCTCGCATAACCGTCCCGTTCAACGCATATGTAGCATCCATCTCCTTTGTTGGTTTGCGCCCGCTTCTCTGTGTAATTTTGGCGCACGAACCGCTTATTGTCCGACATCTGGGGGTCGTGTTGCTTGGGGTGTGCCTGCTGCTCCTTGGCTCGGCCACAGACTCCCCCAACTTTGGCATGACTACTTATTGTATCCTTGCCCTTCACCTTGTGATGTTTTTCATACTTGAAGTACGTCAAGGAATAAGCTTATATGATGGCTTCGTCTATGGTCTTTACCTGTCGCCCCTCAAAATCCGTCTTGTCCCAATTCTGCAGTCCGTTTATGAAGTGGAACAACAATGCCTCGTCTGTGAGGTTGGAATTTTCAGCGTTAGACTTGTGAACTCCTTCACGTACACCTGAATTCTTCCCGTTTGCTTCAATTCTCAGAATTTGCGCTTAACCTCGTACACGACGTTGTTTGGGAAGAAGGCTTTCTTGAATTCTTCACGTAATCTCTCCCAGGTTATGATTGTGCACGTCCCCTTGCCAATCTCAGCCTCTTTTCTCCTCCACAACAGCATACCCATCTCAGACAAATACAACATGACAGTGTTGATCTTATTCTCGTCACTTCTCTCCTGACTACACTTGAAGTAAATCTCCAACTACCATAGAAAGTTTTCCACCTCTTGAGCATCATGGACTCCCTTTCATAGGTGTGGCTTAGGAGCCTCGACCTTGGCCTCCCTATCACGGTCGACTGATGTAGATTTTCCGGCCTCCATCCCTTCCTTGAGTGTTTTCATTTAGGACTTCATCGTTTTAATTGTGCAAAGCGTATCCATAAGCCGACACTCCAAACTAGTGATGGCCTCCTTCATCTCGAACTCGGCCCGCTGGCGACCCTCCAAGTCCTTCCAGATGTTCTCAGTCTCCTCAAGGGTGAAGTTCTCAAGAATCTTGAACTTTCTGTTGACCTTATTAATGTTCTTGCCTAATATCTCGACGTCCTGCCTTGCCACTTCCACCCCTGTGACCCATTCTTCTCCAGTGGTGACGTCTACGACATCTTCTCCCAATTCATCGTCACCTTCTTGGGCAGTCGAGGGTGGATTAGATGTTAGCGCCTACCTGGGTGTGGTATTGAGCAACACCTCCTCATTACCCTTTTTATGTTTCTTCCCCTTTTGGTTCTTCTTTCCACCATTCATACGGTTGTTGGTGGTGATAGCTCCGTTTAAATCACTTTTGGCAGCCATTCTATTAGTGTCGAACCTCCCTCTAATACCACGTTGCCACTGACTTTGAGTATTTTCTAAGACTCCATGAGGCCCTCGACGACTTACTAACTAATCTTTCAAGATCTTGTAAGTTCAACGAAGCCTTTAAAACTTGAAATGCCAAGAGAATGCTTTGTAAGACATAGAAAGAACAAGAGAGAGAACTTTGAAGAAGTCTTTTGTATTGCTTTGGAAGATTGTATTACAACTTGCTTGGTGCCATTTCAAATGACGGGCACCTCATTTATACTACTTCCTAGGGAATAAAGTGCAATTAATATTTACTGTAAAAGTCCCCAAAATATTTATACTTTGGTCCCCTTTCTAGAAAAATCTACACTACTTTGGGACCGTCTCTTGCCTTATTGAGTCTTCCAAAATGTTCTAGAGTTTTCCGCACAACTCTAGAACGTTTTGCCCCTATCTGAACACAAAATCAGGTTGGAATTGTGGCGGGACGTCACATGATACTAATTTAAAACTTAACTAGTTAGACTTAGAAAGTTGTTATGTTCTTCAAATAAGTTATTATATTTAGTTGGTGAATATGGTGTTTTAACTAAGTTAAAACTAAACTAATTAGACGTAGAAAGTTGTTAAGTTCTATAAATAAGTTAATGTGATTTAGTTGGCTAATATAGTGTTGGAATTAAGTTAAAACTAAACTAATTAGAATTATAAAGTTGTTAAGTTCTTTAAATAAAATGTTATTTAGTTGGTTAATATAATGTTGAAATTAAGTTAAAACTAAACTAGTTAGACTTAGAAAGTTGTAGTTCATCAAATAAGTTAATGTTATTTAGTTTGTTAATGTAGTGTTGGAATTAAGTTTAAACTAAACTGATTAGACTTTAGAAAATTGTTAAGATGTTCAATTAAGTTAATGTGATTTAGTTGGTTAGGATAGTGTTGGAATTAATATAAAACTAAACTAATTAGACTTAGTAAGATGTTTATTTCTTCGAACAACTAATGTGATTTAGTAGGTGAATATAGTTTTTGAATTAACTTAAAACTAAAGTAATTAAACTTAGAAAGTTGTTAAGTTCTTCAACTAAGTCAATGTGATTTAGTTGGGGAATAAATTGTTGCAACTAAGTTAAAACTAAACTAATTAGACGTAGAAAGATGTTAAGTTCTTCAAATAAGTATTGTGATTTAGTTGGTTAATATAGTGTTGGAACTAAAATAAAACTAAACTAATTTGACTTAGAAAGTTGTTAATTTTTTCAAATAAGTCAAACAAATTAGACTTAGAAAGTGTGACAACCCAAAAACGACTATGCTAATAAAGCCTAAACGTACATAGAATGCCTAGGTTAGACCGGATTCACACGGATTGATGCGTGTGGAACCATACCTCTGAACCTATGCACCAGCTAAGCCAACCAACTTGGTGAGTTAGTTGAGCTAGGCAGGGTTTGTTCCAGCCATATTGGGTACCCGAATACTAGGATTCACCCGGATGAGTCTTAACCGGACATAAAGGGTTAGTCCTAGGTTTTAAGCAGTCTAAGGATAGAAAAGGTAATTTTGAGGCTATGGGTAGTATAGTAATTATCCTAGGGTGATATTTAATTTATTAAATAAATTTTTTAATTGGTCAAAATAAGTCAAATCTTGATGGTCAAACCCGAGATTGACCCTACCTCCACACTCGGGTTCGACCCGAGTAGGAGGCAAAACGGGCACGAATTAGTAGATTAAAAATTAGAGAAAATAAGGAGGAGAATTATAATAACATAATATATATTTTATAATCTTATTTTACCATTTTAATTGTGTTGAATAAGTCAACAACAATTTCCACAAATGGGGCGCACGACTCCCACTAGGAGTGTGCTTCATGCCCACTTTTAATTCTTTATATTAATCCAAAAACCGTTTTCAGTTTTACCGCACAATTATAAAAAAAATGAACATTAACATATACTCACTCTTATAAAAGTATTCATGGATGCATCCATCAAAAACAAATGGATGAATTCTTACGCCTAAGTGTTTTAAATAAAGAACTTCACTTGGGGACAAGAAACAAAGCTCGGAAGAAAGGTTTGTGTGTGGGTGGTAACGTGTGTCTGTGGCTGGTTGTAAAGAATTAAAAGGTATGGGTTTTCTTCTCTCTTGGTCCCTTTCTCAAGAGTCCCCTAAGGTTTATTTTAAATATAATCAAAAACTAAGGTTGTCCCCCGTTGCATGACCCTGTCATTAGATCCAATGAATGAATTGATGCATGCGTTGGTATGACCTCTGGTAGATGATGTTAGGAATGATTGTGGTTGTGTCCAATGTATGTTACGGGCTGCTTATGATTCGTTATGTACGTCCGAATTTTGAATGTCATATGTGCACAAAACGTGTTGTTTTCCGTAATTGTATTGTTACTGTTAACTTGAAGAAAATGGTGAATCATGTGTTATGCAATGTTGTGTGTTTTACATGCAAAAGAAATTGTGATGTTCATGAATAAGAAAGTGAAAGTAAAGTCCTTAATGAATTGGTCAAAAGTATATGTAAAACTATGAGTTAAACGTCCAGGCTAACTGTAAGAAAGTGAATTCAAACTATATGTTAAATGAACATGGTTTCGGCTAGTCATAATATATATGAAGAGAAATAGTTGCTGCCTTTTAGAGTGAATCTCTAAACCTTAAGGTCCTCATACTAAGAGATTAAGTCTTAAAATAAAAGAAAAGAAAATAGGGTGAGAGAGGGAATTCAAACTTGGGCAGGTTAAAAGAAGCCTTAAATTAAAATAAAAAGAAAATATAAAGGGAGGGGGTATTTGAACTGTCTCCTTGGCCAAGGGTATGAGATACATAAATCTCACACCAAAATAAAATCATACAAATTGAGGCCATTGGGATTCGATCCCAGATCCTCTTGGCCGAATGAATGAAGTCACCTAGCAGTCTAAATAATTAAAAAAAAAAGTGCTTCCCAAGGGACTCGAACATGAGTCCCCTTGACCGAAATTGTGAGACACATAAGTTCACATATAATGAAATGAAATGCAGCCACTAGGTATGGAACTTGGGACCCATGGCGGAAGGTGTAAAATGCATAAGTCTTACACAACATATACTTACATTATCATGAAACACTTAGTCAATTATGAGTAACCCGAAATGGGTAATACCATGAGTTAATGGTAAGATTAACAAATGAACATTCACGTAATTAGGTGAGTAATTATGTTAACTATGATACTAAAATGGTGACAACATGATAAGAGGCTAAGATGAATGGTGATACATGTCTCAACCAAGCCTGAGTAAAGGTCATTAAAAGTACTCACCTAAGAGAGTGTTGAATATTAAAAGACAAGTCTCAATAACATTCTATATGTAAATGTAAGGACAATTCACACTTAATACATAAAGAAGAGATGAGAAATCATCTAATGAGCTATGACTACCTCATGCTAAGAAGAAAGTTTTTATGATTTATGAGTTGAATGTAAATAGGAACTTTAAACTAAGCATTGATAGGCTAGATATGCGTGGTGACGCCTTTTTTCAGGAAGGATGAAGGTTCACATAAATCTCATGAGATGAGACTGTCCACCAAGGTGGGTATGGGTCGCCCTAAAGCTCCTAGTTTTTGAACTATGTTGCCAACATAGGGAACTAGCTTGGTTCGAACCCATAAAGCTAGCATGTTTTGGTTTCACTGTGGCCAGTGACTCCTTCTCTTTTCAGTGAGTGAAAGACACCGGATTTCATGATCCTCACATGATCTGTCGGTTAAGGTTGGAATTTCCTCAAAGTATTAAGAACAATGAAATGAATGATACCGAAGGTGTTTGTGCAAAACAATCAAGACGTGAAACTGATTCCAGTAATGACATTAGGTCATTCTTGATCTTTGCACGTCAGATTCACATGAGAGTCTTAAACTTCATACTAGGTATAGCTGGTGTTCACATCAGCCTATGAATGAATGAAATAAATAATATGAAGTACAAATGAATGAATGAAGCAGGCTGTGTGTTTGCTAAAGTAGACCCTCGGGTTGAGATCCCATATGTTGGGCCTTCACTTGAGAATATTTAATGCTACGTCCATGATTGCAAGGTCTCATGGATATGAAATGTATACTATGTGAAACATGAAACGTATATTATGTGAACTTATGTGTATATGATGTGTCACATATTCATGGTATGACATTCCTATTATGAAATGGTAAAAGTCAAGACACTTCACCTTCTAATAAAGCATCTTTACTAGGAAGAGTCGTTCTTGTTCATTCATTACCGTTATGTGTTGTTGCATGTAACCATACTTAGTAAAAGTGTTTACTAGTTCCATACAATATTAATATTTTAGGTGCAGGCTTAGGTGGACGTTGACGGTATCATTGCAGTTGTTCGGATTCAGATACTTCATCCGAACTTGGTAGGTCCTCATGTATTCGAGGATGCCTGCCTTTATGTTTCTTGCTTAGTAGTAGGTTTGAACTAGTGGGGTAGGTTTCACTAGTGTTTCTTTCCTAATTTATTCAGACGCTTGTAATAATGCCTTTTTGGCAAGTATTACTTATGACATGAGATTCCATTTTTGTAAAGTTGCATGATATTATAATTAGATGGTTGATGTATGAGCAATGAACTTCCTTAAAGATATGCGTTTATATGAAGTATATGTATACTTCAACTATAAATAAAAAGTTTCAAATTTTCTGCTAAAATTAACCGTATGAATGTGATGAATGCAAGAAGAGGCTTGTCTGCGATCTCTAAGAGGTCAACAATGCTTGTTGCGGTTTGGATTCCAGAATTCAGGTCGTGACAAACTTAGTATCAAAGCATTAGGTTAAATATCCAAGACATCAGTATCATATCAACCACATTAAGTAGTTTCTATGTTATGGTAGTGAAGTGCACCACTATCATGGATTAGAGACTGCATTTGTTTAGGAAATTTTCCCTTCTTCTACTCTCTATCGTGCTATGTGGAATTGTGACATGATTGTGTCATTAAGGATCTAGCTGTCTTCTTATATCTATGTCTAGATAAATAATACGAGGAGAAATGCAGGCAGGAGGGTAGGTGAGGCAGCCGCTGGAGGAAATCATGTTCCTCCTCAAGCCCCATTTGTTGCTGATCAGGTGTCTGTCAATCCTGCTCGGTTGACTGATGGAGAAGTGAGGAATGCCTTGCTACAGATGGCACAGGACATCACACTCAGGCTCAAGCCACCAGGGCTCAAGCCGCAAGAGAGGGTTCCCCCAGAGAGAATCCTCATGCTGGCACCATGGCTAGTAGGTTGAGGGAGTTTACCAGAATGAACCCCTTAGTTTACTACTAATCCAAGACCCATGAGGATCCCCTAGAGTTCATGGATGAGGTCCACAAGATCCTTTTTTCCATGGGAGTAGATGAGGAGGCGAAGGTTGAGTTGACTGCATATCAACTCAAGGATGTGGCCCAGATTTGGTAACGGATGTTGGCTGATAGCCGAGCACGTGGAGATGTTCCCATCACTTGGGATGTTCTCAAGACTGCCTTTCTAGAGAGATTCTTCCCCAGAGAGCAACGAGAAGCTAAGTTTGAAGAGTTCATCAACCCGAGACTGGGAGGTGTGTCAGTCAAGGAGTATTCCTTGAAATTCGTTAATCTCTCTAAACATGCTTCTTCTCTGGTGGCAAATAGCAGGGATGAAATGAGCAGGTTTGTGACTGGCGTGTCGGAGGATCTAGTGGAAGATTGTCGGGCATCCATGTTGCATGATAGCATGGATCTGGGCAGGTTGATGGTGCATACTCAGCAAATGGAGGAGAGCCGTCGTAAGAGGAAAGTTCATGAAAGCAAGAAGCCTAGGATTGCGGATCTGGCTGGTCCCAGCTCGGGCAAGAGCTCATTTGGAGTCAACAACAGACCTAAGTTTAACAGACATTCAGGTAATTTTGTTTCTTCAGGAAATGTGAGTGCCAAAGTGAACGAGTCTGGCCCCATAAAGGGCAATGATCGGAACGTCCAGCGAAAAAGCAAGTTTTGTGGTAAATGTGGACCTCCCCATAGAGGTGAGTGTTTAATAGGTACTAACACCTGCTTAGGGTGTGGCAAGACTAGACACATGGTTCGAGATTTTCCTCAGATGGTGATAAAGACAAGGAAGAATCTCAGCCTCAGCCGAAAGCTAATGTTGCAGCCGAACCTCCTAAGAGGAATCGATTTTATGCACAGAAAGGTAGAGAAGAGAGAGAGAAGTTAGCTGATGTTGTCACGGGTACGTTGCATGCCTTTACTTTCTCAGTGTATGCAGTGTTAGATCTAGGATCCGCTCTATCATTTGTTACTCCTTTAATAGCTAGTAGATTTGATATGCTTCTTTACGACTTGCATGAGCCGATTCTAGTAAGTACCCCCATAATAGACGACATTAGAGCAGAAAAAGTGTATAAAAATTTCCCAATTCAAATACTTGATAGAGTCACTCATGCTGATCATGTGGAATTATCCATGTTCGATTTTGATTTAATCTTGGGTATGGACTGGCTCCATAAGTGTTATGCCAAAATAGATTGTCGAAAGAGTGTAGTGACGTTTAAGTTTCCAAATGAGTTAGAGCGGTAATGGGAAGGGCATGGTTCAAGTCCAGTCGGTCGTATTGTTTAGAGGCCAAAAAGATGATAGTTAAGGGGTATTTGTACCACTTAGTTAGAGTCAATGACTTAGATCAAGAAGTTCCTTCCATAGACTCAGTATCAATATTGAGTGAGTTCCAGATGTCTTTTCGAATGATTTACTAGGAATTCCTCCTGAATGTGAGATTGACTTTGGTGTTGATTTAGATCCCAACACCAAGCCAATTTCTATCCCCCCCCCTATAGGATGACACTAGCTAAACTCAAAGAGTTGAAGTTACAGTTAAAATATCTACTTGTTAAGGGATTCATCTAGACGAGCATGCTCCAGTGTTGTGCGTAAAGAATAAGGATGGAACCCATCGAATGTGCATCGATTATCGGCAACTCAAAAAAGTCACTATAAAGAATAAGTACCCTCTTCCTAGAATTGATGATTTATTTGACCAACTCTAAAGTTCGAGTTTCTTTTCCAAGATAGACCTTGGTCAGTCTACCATCAGCTTAGAGTGAGGCGAGAAGACGTCCCTAAAATGGCTTTTTGTACTAGATATGGTCATTATGAATTTCTGGTCATGTCATTCGGTCTCACTAATGCACCAGCCGCGTTTATGGACCGTATGAATAGACTCTTTCGTAAGTACCTTGATTATTTCGTCATAGTATGCATAGATGCCATTCTCATATACTCTAAGTCTAGAGAATAGCATGAGGTACACTTGAGAAAGACATTGCAGGTACTTAGAGAACATCACTTGTATGCAAAATTCAGCAAATGTGAATTCTGGTTGAGATCAGTGACCTTTCTTGGTCATGTTGTGACCGACCAAGGTGTAGAATTTGGTACTAAAAAGGTTGAGGCAGTGAAGAAATGGTCGAGACCTCTTACTCCTACCGATATTCACAGTTTTCTAGGTTTGGCTAATTACTATCGCAGGTTTGTGGAAGGCTTTTCCACTATTCCTGATCAATTGAAAGCCTTGACGAAGAAGAAGGTGAAGTTTGAGTGGTCTGAAAAATGTGAGAAGAGATTTCAAGAGCTCAAAGACCGACTCACTTCAGCCCTAATTCTCAAATTGCCTAGGAGTTGTGCAGGATATGTGGTGTACTTTGATGCTTCCCGAGTAGGTTTGGGATGTCTTCTTATGCATGATGTCAAGGTTATTGCATATGCATTGAGGCATTTGAAATCCACGAGAAGAACTATCCTACTCATGAGCTTGAGTTAGCCGCTGTGGTGTTTGCATTAAAACATTTGAGACATTATTTATATGGTGTACATGTTGATATATATACTGACCATAAAAGTCTTCAATATGTTTTTACACAGAGGGAGTTGAACCTTCGTCAGAGGAAATGTCTAGAACTGCTCAAAGATTGTGATATGAGTAGGCCAATATAGTGGCTGATGCGTTGAGTCAATTGAGCATGTGCATCATGTCTCATATTAATGAAGATAAGAAGGTGCTGCTTAAAGAGGTACACCAATTTGCTAGATTGGGTGTACGGCTGGCAGATGCACCAAGTGGGGGTGTTTTGGTTCACTCAAGTTCCGAATCCTCATTTGTTGTATATGTAAAAGCACATCAGCATCTCGACCCAGTACTCATGCAGTTGAAGGACTCAGTATTGAGTAAGTTTGATGACTCATTTTCCCTAGGAGGGGATGGTATACTCAGGTACCAAAATAGGTTTTGTGTGCCCAATGTTGATAATTTGAGGTCTAATATTTTGGCAGAAGATCATGGTTCAAGGTATTCCATTCATCTAGGTGCCACCAAGATGTACCATGACCTTAAAGAGGTCTCTTGGTGGGAGGGCATGAAGAGAGATATCTCTAAATTCGTGGAGGAGTGTCCGAATTGCCAACAGTTTTAGGCAGAACACCTTAAGCCTGGGGGTCTCACTCAGACGATTGAGATTCCAACATGGAAGTGGGAGGCTATTAATATGCATGTTTTGGTTGGTCTGCCAAAGACTAGAAAACTACATGATTCTATTTGGGTTATTGTTGACAGAATGGCCAAGTTTGCTCACTTCATACTAGTGAAGTCTGTTTACAAAGCTTAAGATTATGCCAAGCTTTATATTGATGAGATAGTGATATGGCACGAAATTCCTCTATCTATCATCTCGGATAGGGGAGCCCAATTTACTTCTCATTTTTCGAGATCTTCCCGAAAGGTCTTGGGCACTCAGGTGAAGCTTAGTACTGCTTTTCATCTACAGACGGATGGACAAGCAGAGCGTACCATCTAGACCCATGAAGACATGCTGAGAGAATGTGTTATTGACTTCAAGGGGAGTTGGGATGATCATTAGCCGCAGATAGAGTTCTCTTACAGTAACAACTACCATTCTAGTATTGGAATATAACCTTGTGAAGCACTATATGTCCGAAGATGTAGGTCTCCGGTTGGGTGGTTTGAGGTAGGAGAATCTTCCATCCTTTGTCCTGAGATCGTACATGAGTCTATGGAGAAAGTGAAGATGATTAGAGATAGGTTGGATACTGCCTACAGTCATAAAAATCCTATGCAGACAACAGAAAGAGAACTCTAGAGTTTGAGGTAGTTGATCAGGCCTACTTGAAGATATTACCCATGAAAGGGGTGATGAGGTTTGATAAGAAGGGTATGTTGAGTCTGAGGTATATAGTCTCTTATGAGGTCTTGCAGCGAGTAGGCAATGTTGACTACTAATTGAAGTTACCTTAAGATTTGGATTCTGTTCATCCAGTATTTCACGTTTCAATGCTTAAGAAGTGTCTAGGCGATCCAGTATCCATCCTTCCTTTTGAGGGGTTAGGAGTTGATGAGAGACTTTCTTATGAAGAGGTTCCAATAGAAATTTTAGATCGTCAAGTGAAGCGACTGGGGAACAAGGAGATTTAAAACGTGAAAGTTCTATGGCGGAACCACCTTGTGGAGGGAGTAACGTGGGAGGCCGAGGCTGACATGCGATCTCGCTATGCTCATTTATTCAATTCTTAAAGTTAGATATTCTTTTCCTAAAGTCTGATTCATTTTAACAAACTCTAAGTTCTATGTGTTGTAGTCAACTTGGTGTAATATGTCACTAATCATATGATTTGAAATAACACTATATGAGTTAAAACCAAGTTAGGTTTGCAATCTATGTTACTTTTTTTGGGTAGCATAGGCATGTTTTCTGTGTTGCCTTAATTGTGTTGTGCATTAAGTTAAGTGCTATTGAGAAGGAAATTCCTCAATCTCAAGAATGAAGCCTTAGATAAGCTTGCATGATATGCACCACCCAAATAAATGCTGATCAAATGTTCCAAAAACAGAAATGTTTAAGTATGATGAAGTAAAATTTTAAAATCACCCTCTTTGTTTAAATAATATGTAGTGTCATTCAGGGACGAACATTCTTAAGGGGAAGATAATGTGACAACCCGAAAACGACTATGCTAAGTAAGGCCTAAACGTACATAGAATGCCTAGGTTAGACCGGGTTCACACGGGTTGATGCGCGTGGAACCATACCTCTGAACCTATGCACCAGCCAAGCCAACCAACTTGGCGAGTTAGTGGATCTAGGCAGGGTTGGTTCCAGCCATATTGGGTACCCGAATACTAGGATTCACCCGGATGAGTCTTAACCGGACTTAGAGGGTTAGTCCTATGTTTTAAGGGTTCTAGGGATATAAAGGTAGTTTTGGGGCTAGTGGTAGTATAATAATTACCCTAGGATGATATTTAATTAATTAAATAAAGTTTTTAAATTTGTCAAAATAAGTCAAATCTTGATGGTCACACCCGAGATCGACGTACCTCCACACTCGGTTTCTAGCCGAGTTAGAGGCAGTAAGGGGCACGAATTAGTAGATTAAAAATTAGAGAAAATAAGGAGGGACATTATTATAACTTAATATATATTATATAATCCGATTGTACCATTTTAATTTTTTTCAATAAGTCAACAACAACTCCCACAAAAGGGGCGCGCGACTCCCACTAGGAGTGTGCTTCATGCCCACTCTTAATTCTTTATATTAATCCTAAAGACATTTTCAACTTTACCTCACAATTCAAAAAATAGAAAATAAATGTATACTCACTGTTCTAAAAGTATTCTTGGCTGAATCCATCAAAAACAAAAGGAAGAATTCGTACGCCTAAGTGTTTTAAGTAAAGAACTTCACTTGGGATGATAAATAAAAGATCAGAAGAAAGGTTTGTAAGTGGGTGGAAACGTGTAGTTGTGGCTGGTTGTAAAGGCTGAAAAGGTGTGGGTTTTCTTATCTCTTGTTCCCTTTCCGAAGAGTCCCCTAAGGTTCAGTTTAAATGCAATCGAAAACTAAGGTTTTCCCCCGTTGCATGCCCCTGTCTTTAGATCCTATGAACGAATTGATACATGCGTTGGTATGACTTCTGGTAGATAATCTTAGGAATGATTGTGGTTGTGTGAAACGTATGTTACGGGCTGTTTATGATTTGTTATGTACGTACGAATGTTGAATGTCATATTGGCACAAAACATGTTGTTTTCCGTAATTGTATTGTTACTCTTAACTTGAAGAAAATGATGAATCATGTGTTATGCAATGTTGTGTGTTTAACATGCAAAATAAATCGTGATGTTCATGAATAAGAAAGAGAAAGTAAAGTCCTAAACAAATTGGTCAAAAGTATAAGTAAAACTATGAGTTAAACGTCTAGGATTAAGGTAAAAAGGTGAATTAAAACTTTATGTTAAATGAACATGGTTTTGTCTAGTCACTAATATACATGAAGAGGAATAGTGTCTGCCTTTTAGAGTGAATCTCGAAACCTTAAGGTCCTAATACTAAGAGATTAAGCCATAAAATGAAAGAAAAGAAAATTGGGTGAGAGAGGGGATTCGAACTTGGGCAAGTTGAAAGATGCCTTAAAGTAAAAGAAAAAGAAAATAGTGAGGGAGAGGGGATTCGAACTCGGCTCCTTGGACAAGGATGTGAGAAAAATAAATCTCACACCAAAATAAAATCATAAAAATTGAGGCCATTGGGATTCGATACCAGATCCTCTTGGCCGAATGAATGAAGTTACCTAGCACTCTAAATAATTAAAAATGAAGTGATGCCAAAGAGACTCGAACATGGGTCCTCTTGACCGAAATTGTGAGACACATAAGTCTCACATATAATCAAATGAAATGCAGCCACTAGGGATCGAACTTGGGTCCCTTGACTGAAGTTGTAAAATGCACAAGTCTTACACAACATATACTTAGATTATCATGAAACACTTAGTTAATTATGAGTAACCCCAAATGGGTAATACCATAAGTTAATGATAAGATTAATAAATGAACATTCACGTTATAAGATGAGTAATTATGTCAAACTACGATGCTAATGAAAATGGTGACAACATGATAAGAGTCTAAGATGAATGGTGAGACAACTCTCAACCAAGCCTAAGTAAAGGTCATTAAAAGTACTCACCTAAGAGAGTGTTGAATATTAAGAGACAAGTCTCAATTTCGTTCTATATGTAAGTGTAAGGACAATTCACACTTAATACGTAAAGATGAGATAAGAAATCATCTAATGATCTATGACTACCTCATGCTAATAATAAAGCTTCGATGAGTATGAGTTGAATGTAAATAGGAACTTTAAACTAAGTACCGATAGGCTAGCTATGAGTGGTGATGCCTTCTTACGGGAGGGGAGGAGGTTCAGATAAATCTCATGAGACGAGATTGTCCACCATGGTGGGTATGGATCTCCCTAAATCTACAAGTCTTTGAACTATGTTGCAAACATAGGGAACAAGGTTTGTTCGGACCCATAAAGCTAGCATGTTTTGGTTTCACTTTGGTCAATGACTCCATCTCTTTTCGGTGTGGGGAAGACACCAAATTTCATGATGCTCACATGATCTATGTCGGTTATGGTTGGAAGTTCCTCAAAGTATTAAGGACAATGAAATGAATGATACCGATGGTGTTTGTGCAAGACAATCAAGAGGTGAAACCAGATTCAAGTAATGACAGTTGGTCATTCTTGGTCATTGCACTTCATGATCCTGATGAGAGTCTTAAACTTCATCCTAGGTGTAGCTGGTGTTCACATTAGCCTATGGATGAATGAAATGAATAATGTGAAGTACAAATGAACGAAAGAAGCAGGCTCTGTGTTTGCTAAAGGAGAGACTCGGGTTGAGATCCCATATGTTGGGCCCTCACTTGAGATGTCCCAATGCTACGTCCATGATTCCAAGGTCTCATGGATATGAAATGTATATTAAATGAAACATGAAATGTATGTTATATGAACTTATGTGTTTATGATGTGTCACATATTCATGGTATGATCTCCTTATTATGAAATGGTCAAAGTCAACAGACTTGACCTTCTAAGTAAGCATGTTGATTAGGAAGAGCCATTCTTGTTCATGCATTACCGTTATGTGTTGTTGCATGTACCCATACTTAGTAAAAGTGTGTAATAATTCCATACAATATTACTATTTTAGGTGCAGGCTCAGGTGGACGTTGAGGTTATCATTCCAGCTGTTCGGATTCAGAGATTTCATACGGACTTGGTAGGTCCTCATTCATTCGAGGATGCCTTCCTTTATATTTCTTGCTTAATAAGATTGAACTAGAGGGGTAGGTTTCACTAGTGTATCTTTTGTATTTTATTCAGACGCTTGTAATGATGCCATTTTTGCAAGTATTACTTATGACATGAGATTCCATTTCTATCAAGTTGTATGATCTTATATTTAGATGGTTGATGTATGAGGAATGAACTTCCTTAAAGATATGCATTTAGATGAAGTCTATGGATACTTCAGCTATAAACAAAAAGTTTCAAATTTTCTACTAAAATTAACCGTATGAATGTGATGAATGCGAGAAGAGGCTTGTATGGGACCTCTGAGAGGTCAACGACGTCGGTTGCGATTTGGATTCCAAAATCCGGGTTGTGACAGAAAGTTTATAAGTTCCTTAAATAAGTTAATGTGATCTAGTTTGTTAATATATATTTGGAATTACGTATGTCACGACCTGAAAGTAACCCCTAGAAGTCTGGAGGAAGGCTCGTTTCGTGACCGGGCGTACTTAACCCTTTGGAGTCTCGCATAATCCCTTTAACTACCATTCATTAAATAAGACATGAAAAGTAGTCGGTATTAAAAATTTTCACGAATAATTTAATAAATAGGAAATATTTCATAAATACTAAGAAATCTCATCGTAACAAGCCAAACTTAAAGACACAACAAAAATAACTTAGGGACACGACCCTTTACATTGAAATGAAAATACACAATAAGTCTTAAGATAAGGAAACTAAAAGATAGGAATTATGCCCTCAAATATATAAGGACACTATGTCTTGAGAGGAAATTTCCCATGCTTTGCCTTCTAGACTTCAACCTTACTTCCAACCTATACTTAGATAGTATGGAAACGTATAGGGTTAGTACAAAACAATGTACTAAGTATGCCATATGCAAAAACATGCAAAAAGGGACATTTTAGTAAAATAGCATTTCATGCAATTTATGTAAAACATTCATGAATACAAAGGAAAAAAATCATACTAACCATCATTTACAACTTAGATAAGAATTCTCATAATTTTAAGCCAAAAAGAAAGATTATTGTAACCTTGTCAGAACATACAGTAAACCAAATTGACCTTCATAGTGAAATCCTAAAGCATTTACAGTAAATACATTTGAACATTGACAATGAATCATTTAAAGCATTCACAATAAATTCAACTTGAGCAATTACAATGAACTATCCTACACTAAATGTGTGAACTTCCAAGGCCAAGTGAAAGAGAAAGTGAACTCATTTTCCTAAGAGTTTCCCTACCTCCGAATTATCCTAAGACTCACAAATGTAAGATATGAAGGAAGTATGTATATGCCCCCTCCAATACACACCAAAGAAACCCTCAAGACTACCCCTTTTGGCTTACTAAAGTCGAGCGAAACAATCCCCTTAATCAATGGCAATACATTAAAAGACACCCAACAAATCACCAAAGTCTTCCCTTACGAAATGCCTACATAGTGCAATGAGTAGATTGCGTCCCATAATGCCACCTTCACTAAGTAGAACATTCTATAAGAAGGTTTGGCACCAAGTCTTCCATTCGTAAGGTCTTACTTAGTGCAATGGATAGACAACATCCCATACCACCACCTACCCTAAGTACTACGTTCTTTTAAAAGACTTAGTTCATTCAATTCAAATAAGTCTGTACAAGACTCCCCTTTCGGATTATCTAAGTAGTGCAATGGATAAATAGTGTCCCATTCCACTACCTACCCTAAGTAGAACACTCTTTTACATGACTTAGCACGTTCATTTCTTTTGTGGGAGTTATCTTAACCGACATAGACCATGAGAGCTAGAAACGAAATCCTTATATTAACCCCTATCGGATGGGGGATCCTCAATTTCCTAGAATGAGGTCATTCTCTTATCATTATTTACATGGCTTTCCCAATAGCTACACCTATGCGGGCACATAGTTTAGGGATAAGGAGATTGCTACTAAGTCACTCATTCTCTACTAACGAGGAGTACTCATATCAAGAGATACATAAGGATACAACATCTCAACTCACGAAGTGTAATCCACCTCTCCTTCATATCCTCTCGGTTCTAGGTATAACTTCCGACGGATTCTCAACATTATAGGCTATAGGTTAAGGATAACTAGTGAACACCACATATCAACTGACGAAGGGCATTCATCCTCCAATTGATACGCTCAAACATACTTCTCAAATAAGAAGTAAAACGGTCGTATCAAGTAAAGAACTGAACTAATGAGGTTGGGATCGTTCCCACGAGGAAAATAGTTCAGACTTAACTTTAATCTATTATTACTATTATTTGGTCAATTATTTCCTTAGAAAAGAAAAGACACTAAAAGGGGGATCTTTATTTCTAAATTAATGAAAATAACTAACTAAATTAAAGTAATCAACTAACAGATTCAAATCTTGGAGTTTAAAAGTAACTAGGGTTTAAGTGTTCCCCACAGGTTCTTAACTTACTAATTCTAACTATAACAATTCTTTGTTATTATCATTCATGCAAAGTTATAAGTTATGTATTTCTAAATCCTTGATCCGGAATCTAGAAAATTTCACTCCGTACCTTGGTCCGGCTACGTGTGTTGTTATACTACCCCTTACCTTTACCTCATATTAAGCATTCTATTCCATATTTGACTAAGTTATTACCTCATACCAATCGACACTAGCCTATTAGATAGTATACACTAAATCTATGTTGATAATTCTTTTCTATTATCTACCTCCTTGGTCCGGCAAGTAGCATTAAGGCGAGTTCTAACATTCGCCATCCGTTAAAAAAAACTTCTAAGCGAAAGAATTATCAATACATGCAAGACACTATTCTGGAATTGTTATTTTAGTTAGATTTTACCTCATTATTCACCCATGGTTCCCACAACCCTAGCGATGGAGTTTAGTTACCCATAGTCATAATCACAATATTCATATATTTATTATAAGAATTCATGCACTTACTTTGATGAGAAAGAATAAAATCCAGAAATTCACTTGATTAATCAACAAAATCACCAAAAATAAATTCCAGAAAAAGTGTAACAATCAAAAAGTCTAATATCAAAGAGTTTACTAACAAAAAGTCTAAAACCAAAAGAGTCTAACAACCAAAAGTCTAACCCCAAAAATGAGGTTTTTCGAACTATTTATAAAAAACAAAAATCTCATAAAATAAGGACACTAATTACTGAAAATCTGTCAAAATGCGTTTGGGTCGACGGACCTCATGACGGACCGTCGTGGTCACGACGGGGCGTCAGGGCCTCCGTCGTCCCATACATCACAAATTCTTCTGTTGCTCTCTTCATTACCCTACACGGCAGGTATGACAAACCATTACAAGCACGACGGTCCGTCGAGGGTCTCCATTCCATAACACTTACACTTCTTAGAAATTGGGTATTAGGACCACTCTCGTATCATTGCGACGAACCAGCAGGACGGACCGTCGTGACTATGACGGTCCGCCATGAACTTCTGTAATCCCACACTTGGTCAGATTTCCCCATCTTCCTTTAGCAGCTTAACTATGTTGCCACCTACGGACCGTCGCAAGCTCGACGGATTGTCATAAGCTCCGTAGGTGGTAACTTTTCTGCATTTCTTGGTAAAAATCTTCCGCATTCATCTTTGGACAGATTTTCTGCAAATAAAGAGAAATTTACATAAATATCAATACAAAAAGGCTTTTGGACACACACTAAATTTAAGGTAAAAGCATTAAAAATACCGTGAAACCACGGTATATCAACACCCTCAACTTAAATTCTTAGTTTGTCCTCAAGTGACGCTTTATGACTCACTGCAAAATCTTTGTACAATAGTATCGATATTTTTGCTTTCACAATCATTTGGCTATTTATCCCGATCAATCTTATCATGTTTATGCATTTTATCACTATTAGGATTGAATTATGTGGAATCATACCATGACAGAGACTCACCACGCACTGACACCTATCCTCTTCAATTTCTCACCAAGTTGCTAATATTTCTGGTATTGCAACTAGTGTCCTCACTTCAAAACAACATCCTCATTTTTAACACAATGATTTCAGTTTGAGTATAAGGATTAATTTTCAACACTCACTCTCAGAACAAATTCACAAATCATTCATACATATTGTAGTAAGCTTGCCCTCATTTTCACTTCTTTAAGTTCGCTATACAACTCTTAGGATCACGATAGGACTTTCTTAGCTTGTAACATAGGCTCAGGGTCAGGTAGGGTATATTTAGATATATTTTAGTGACTTTTTGCCCTCCTTGACATATCGGCTAAACATACCACTTTTTATCATTTTATTTTTCCAAATCTCTCATATTCTTTCACCTTGCTATTTTCCCTTCTTTCTTCATTTGTGTAAGTGACTCTTTTCTTTTCTTGCTTGTATTTACTATATTTTTTTTATTTATTTCACTTTTCTTTCAACTGGTTCTTGAGTCACTTTACTTTTGTTCTTTCTCTCTCTTTGTTCTTTCAACCCCACTTTCCAGTGCATTCCTCATAATAGCCACCCTCAACTCATGGCTTTGCCATGAGTCAAAGTACACATTACCCAAAGTTGGGTCAGGGCAATGAAATGGTTTTTTACTGCATTAGCCACCCTCAACTTATGCTTTTGGCATAATATGAGGTTCACATGTCCAAGGAGAGACCAGGGCCAACACATTATTTCCAGAAAAGATCAGTTGGGGTGAAAAAGAAAGGTCTACTTTAAGATCAAATCATTTGGATAAGAGAGGGATTAATTTCATTCGTTTTTTTTATTTAGGATAAAAATTGGCTATATTGAACAAGGGTCTATGATCCTTTCCTAATTGTCTATTACAACTTACTTTTAGCAGGACAAACTAGGCAAATTCTAGCTCAGTACAAATAGTGGACTATTCAAATCTTGCTCACAATCATTTGACATCTCATTATTCTACTAGATTATCAGACACCTAGTTCGAATTTTAGACTTAGGGTCATGCAGTGGTGTATCTCTATGTTATGCTTAGAGCCACATATTTATCAATTACTATTCCTAGTCATGCATCATTTTCATTACATCAGGATATGATTTTTGTTTTAGCCATCATGCTTCAGAGTTATACTATGTACACAAGATATAGACATGCCGGTTCAATAATAAAAATAATCAGTCTCTTGGGGAAAAAGAAAACAGGCAAGAAAACCCCAAAAGAGGATCGTGAATTGGGCCACTCAGACTTCACCCTAGCACTCACTTTCCATTTACCCCCCCCCTACAAAAATATATGCAATTGTCCCCAATGCATTCAAAAAGTTACAATACGAGAGTGGTAGGTGAAGCAAACCTGGGGCGCAAAGCACCGACGATCATCAAGCTGGTGGGTGCGGTTCCCCGGAACCCACTACCTTTGTAGTTTGGACACCCTTAGTAGTGTCCTCATCAGCAACAACACTATAAGTAGTGCCTCCCGTGGTCTCCACATCTTTGGATCTAGATGCCCCAGCAGCTGACTCGACAGCCCTGATCCGACGCGCCTCCTCATCAGCAAGCGAGGCTCTCCTCGCAGCCTCCATCTCACGGCGCTCCTTCTTCGGTTCTCTAGCCTCATCATTCTCTTGGCCCTTGCGCCTCTTGGCATACTATTGAGGGGGAGGTTGTGGAATCTCATAAATGGCGAATAAGGCAGCCATGATGTGTCCTCAGGAGTCTCTATAGAAGGGGCCTCAGACTCAGGCACCCTAGCCTCTAGGATCATATCAATATCTGCTCGCAGACTCTCAATCCCAGCCTGAAGGGTCGACACGTCCACCTAAGGGGCTGGACGGGCTAGTACCCATAACTCAAAAGCTTCCAAGTGTTGATGAACCACCGCGATCTTTCGGTCTGTGTGCTGGACCATTTTACGCTCCAAGCGCTCCTCCGCCTCAACAATAGACCTCTGCATCAAAGACTGGATGTGATGCAGAAGTGTGGGCATCTGAGCTTCTAGTTTCTGGACCCTATCTAGCGGGACCAGAGTGGGGAATAGGGCTGAGCGGGAGGAGCTAGCGGCAGTGCTACTACCCGGGATAGACTCGACCGGGGTAGTGTCAGTGGTTTCAGAAGCAGCCTGTGTAGCCGTTCGAGCATGTGCTACCGTATTTGCTAGATTTTCATTAAGTGCAGGCAACACGGGACGGGGCCCTCTGCATGGATCCAACTCATTGGCCTCATCCCTGATGAGATCGATATTAACAGTGCCCAACGGAGTCTTAAGATGATCAATGTTCCAGATGGGCACACTTGCGGATCTACATAAGGAAAATATCATGCACAGAAATATGTAAGTAGTTGTGACCTTGAAAGCCCTCTCGTGCATGAATGCCTGTAGAAGCCAAGCGAAGTCCACCTCAAACCCGGCTATCATCGCCGCCATCAGAACTGCGCAATCCCATGTGACTTTATTATCAGCAGCCGTGGGGAAAAGGTAGTGGCGGACAATCAACCATAAGAACTTAGTCGTGAAGGTCAAGTTTGCCTTCTTGATGGCTCCCTTCGGCTCCTTTACCCAGTCGGCACCATCTCCATCAATAGACAAGTGCATGGCCATCCACCTCTTGGTTGTCTCTCTCAGCGATGGCTCACGCAAGAATTGGCCATTTTTTATAATTTGCCGCCAGTAGTAGAACTCGGCTGTGAGAGGGGTCCTGTTGGCATCAACATCCTCGCGGTACAGATACCGGCGGATGGCGGGCAGGGAGATGTCGACCTGTATGCTGCGTACTCGGACGTGCTCAAGTGGGGCCTGTTTGGCGAGGTCATCCCGCCTATCTATCTGTGATCGGAGAGTAGCCACATAAGAGGAGTAAAATTCTCGGACTAACACCTCACTATAGCGGCCTAAAGAACGAGCTATGCACTCTATCCGGAGTCTGGTGAAGAGATTGTGGATCTCTGGCATGGTGGGGAGAATTCCCGTAAAGACCCGCCTCTCCAGTGTAAGGGTCAGTGTCATGACGCCTTTATCATTTAGAAACTTGGCGTCTGAATAAACTTGGTATTTCCCGTCGACACACCACTAATTGGGATGGTCGGCAACCGGGGTGAGAGCACCAATCGGTGAGCCTGGAGTGGAATCAGGACTGTCAGCCTCATCAGACGAGGCAGACTGTGCAGCTGTGGCGGGTGTAAAGACTTTTGCGTACCTAGAGGCTTCCTCCGACCACGAAACTCCTAAGGAGCCAGACGCTCCTTCTTTATGTGTAGCTTACCCAGAAGGTGTGTCGGTCAGTGTGCACTCCTCATCAGACTAGGAGGCAGTGACTACACCGGACGCCACCTTTTTGGGCATATCCCTTGTTGTACGTGCAGCTCGTGATGGAGTTGCAGTGCCTGGGGGCACATACTCGGGATCATGCTCATCATCAGAGCCTATAACCAGTCGGGCAGATGCGGCGACAGACTTTGAACGCCCACGTGCGTAAACTCGATCTTGTTTTGGTGCCATTATAGATAGTACATGTAAAGAATCAATATTAGTACTATAAGGAGAAAACAAGACAAACAAAAACGACACAAAATAAATATAAGAGCAAAGTTGTAATGACATTTCTGCAGTAACAGTAAAACACGACGGACAAGGTGACGACTCGTTGTGAGTACGACGGACCGTCATGGGGTCCGTCATGTCTTACTTAAAAATATGTTTATGTGGAGACTCCTGAAAGGAATGTCTGTGACAGTTATGAAGGATAAGCAGGACGGACAGTCGTGATAATAACGGTCTGTCGTCGATGTTCGTCGTGGGGCACTTAGAAAAAGTATGGAGACCCTTAGGAGAGGGGTCTTTGACCGTCATGACGGTTTGTGCAGGACGAACCGTCGAGGGTATGACGGTCCATCGTAGATGTCCGTCAGAGGACACTAAAAAAAATGGAGACCCTTAGGACAAGGGTCTCTGACCGTCATGACGGTTGTGCGGGACAGACCATCGAGAGTATGACGGTCCATCAAAGATGTCCGTCAGAGGACACATAAAAAAAGTTGGAGACCCTTAGGAATAGGGTCTCTGAAACCCAGAACGGTTGTGCAGGACTGACTGTCGTTGGAACGACGGTCCGTCGCATGTGTCCGTTAGAGAACACTTAGAGAAAATTGGAGACACTTAGGAATAGGGTCTCTGACAACCAGAACGGTTGTGCAGGACGGACCATCGTGGGAACGTCGGTCCGTCTCATGTGTCCGTTGGTGGACCCTTGGAGAAAACGAACACTGGGGTGTTGGGGGTGTTGGAACAGACCCTATGACGGTCCGACTTCGGTACGACAGTCCGTTATCGGGGTCTTGTTCTGTCATTCAGTGACAAAATTGAGGATGCCACATTCATCCTCTGTGAATCACATGGAATACTTAGTGTTAACCTATATGTTTCTAACATAAATACCTGGCAAACTAGCAATGCTAAAGCACCTATTTCTCGAGTTTTAACAAGGCAAGTTGAGGATTGTCAACCTAGGTTAGACAAAATTGGTACAAAGAATAAAGACCCACCAAAAAGCAATAGGCTAATACTAATTAAAACAAAAATGCAATGTAAATGGGTAGAGATCAGAGATACATACTTGAGAAGAGGAGAAAAAAAAGCAACGGAGGCACTTGGTTAGCAAGAACAGAACCACAGCAGCAGACTCCGACCAGTAGAAAGGAGATATCCAGAATTGATGATTTGGGGAAATGATCTGTTGAATGAGAGGTAGGAAATTGGAAGTTTGAAAGGGAGGGAATGGGAGAAAGAGGGAAAGAAATCATTCAAATGAATGGGTAGGGGGTTTTTATAGGTTGAAAATTTTAAAAGCCCCCAGCCGGGTCAGGTCGGGTATGCTGGTTAATGACGCAACGAATCCCCGACGATGGTCCGTCGCAGTTGCGACAGTCCGTCATGGGTTCCGTCGTGTGTGCCCTAATTTTGAAAGTAAATGATAGACTTACCTGGCACGAATGATTCATGTGACGGTCCATCGCAAGCGTGATGGTCCGTCAATGTATCCGTCAGTGACTGTTGCAGTGTGATTTTCTGCAGAATTTCATGGTGATGTGCCTGCAAATTTAAAACCCATTAGTAGAAAATGCTACCATTACTAGAAAGAAAAGTATAAGTATTGGGTTGCCTCCCAACAAGCGCCTGATTTAACGTTGCGGCACGACTGAAGACACTTGATTATTCAGACTTTATCAGGATGGTATGCATCGATTACTTCATTTGCTGATTCACCATGCCCGGAATAGGTTTTTATTCGTTGTCCATTTACCTTAAACCGCACACCCTCCCTGGTTTCCAACTCAACTGCTCCATGAGGTAATAGTTGGGTAACCAAGTAAGGGACAGTCAATTTGGACTTAAGCTTTGCCGGAAACAAACGCATCCTAGAATTGTATAAAAGCACCAAATCCCCAACCATAAACTCTCATTTTTTAATTTTAGGTCTTTGTGCTTCTTCATCTTTTCTTTGTAGGATATAGGAGATACAAATTGGAGCTCACCACTCTGCCTCATGGACCTACAAATATTGAAGGTCGCTTCTTCATTGTTCAACCAAAATTTCATCTGCCCCTTTTCCATATATACTAAGGCTCTACCCGTAGCAAGGAATGGCCTCCCAAGAATAATAGGCACTTCAAAATCGACTTCACAATCAAGAATAACAAAATCTGCCGAAAATATGAATGACTCCACTTTTACTAGCACATCGTGGAGTATCCCTATAAGCCTTTTTACTGTTCGGTCGGCCATCAGTAGACGCATCGCAGTGGGATTTGGATCACCCAAACCCAACTTCTTGTAAATCGAGAGGGGCATGAGATTAATACTTGCCCCCAGATCACATAATGCTTTCGCAAAATGTAATGAACCGACTGTACAAGGAATAGTGAACGCACCCGGATCTTCTTTCTTTTGTACTAGAGATCTTGTATCAATAGCACTACAATGCTGCGTTCTATCATCATCCTCAAAAGTGACCGATCTTTTCTTTGTAACCAGATCTTTCATAAATCTGGCATAACCGAGCATTTGTACTAAAGCTTCTACCAAAGGGACATTGATAGAAAGCTGCTTCAACATTGTTATAAAACGCCGATATTTACCATCCTCTGTCTTTTTCACTAATCTTTGAGGAAAGGGGTGGGGTCTAGGCATGGGAATTACCTTTGTAGGCACTTCAGCATCTTTTCCAGTGTTATCTTCTACTTCACCACTAACCTCTACCACTTTATCATTATCTTTTATCATCTTTTCCTCATTAGACGGCATAGGTGGGTCAATGGTTTGCTTACCACCCCGAGTAGCGATTTCCATACAGTGTCCATCATTTTTCAGATTTTGGACAGTGTTGCTAGGAAGAGTGCCCGATTGCCGTGTGTTCACAGTCGCAGATAATTGGGCCATTTGCAACTCAAGCTGCTTAATTGATATTGCATGTGTATCGACTTTCTGCCCAATACCCTCTAAATCACTCCTTAACTCTTTAATGTGCTCATCACTAGCATTGAACCTCCTCATCATTTTGTGCAACATATCCTCAACTAGCGCCATACTATCTCCAACATCCCTAGGAGTAACTTCACAATTTTGAGGAGGGATATAGGCCCCAGTCCTATCATTTTCGTTACCATAGTTACCTCTGTTAAAGTTGTCGCGGATGTAGTTTCCATCTCGGACATAATGACCCTCACAGTTATAGTTACCATAGATCCGACCTTGGTTTCCTTGACCTTGGCGCTAATTCTCCTGATTTGAGACTTGGGCACTCGGTCGGAAACCCCCCGTCTGCTCATTTACCGCATAGGAATTCTCCACAAAATAGCATTCATCATTTGGTGGTTGTGGTTTAGACAAGTAGTTAACTGCATTTATCTTTTCTTCACCCCCAGTGACATGTTTTAAAACCAACCCAAGCTCAGTTCTCATATGAGCCATCTCTTCACGAATCTCATCTGTGGCTGGGTTGTGAGTGGATTGCACTGCAAAGGTATTTCTCCCAGTATCTGACTTCCTAATACTCTAAGCTTTATTATTCCGGGAGATTTCTCTAACTTTTTGGCAATCTCGGCATAAGGACACTCCCCATAAGAACCACCCGCTATAGTATCCAATACTGCTTTATTATTATCATCCTGTCCCCGATAGAAGTGTTCCTTCAGTGACACATCATCTATGCAGTGATTGGGGACACTTCTCAAAAATGAAGTGAATCTATCCCAAGAACTACTAACTGACTCTCCTGGTAGTGCCACAAAGTTGTTCACTCTGTCTTAGTTGGTTCCAAGTAAAAATTGAGTTATAAGGGAGATCAATGAACCAAATAGCAGCCTCTTCCGTGAGTGAGAGAGGAAATACTCTTACCCCTATTACATTCAAATCCAAATCAGGCCTCCCTACATAGCCTTTACACACTTCCTTTACCTTAGCTATATGGGCATGTGGATCCTCAGAAGGTAGACCTGAAAACAAACCTCTAGTAGTGAGCATTTGCATCAGACTACTAGTTACCACAAAGGTGTGGCCGTGTGGTAGACGGGGCAAGACAAGTGGCCCATCAGAGTCTGTAATATTATCATAGCCTCTGTAGTATTATTGAGGACATGGAGCAGGATTATGTTCCCTTTGTTGATTTTCACCTGGATCATCGTGTAATAACCGACCATGAACATCAACCGGAGCTGGGATGTTTTGGTTTGGATAATCATCGTTAATACCCAAGTTTAAATTCATAATGCATAGTGTACGCTCTAATTCGTGATCGTAGGGAAACAATGGTTCTGTTCCTCTGCGTGTATTTGGCATACAAGGAAGATAGTTCTGCAAGAATCAAAAACAATAAAAAAAAAATTAAGAAAATACTGACTAAACTTTAGTAATAATTTAAGTTAATCTAAAAGCTACTTTCCCCGGCAGCGGCGCCAAAATTTGACACGCTCAAACTTACTTCTCAAATAAGAAGTAAAGCGGTCGTATCAAGTTAAGAACCCAACTAATGAGGTTGGGATCGTTCCCACGAGGAAAATAGTTCAGACTTAACGTTAATCTATTATTACTATTATTTGGTCAATTTTTCCTTAGAAAACAAAAGACAATAAAAGGGGAATTTTTATTTCTAAATGAATGAAAATAACTAACTAAATTAAAGTAATCAACTAACAGATTCAAATCTTGGAGTTTAATCAATTAATAAAAGTAACTAGGGTTTAAGTGTTCCCCACAAGTTCTTAACTTGATAATTCTAACTATAACAATTCTTTCCTAGTATCTTGCATGCAAAGTGATAAGTTATGTATTTCTAAATCCTTGGTCTGGCATCTAGAAAATTTCACTCCGTACCTTGGTCCGGCTACGTGTGTTGCTATACTAAACCTTACCTTTACCTCATCTTAAGCATTGTATTCGATATTTGACTAAGTTATTACCTCATACCAATCGACACTAGCCTATTAGATAGTATACACTAAATCTATGTTTATAATTCTTTTCCTATTATCTACCTCCTTGGTTCGTCAAGTAGCGTTGAAGTGAGTTCTAACGTTGGCCATCCGTTAAAAAGACTTCTAAACGAAATAATTATCAATTCATGCAAGACAATATTCTGGATTTGTTATTTTAGTTAGATTTTACCTTATTATTTTCCCATGGTTCCCACAACCCTAGTTATGGAGAATAGGTACCCGTAGTCATAATCACAATATTCATATATTTAATATAAGATTCATGCACTTACTTTGATGAAAAAGAATAAAATCCAGAAATTCACTTGATTAATCAACAAAATCACCAACAATCAATTCCAGAAAAAGTATAACAATCAAAAAGTCTAATATCAAAGAGTTTACTAAGAAAGAGTCTAAAACCAAAAGAGTCTAACCACAAAAAGTCTAACCCCAAAAACGAGGTTTTTTGAACTATTTATAAAAAACAAAAACCTAATAAAAGAAGGACTCTAATTACTGAAAATCTGTCAAAACGCGGCTGGGTCGACGGACCTCGTGACAGACCGTCGTGGTCATGACGGGCTGTCATGGCCTACGTCGTCCCGTACTTCACAAATTCTTGTGTTGGTCTCTTCATTACCCTCAACGGTAGGTATGACGGACCGTTCCAAGCACGACGGTTCGTTGGGTCTTTGTTCCATAACACTTAGACCTTTTTGGAAATTGGGTATTAGGACTACTCTCTGATCATTGCGACGAACCACCAGGACGGACCGTTGTAACTATGACGGTCCGTCATAATAATCTGTAATCCCGCACTTGGTCAGACTTCCCCATCTTCCTCCAACAGCTTCACTACGTTGCCACCTACGTACCTTCGCAAGCTCCACGGACCGTCATAAGCTTCGTAGGTGGTAGCTTTTCTGCATTTCTTGCTAAAAAACTTCCGCGTTCATATTTGGACAGATTTTTTGCAAATAAAGAGAAACTTACATATATATCAATACAAAAAGGCTTTTGGACACACACTAATTTTAAGGAAAAAGCATAAAAAATACCGGGAAACCACGGTATATCACCAACCTATCTTAAAAATCTCATGGGATGTAGTGGGGTTGTTACTAAACACCTTATCTGAACTCACAAAGATTGTTCACCCCAAAACTCCCCTTTAGGACTTAACTTAGCTACATTCATTCATTCAAGTGTGAGTGTGTGTGTACATGTTAGCACACCTTGCACATAAGATTCACTTCATTCTTATTTAACCTCTATACATGCTTAGACCTTCATTGTGTAACATCACGCCCTTTACATACTTCATATAATCATATAAGTCCTTTAGAGATAATCCTTAACATACTTCTCTAACAAGCTTCAGAAATACATAACAAGAATATCTTCATTTAAGCATATTCTCTAGCATATTTCACATAATAGATTCATAAGGCACATTTAACACGAATAGTATACTTCTCATCTTACTTCACATAACAAGCCTTCGTAGAATCATTCACAATAAACTAGTAACTTTTGATTCATACAATTCAAGTAAACACCGCCACCAAGAAGGTGGATCATACCACTGAAGATCATCTCGAAAATTAAAGCTAAAAAACATAACCAACTTAACGTTCAATCCAAGTTTTCATAACCTATAACATTTTACTCTCTATTTCATCAAAATTAAGCCCTTTGGGAAGTTTCTAAACAATAATAACCACAATAAGAAACCAAAGCTCATTCTCTACACAAACATGCTCATTTAACCCATTTCTTAAGTCAACATTTGAAGAAATTCTTTAACATGATTTCATTGAAGTTTTAACCTTAAAATAATCAACTAACATTAGTAATACCATTATTAAGTCATTATAAATGTTTTAATGCAAGACCCATATTAAGATTTGAAGATAGTAGAAACTAGGGTTGAAAATGCAGTTTGAAAATTAGTTTGAAGGGGCTCCTTGAATGTAAGAGAGTTAAAGGATGGAATAAAATACCTCACATGGAGAAATAACAAAAACAATTTGATGAATAAACAACCATCAATGAGCCTCCTAGCATTTCTTGACTTCTAGCTTCAATGGAGAATTGAGAGAGTCTTTTAAGAGAGAGGGGTATAGGGTTTTAGGAAGAGGGGTCTAAAATGGGGTCTTAGGGTTTAGAACACTTTATTTTACCTAATAAACACTAAAATTATCAACCTAAGGTCTTAAAATACTTGGGGTGTATTCAGACAAAATACCCCAAGTTGGCAACAACTTCACAGATTTGCAGACCTCACCGATGGACCTTCACCAACGGACCGTCGTTGAGACAATGGACTGTTGGTAGGGTCTCGTTGGTGGATACTTAGCTCCAAATGGAGCATGTACAATTGAACTCACTTGTACAATCTATTCCCTAGGTCGAAGGACCATTGAGGGACCAACACACCGTCGTTAGGGTCGTCGATAGCTGCTGCTTTATGGCAGATTTTGCCCAAGTCTTGGTCCCTTCCTCTAGGGTCCCTCGTGGGTCCTTGGTGGGGTCGTGCCCCGACGTTAAACCCCTAAAATAAGTCGTCTAGGTATTAGGAACATCCAATTCAAGTTTCAAGTAAAACAAACACGTAAAACTCATCCAAACACAATAATACACACAAGTACATTCTAAGGTATACCTCCCGAATGTCATGGACATTCTTGGTCGATTGAACTCCAAATTTAACCAAACTTCAGACACTGTCTAAGGATACTAAACTAACTTAGTTTAACTTAGAATAATCTCAAGAAACAACCACGAGGCTCTAGTTCACCTTAGTTTGTTTTGGGGCGTTAAATTCTCCCCCACATGGAATAACATTCGTCCTCGAATGACACTTAAACTTTAAGAATAACAAGGACTCACTTAGCATCACATAACACACTTCAATCATGATCAAAACACTCAAAAATTAAAGCATCAACTAACAAATGGTATCCTTTCACACTTTCATACACTTAGCAACATAAACTCTTTATTAAAAACTTCAAGAAGTAAAAATTCACTCTTAGTCTTCTTTTATGGAGGAACTACCTTCCCCAACATTAACCATGCTCATACACAATACTTTTACACACATTGAAACTTCAATTCAAGAAAAAACAATTTTATCCCTAAATTAATTTTTTTACAGTGAATTTCACTGTGTTCACTGCCAAGTATATCAAATATTTTTTTGAAAATTCATTATTTAAACAATTCATCAAGATGACATGATCACATGAAGTATAAATGTATAATACAATTATAAACTCATCTTATAACATATTGAAACCATAATTCATGAAAAATGCAATTTTCTCAAAAAGTTGAACTTCATACAGTGAATTCAAAACATCACTATGTCACATGCTTAAAAAAATTCATAATGCACCTTCCAAGAAACTTTATCAAGATGACATGAAAATATGAGGGAAAAGACCACACTAACATACTCCAAAGAGACTTGGTAAGTTTCACTAAGTGCAATGTGAGAGTAGCATCCCATACTACCACTCCCACTTAGTGACCCTTGAGGATTCTCTTGGGCTCAGTACATTACATGCCATTCTACTCAACTCATTCTCCCCCACTTAAGGTAAAGCCATCTGAAAGGTCTCATACTCCAAAGCACAATTATGCCTCTCACAAGGTAAGAACTCACACTACCCTCAACTCATGCACATTAAGATTAAACATCAACCTTACAAGTTAATCATAAAACTTTCCTTATAGGATTCAACCTAGACAAACTCTCTTAAACATCACTTCGTTTAAATCTTAGGCATTATTTAACTCAATTTCATGGAATAAAACTTCCTCACTTGATATTCATACCACATTTCCATCTTAGTGTAAGCCTACGCCATAAAATCCACCAATCACAAGAACAACTATGAAACATTAGCCATACAAGAGGGTTGCCCTCAACTCCTACAAAATCTCCACATTCTCTCAATATTTCCTCAATTTCACACCTTAAAGCATATCTACCATCCTTGAACATAATCATAATATAACTCATTTATTCTCAAAAGTACTTCATTCATTCTTATAACTCTTACTATGCTTAGAACTAAATCACCATAAAGTTTCTCATCACAACACTTCTAATTTAATAATTCACACCTAGCCATAAATGGCATCACATCACAATTTTCAAAACCTACCTTCACCTCTACTAGTCTAGCCACAAAACAATCATAACATCAAAACTCACCTTTTCTTTCCCTCAAACTTAGAAACATCTCCCATTCCAAGCAATCACACCTAGAAGACCATCAGACAAGGGAACACAAGAGAGAGAGAGACCTTATGGAGTTAAGTTCTATGGCACGATTCAAGAGTAATGAAGAAAGTTAAACTCTATCATCCTATAGCCTCTTGTCCATGGATGTGTCGCAACTCACACCAATGACCAAGATACTACTAGATGTGGCTTGTGAGACTTTAGACCTTAAACTATTTCCCAAAACATTATGCTTTGATACCAAGTCTGTCATGACCTGAAAGTACCCCCTAGAAGTTAGGAGGAACCCTCATTTTGTGAATGGGCATACTTAACCCTTCGGGGTCTTGCACAAGCCCTTTAACTAGCATTCATTACAGAAGACATGAAAAGTAGTGCGGAATTAAAACTTTTCACATAAAGGAAATCTTTCATAAATATTAAGAAATCTCATCATCACAAGCCAAACTTAAAGATATGACATAAATAACTTAGGGACACGACCCTTTACATTGAAGTGAGAATACATAATAAGTCTTAATATAAGGAAACTAAGAATATAGGAATTATGCCTCGAATATATGAGGACACTATGTCTTGAGAGGAACTTTCCCAAGCTTTGCCTTCTAGGCTTCAACCTCGCTTCCAACCTATACTTAGATAGTATATAAAAGTATGTAGTTAGTACAAAACAATGTACTAAGTATGGCATATGCAAAAACATGCAAAAAGGGACCTTTTAGTAAAAATAGCTTTTAATGCAATTTAAGTAAAACAATCATGAATAAAAAGGCAAAACATCATACTAACCATCATTTACAACCTAGATAAGAATTCTCATAATTTTAAGCAAACAAGAAAGATTATAGTAACCTTGTCAAAACTTACAATAAACCAACTTGACCTTCACAGTCAACTCCTTAAGCGTTTACAGTAATTAAATTTGAACATTGACAATGAAACATTTAAAGCATTCACAATAAATTCAACTTGAGAAAATACAATGAACTATCCTACACTAAATGACTGAACTTCGAAGGCCAAGCGAAAGAGAAATTGAACTCATTTTATTTAAGAGTTTCCCTACCTCCGAATTACCCTAAGACTCACTTAGGTAAGATATGACTAATGCGAATTTCTGTACTAATTTTCATGTCTTATATAAAATATGATAGGTAAGAGGCATGTACAAGACCTTCAAAAGGTCAAGAACGCCTTGTTTTGACCTAAGGGTTGCCCTAACTTCGAGGATGCACTTGCGGGTCGTAACAAACTTGGTATCATAGAATAAGATATTGTGAAATAGTTTAGGTTCCAATGTCTAACAAGCCATGTCTAGTAGAGTATTGTTCATTTGTGTGAGTCGCGACACATCCATGGGCGAGAGGCTATAATGAGATAGAAGTTTCACATACTTCATTAGTCTAGTGTCGTGCCATAGAGTTGAGTTCTATAAGTTTCTTTTCTCAACCTATTCTCTTGTGTGTATAGGACATGAATACGAGAAGGACACCTGCTAGAAGGGAGGAGAGAGAAGTAGCTAACGAGAGAAATCATCTCCAAAATTAGCAAGTTCCTATAGTTGAAAAGAGGAGGTGAATGAAGTGGTCCCCCTTCATAACCTCAAGGACCTCAAATGCCCCAAATGCCTCCAATGCCCAAAGGTCCTCAAGCTCACAATGTTGAAGGGGATATGACTAATGCGAAGATAAAGGCTGCTTTTAGAGCTTTGACTCAACTTATGATGACTCAAGCTCATGTCGTCACTAATCATGTGGTTTATCAACAAAACCCAGGATTTGGACCTCAACCCAATGCAAGTACTCCCACTTATAGAATCCGGGATTTCATGAGGAATAACCATCCTACTTTCCATGGCACTAAGGTGGATGAAGATCCACAAGGCTTCATAGATGAGGTGTTAAAGGTGGTTGATGCTGTAGGTGTAACTCATAGACATAAAGCGGAATTAGGTGCTTATTACTAAAAAGATATGCCACAAGTGTTGTTTGAGCAATGCAGAGATGAGAGACCTTAAGAGAAGGTCATATTGGGAAGTGTTCAAAATGACTTTTGTTGATAGGTTATTTCCCATAGAGTTGAGGGAGAAAAAGTTAGTGGAGTTCATGAACCTTCGTCAAGGGGGAATTAGTGAGAAGGAGTATTCTCTCAAGGTCATCAAACTCTCTAAGTATGACCGAACTTTGTTAGGCAACTCAAGGGCTACGATAAATAATTTCGTGACGGGGGTATATAGTATAATTGAGAAAAAGGTCATATGTCTATGCTCCATAATGATATGGATATC
The DNA here is from genome assembly GCF_001406875.1 of Solanum pennellii. Lineage (NCBI taxonomy): Eukaryota > Viridiplantae > Streptophyta > Magnoliopsida > Solanales > Solanaceae > Solanum > Solanum pennellii. The sequence goes on from NC_028638.1 coordinate 23,807,278, forward strand.
TCTAGGCTCATGGTATATGCTCAACAAATTGAGGAGTCCAAGCTAAGGGACATGACTAGAAATGGAAAGAGCCTTGATCGGAGGAGTCAAGTCAACCTAAGTCTAAGAATAGGTTATATAATCAAGAATATTCCATCGGTAACAAATATAGGGTTTCCAACCAAAATTCTCAAGGGGGTGGTTATGTTTTTTAGAGGCCTAGGTGTACTAGTTGTGGGAAGCAACAGTCGAGTAGGTGTCTTTCCGGCACGGATGGTTGCTTTGGATGTTGTAATAAGGGTCATAAGATTTCCCTAACCTCAAGGCAAAAAGAAAGGAGGTCAACCAAGCTCCTCATGGTGGTCCGGATCCTAATGGTCCTAAGAGGAATCATTTCTATGCTCTCGAAGCTAAAGAAGCGACTAATACGGAGTCAAGGCCCCGATAAGTCATAGTTCCTTATTGTTGTTATTTTTATGTTATGAAATGAGTTTATATGGTCTTGTCTCTGATGTTATCATACCTTCATGTTAGAATTGCTTGGAAATGAATTTTTGAGTATGTTTCACTGTGAAGTAGTAGTGTTCACAGTAAAGAATTTAAAATTTTTATTTAATTACTTTTTCTTGAATGATGGTCTCAATATATATACGAACGATTTGTAAGAGAATGAATAATCTTGGAGAAGGTAGTTCCTCAACAAATGATGAAATGAGTATATGGTGTGAGTTGTGGAACTTGTTCAAACTTGCTGATGCTTCTAAATTACTTAATGATGTGAAGTTGGTGCTTCTTATGAGTTAGTGAATTGAGTATGAATGTATTGACCTTGATTTGATGTGTTATATGCTTCTAGTTGAGTCATAGATGTCCTTGAAAGTATAATTGTCATTCGAGGACGAATGTTCCCAAGTGGGGGAATATTGTTACACCCTCGAAATGAACTAGGTTGAACTAGAGTTACACATGTGTTTATTACGTTAATAATGTATTAAAACAGTGTATTTTAGCATTAGAAGTCAGTTTCTAAAGTTTGGGAGTGTTTGGAAGTCAAACGACCAAGACGTACGAAAACTAGTGGAAGTTGAACTAGTGTGTCGTAGTGTTTTGTAGGTTGAAGTTTTGGGGGATGGTTTGAGGGTGAATTTGAGTGTCAATGGTCCTCTGTGCAGAATGACATGTAAAGGGTCAAAAATTCCGAGAATGACGCCCCGAGGACTAACTTAAGGGTCCCCAAGGAGGACCCAAACATGGATCATCGAAGCTGCAAGGCAGCCTAGAATAGGAAGCTGCTGCGCGACGCGCACCAGCACTTGGTGTAAAATTTTGGATCTGCGACGCGGGGACAACATGCACCCTACTGTCTCCAATGAATTTCAAGAACCAAGATCAGGAAATGACATCGCGACACGCAGCCAAGTCCCAGATTTGGCCGCGTCGTTTTTAAGTCAAATTTGAAGTTGGAAACGGTTCCAAATAGTGTAGGGGTGTTTTGGGATCTTTGGGGATCATTTTTGAACTGATTTAGGTCATTTTAAACCTCATTTGACCCACCAATTCAAACCCTAAAGATCAAATAAAAAATCTCAGCAAAACTCTTTCTCCAAAAACCTCCATCTTCAAGAAACTTCAAGGTCCAAGGAAGAGGACCAAGTTCTTCACATCTTCTTCACCAAATTGTTGGGTTTATTTTTATATTAAGGTATGGAAGTTCATCCTTGACTCTTCTTTCATTCAAGGAGCCATTTCAAAGAGATTTCAAAATGAATTTCAAACTTCAATCTTCTTTATTCCTTGACTCTAAGTATGGGTCTTTGCATGAAAATGCTTTACTGATTAAAATGAGTTGTTCTTAGTTTTAAATGATGATATTAATGTCTAAAACCCAATGGAATCATGTCAATACATTTAATCAAATTTTAGCTTATAAAATGGGTTTAATGAGCATGATTAGGACACATTAGAGTTATGGTTTTCTTGATGGTTTCACTGTGTTTTAGCTACTACCCAAAGGTCTAAGTTATGATGAATTATTGGATGAATTGTTAATAGGTGGTGAAAATTGTGATGGATTGTAGGTTGGTTATGTTGTTTAGTTATTATTATGAAATATTCTTGAGTGGTATGGTCAACTTTTTGTGGCAGTGTTTACTTTAAGTTCATGATTATATTATATAAGTGTGTGGATTGAGAATGTGGCCTTGAAGGCATAGTATGTGGAGTAAAGTAAAGATGCTGATGATGTTCATGCTTATATGCTTATTGAAACTTGAATTGTATGTATTGTAGAAAGTATGTTTGTTGAAGTAGGTGAAGTATGTGAATATGTGAAGTATGTTTAAGTGTGAAATATGATGAATGATGATTATTATGTGAAAAGGTGTGCTCACATTTACTCACACACACACACACTTGAATGCATGAATGAAGTCTATGAATTAAAATGGGCGAATTTAGGGTGGACACTCCTTGTGAGTAAAGATTTAGTGTCTAGACCATCCCTACTATTCCTAAGTACAAAAAGGGAAATTTCGGGGTGAAAACTCTTCGTGAGTTGAGATGAAGTGTTTAGTAGCTGAGATGAAGTGTTTAGTAGCAACCTCACTATTCCTCTTTACAAAGATGTATTGGAGGTTGGATACCTTTCGGGAGTTGAGAAGGGGTGTTCAATAGTTATCTCTTAATCTATAGTCAATGAGTGTTTAAGACTCCATAGGGGAGTTATGCTTAGCACCGAGAGGATTTCAAGAAGGGGTAGGTATACTTCGTGAGTAGAGATGTTGTATCCAATGTACCTCTTGAGATGAGTGTTGCTCGTTAGTAGAGAATGAGTTACTTAGTAGCAATATACTTATCTCTTAACTATGCGCCCGCGTAGGTATAGATATTTTAGAACCCATGTAAAGGCTAAAGAATACGACCCTACCTTAGGCATGTACGGATCCCTCATCCGGTAAGATTTAGTACCTGGATTCCATGTCAAACTCTCATGGTCTATGTCGGTTAAAGGTAGCCCCATAATATATGTACATGAACTAAGTCTTCTTAAGGGTTTACTACTTAGGGTAGGTGGTTGAATGAGAAACTACATATCCATTGCGCAAGTAGACATTTGGATGGAGTCTTGGTGTGTCATTATATAAAATGTATAAATGGGTCATTATGTGATGCAATTGAAATAAATGTGACTTTACGTCTAATGTTAAAGAAGCATGTCGATATGATGTTTTTCATGATTAAAGATACTTATGTGATGAATGTGATGTGCCTAGTCTTAGGTAATTCGTAAGGAACACTGAGTGGAAGTACTAGTATGGGATGCTACTTTCACATTGCGCTAAGAGGGGCTTGGGAATTGTTTTGGAGAATGCTCCTTATGTGAAGTTCCTAAGAATATGTATGTTTCTATAGTGTCTTTGGTATTTAATGGTGTCTTGTGTAAATGAAATGAAGTAAGATTATTCCTAGTAGTCTTAAGGATCTCTTCAGTAGGTATTAAGGAGGTTGTATGGGCTATCTCCTTATGTCTTACTTAGGGGGACCTTTGGAAAACTTAGAATAGGAGTAGTTCATGTGTAATATTGGGTTGACTGTAAGCATGTTCCTCTGCTAAGAAAAATTTAAATTTTATCTTATATGTGAAATGATAATACTATATGATGTGTTGTAACTTAATTGAAGGTTTTTATCAAAATAGCATGACTTCTATGTTTCAACTAAATTGTCCCTTTTTGCATGCTTTTGCATAATGTCATACTTAGTACATTGTTTGTACTACCCATATACTTTTCTGTACTTTATAAGTATAGGTTGGAGCTGAGTTGAAGGGTAGAAGAAAAGCTTGGGAATTAACTCTCCCACGACTAAGTATGTCCTCATATATTCGAGGGCATAGTCTATGTTTCTTTAATTTCTTCTTTTAAGACTATTTAAGACTTATTATGTATTTCTTTAAATTTAAAGGTTCGTCTTCCTAAGATATTTACGTCGTGTCTTTATCTTGTCTTGTGACGGTGAGACAATCCTTTGGTATTTATAAAAGATATTTTCCTTATTATTATTTATCGGGAAAAGTTTTAATTTCCTGTGTACTTTTCATGTGTTATGTAATGAATATATCCAAGAGTCTTGTGCAAGACCTTCAAATGGTCTAGTACGCCTTGTTTCGACCTAAGGGTTGCCATAACTTCTAGGGTGCACTTGTGGGTCATAACACATCCTCCATCCTATCTTAGAAAGCTCTTGGGAATAGTGAGGTTGCTACTAAACAATTCATCTAAATGCACAAAAAGTGTCCATCCCAAAACACCCCTTATTCTTACTATAGGAATAGTAGGGTTGGTCTAGACACTTCATCTCTACTCACGAAGACTGTCCACCCTAAAATCCCCCATTCACATTCAATAACTTCATTCATTCATTCAAAGGATGTGTGTATGAGTACATGTGAGCACATCATTCACATAATCACCATTTTCATAACATTGACTTCTAAAATTTCTTAGACATTCATTTATCATATTTCACACCCTAGAATGCTTCACATATACACATACTTTATTTAACGTGAGCTCTACAATACATACAATTCAATCTTTATAAAGCATATCAACATGAACATCATTCATCATTAGTACTTTACTTCACATACTATTATGCCTTCATAGCCATAATCACAATACACACATTCATACATATATCCATATACTTCAAGTAAACACTGCCACTAATGGTAGACCATACCACTCAAAAGCATTTCACAATAAGAACTAGACCATATAAGAAACTTACCATTCATCCAATATTTCACCACCTATCCTTAATTCCTCTAATAATTTAACATAATAAGGAAACCATAGGTTTAACATTATATAATCATTTTCACTAAACTCGTTTCATAAGTTAAAAGTTGGAAACATGCATAAGCATGAGTTCATTGAGGTTTTGAATTGAAAATCATCAAATAATACTAAAAACAACATATTTGAATCATTAAAACGTCTTCACGCAAATACCCATGCTTAGAGTCAAATATAAAAGAAGTTGGAGCTTGAAACCCCTTTTTGAAATCTCTTTGAAGTGGATCCTTGAATGAAATAAGGTTCAAGGAAGACTACCATACCTCACTATGAAAATACCCACGAAAGTTTGATGAAGAAAACGTCCAAATCCTTCAACCCTATCTCAACCTTGAGCCCTAGCTTCATGGGGTGTTGAGAGTGTTTTTCTTGAGGGAGAGATTTCGAATATTTGAAAATGAGGTATTGTCTAGGTCTAGGAATTTAAATCAACTTAAAATACCCTAAATAACCTAAAATAATTATCCATGGTTCACAATATACTTGGGGTGAATTTACTAAAACACCCTAAGCTAGGAAGATTTTTGGACAACTATTGAAGGTGCGAAACTATGGCCCCTAGATACTGGGCATCTTTTGATCGACCACCCGTCCTTCTAGAGAGTCGATGAGAACAGAGTCTGGTTTATGGTGGTTAAGCTCCAACCACTAAGGGTGGAGCTACTCCCCCAAACGAAGTCCCATCAACAGGACTATGGTCCGTTGGTGAATGGCGTCGATGTGACAGTGAACTTGGCAGTTTCTGCCTAAACCATGGGGTCCTCTCCTAGGGCCCTTTGTGGGTCCTAGGTGGAGTCGTACCCAGACGTTAAATCCTACAGATGGTCATATAGGTCCTATGGTCCCCTCACATCAATTTCAACCAAAATGAATTCGTAAAACTTGCCAAAACGTACTAAGACATATAAGCACTTTTCAAGACACATCTTTCAAACATCGTGGACGTTCTTAGACGTTTCGCCTCAAAACATCACCAAACTTTATTCAATGCCTCAAAATATCATTATTAACTATTTTAAAACATAATTAACTCATGAGACACATGTGAAGCTCTAGTTCAACCTAGTTCATTTTAGGGGCGTTGTATTCTCCCCCACTTGGAACAACATTCGTCCTCGAATGACACTAAAAACCTTTAAGGACATAAAGGACTCAACTAGAAGCATATAACACAACCCATGAAAAGCCAAATATTCACATTCAATGCACCAAACTAACAAGGAACACCAACTTTATATCATCAAGCATTCTCAAGTAACACAAGCAATTTGATACAAGTTCCAGAATTCAAAGTACACACTTGTGTGTGTCATTTTCTTCTCATTTATAGAGGAACTAACTTCTCCAACATTAGACAATCTCATATACATCATTTGTAAACACATTGGAACCATTCTTTACAAAAACACAATTTAGTAAAAAATTTCACCTTCTTTACACTAAGCACCAAATATTCATAGTGAAGCATACTTAATAAAATTCAATAATTCATAATTTAAGCAATCTATAATGAAGGCATGAAAATATGAGGGACAAGATCACATAAACTCATTTTGCAACATAAGAATAATCTCAGGAATGCACAATGCAAGGTGAACAATCAAATTCATTTTCAACTAGACTCTTAAACATCATATAATATGCTACTATGACATTCTAACTCTCGAGCTTGAATAAGAATAGAAGGAAAATATAGGGTATCAATTATCTTTCTACTAAACTCATACTCCCCCATTTAGGGTAAACTCATCTAGAACAATTCAAGACAACCATAAGGATTCATCACTCACCAGGGCCTTCATTCCCGATTATCTCTTTTACACATTCTCATTACTTCTTGTAAGTATCCTTAGTAAGCATCTTCAAGGTCTCATAATTCATAGTCCCACTATACCTCTCATAAGGTGGGAACTCATATTAACCTAACTAGTGAAAATGAAGACTAATAACCAACCCTCCTAGTAAAGCATAATACCTTTCTCTTAGGATTCAAGCTTAGAAAAACTCTCTTAAACATCACTTAATCCAAATCTTAGGAACCACATAACATAAACTCATGGAATAAACTTCCTCTTTCTCTTTCCTCTCACCAAGGTAGATTTATTTGGGAACCTACAATCTTGCCATATAGATTCCACCATTTTTTCTAGCATAACCTTACAACTACCTTACTAGGTTAACATATTGTCTTTCCTCCATAGAGTAAACCAACACAAGAACTTCACTCAAATCAAAGGGACAACTATAAAACATTACCCACACAGAAGGGAAGCCATCAACTCATTTAAAATTATTTTATTCCTTCAACACTCCTTTATTTATACTTTAATTGTTTTCCAATATTATTGCACGTAACCATAAGATAACTCTTTTACACCCAAAAAGGACTTCATTCAACCATTATAACTCTTATCATGCTAGAACTACATCACCATACAATTTCACATCATATTACCTCCAATCTCACCAATCACACATAGCCATAAATGGCATTACATAACAATATTCAAAGTCCACTTTCCCATATACTCCTCTAGTCACCAAAACCACAATAAGCATCAAAACACACCCTTTTCTCCCTCCATCCTTTCAACATCACCCCTTCCAAGCGACACATCTAGAAGACCAGTGGAGAAGGGAAAGACAGAGAGATCCTATGGATTCAATCTCTATGGTACGACAAGAGAGTAATGAAAAAAGTGAAACTTCTAACGCCTTATGGCCTCTCTCTCATGCATGTGTCATGACTCACACCAATGAAAAAGACTCTACTAGACGTAGCTTGTTAGAGTTTGGACTCTAAACTATTTCCAAAACATTATCTTGTGATACCAAGTTTATAACGACCCGCAAGTACACCCTAGACTAAGGGATCACTCTTGAGTCATCACAAGGCGTACTTGACCCATTGGAGGTCTTGTACTAGCCTCTTAGCTATCATTCATTACATAAGACATGAAAACTAATATGGAACTAATTCTTTTCATGACATTAACAATAATAAGGAAATATTATTTATAAAATACTAAAGGGTAAGTCTCATCGTCACAAGTCAACTTAAAGACACAACATAAATATTTTAGGGACACGGCCATTTACATTGAGAAAATACATAATAAGTCTTATACAATTCTTAATCGATGAATGTACAGAAACATAAACTATATCCTCGAATATATGTGGACATACAGAACCTTGAGAGAGTCGATTCCCAAGCTTTGCCTTCTAAACATCCACTTGCTTCCAACCTATATTTATAGAGTATAGAAATGTATGAGGTTAGCACAAACATTGTACTAAGTATGACAATATGCAAAACATGCAAAAGAGGACATTTTAGTAGAAATAAAGATTTCATGCAATTACGTAAAACATTCATAAATATAGAAGTAAAAAACATATGATTCATCATTTAACTCATAGAATAGAACTTCTATAATTTTAACACCAAAATTCACATTACGGTGAAATCAAACAAAATTACAGTGAACTCATTCCATGACAACTCACAGTGAACTCATTTCCTTTGAAGTTTCCCTAACCAAGGTTAACCTACGACACACTAAGGTAATACATGAAGGAACCGCCAATAATATCCTTTAAATACACACCTAAGAGATCCTCAAGACCACCCATTATAGTCTTACTTCGCACGGGTAACAAGTCCACTCTATCACTAGACACTAGAAAAACAAACTTACATTTAAGGACTTCAGACACGTGCCCATCTCCAAGGTAACCCCAAGGTTACAAAAGTTGCAAAGTGAAAGTAGCATCCGATATTACTACTCCTAGAAGTTTCTCCTTGGCAATTCCTTTAGATTAAGCACATCACATTCACCGCACAAAAAATTTATCATTCAATACATAACCTTAATATTGTTTCTTCACATTAGACATTAAGTCACCTAACCAAATTTTCATTACATACAGACCCATTCATATATTGCATACAAAGACACACCAAGACTCCCTTTTCAAGTTCCTACTCGTGCAGTGGATATATAGTGTCTCATACCACGACCCACCCTAAGTAGTACACTCTTTAGAATGCTAAGTTCATTATATTCTTTTGTGGGGGATAAATATAACCAACACAGAGCACGAGATCTAGACATGGAATCCCGACATTAACCCCTATCAGATGATGGATTCTCTCTTGCCTAGGGTAGGTTCATTCTCTGAGCTTTTACATGGATTCTTCAATTGCTACACCTATGTGGGAGCATAGTTATGTTTTAAGGAGATTGTTTCTAAGTAATTCATTCTCTACTAACGAGGAGTACACATCTCATGAGGTACATTGGATACAATATCTCAACTCAGGAAGTGTAACCAACCCTTCTTCAAATCCTTTTGGTATAAACATAACTCCCCTACAGAGTCCTTAACATTCATTACTAAAGGTTAAGGGATAACTATTGGAAACAACATCTCAACTTACGAAGGGTATCCATCCTCCAACCTATCTTAGAAAGCTCTTGGGAAAATTTAGGTTGCTACTAAACACTTCATCTCAACTTACAAAGAGTGTCCACCCAAAATCTCCCCTTATTCTAACTATAGTAATAGTTTGGATGGTCTGAAACTTCATCTCTACTCACGAAGAGTGTCCACCGTAAAATATCCCATTCACATTCATTAACTTCTTTCGTTCATTCAAAGGGTGTGCGAGAGTACATGTGAGCTTATCAATCACATAATAACCATTTTCATAACATTGACTTCTAAACATGCTTACACCTTCATTCATCATATTTCACATCCTATCTTGCTCCATATATACACGTACTTCATCTAACATGATCTCTACAATACATACAATTAAAGCTTCATAAAGCATATCAACCTGAACATCATTCATCATCATTACTTTATTTCACATACTATGCCTTCATGTCCGTAATCACAATACACTCATTCACACATATATCCATATACTTCAAGTTAACAGCACCACAAAAGGTGGAACATACCACTCAATAGCATTTCACAATAAGAACTAAACAATGTAATCAACTTACCATTCATCCAAGCTTTCACCACCTATTGTCACTTACTCCAATAATTCATCATAAAATATGCCTTAAGGAAGTATCAAACCACAATATAACCATAAGGAAACCATAGCTCTAACATTATATAATCATGTTCATTAAACACATTTCCTAAGCTAAAAATAGGATATATGCATAAGCATGGATTCATTGAGACTTTGACTTTAAATCCATAAGCATATGCTAAAAATAACATATTTTAATCATTAAAATGTTTTCATGCAAATACCATGCTTAGAGTCAAGATACAAGAAGTTGGAGCTTCAAAACGCTTTTTGAAATATCTTAAAAGTGGCTCCTTGAATGAAAGAAGGTTCAAGGATAACTACCATAACTAACTATGAAGAAACCCATGAAATTTTGATGAAGCAAAATGTCCAAATCCTCTAACTTTAGCTCAACTTTGAGTCCTAGATTCAATGGGGTCTTGAGAGTGTTTTTCTTGAGGGAGGGGTTTTGAATATATGAAAATGACATATTTTCTAGGTATAGGATTTTAAAGAAGATTAAAATACCCTGAAGACCCTAAAATATTCATCCATGGTTCTTAAAATTCTTGGGATGCATTTATGAAAATACCCTAAGCTTGGCACATTTTTGGACAACTTTTGCAGTTGCCAAACGACGACCTCTATCTAATGGGAATCATTCTACCGATGGCCCGTCCTTCTAGGGCGTCAATGTAATTAGAGGAAGGTTCATGGGGGTTAAGATTCAACCACTAAGGGTGGATCAACGCCCCCAAATGACGGCCTGTCAAAAGGACTACGGTCCATTGGTGAAGGGCATCGATGGGACAGTAAACTTGGCAGTTTTTTCCTAAATATTGGGGTCCTCTTCTAGAGCACCTTATGGATCCTAGGTGGAATCGTACTTGTATAATAAACCCATATACATGGTCATATAGGTCCTAAGACACACTAAGACACACAAGAAATTTTCAAGGCACATATTTCAAACGTCATGGACTTTCTTGGACATTTGATCTCCGAACATCACCAAACTTTAGACACTGCCTCAAAACATCATTATTAACCATTTTAAGACATAATTAACTTATCATACACATGTGAAACTCTTGTTCAACCTATTTTGTTTTAGGAGCATTACACTTAGACCCATGTTGGAATGTATAGGCGACAGGGCCCGGTGAAGACACAAAACCTATGGAACCAGAATGTGTGCCATACAAGAGGATACCTGTCCACTACACCATCCATGGACAATATCTTATCCTCTAGGAAGGTCTTCAAACACTTTGACTTTAACTTGTTGAGTAACCTTGTAGGAGGACCCTAAGTAGGTGGTATTTGAACCACCATCTCTGCCGGAGCTGGCACTGCAGGAGAGGTAGACTCAGGAATCCTAGACGGATATTGATGAGCCTTTGCATGAGTCTATGTTCGTAGGGTCTGTAGTAATTGGTCATCCTAAAGATTAGAGAATCAGGACTAAAATCAAATGATTCCCCATCACTACAAGAATTGTGATCTGACTCTCAAGTAAGGTGTTTTGCCCCTGTATTTACCCCCTTCGAAGGTGCATTTTTTCCCTTATGGTGGAACCAATTGCTCTTTCATGTAACAACCCTAAAATGAAATAGGAACAACTAAAGTTTCACATGTTCTTTGGAAGTTGGTAATTTGTTTAAAACGGTGAGTTTTGTATATTAAGTTTTGTTAGAGGTTTTTTGAGTTGAAATGTTTAAATGACGACCATGACAGTGTTTTGTTATTGATATGTGTCTGTTCTTTGAAGTGAAAAAAAACTTGTAGAGCAGATCCTATGGTGCAACCCTCAAAATGAACTAGGATAAACTAGATACTATCATGTGTTTTATGAGTTCATAAGGTGTTAAATTGATGAATAATAGCTTTAGGGGGGCAGTTTGAAGAATTTGGAAGTTAAGCGTTGAAGAACGACCAAGACATTAGGAAATTAGTCTTGTATGTGCTAGTGTGCTTTTGAATGTTTTGTGTGCTTTTTTATTTCTAAAATGAGTTTAAGGGACCTAAAATTTATTTGGTAATGTTAAGGGTCAAAATGTCTAGTACGAATATCCAAGGACCACCCTAAGGGTCCTTGAAGAGGACCCAAACGTTTGCCATGAATCTTTCAAAACAGCCACAAACGTCGACCTAGTTGACTCCCCTATGATCAAACGACACCTCGTCAAAAAGGGGCGTGGATCCTTTCACACCCGGAGAGTACACCCAGATGCGACCGGCGTCATCGTCATCTTAGAGGACTCAGACAAGCCCTTAAAATTTGTCATAACATGTCCTTAGTTAAAATTGCGGAAAATTACATTCTATTTCAAGTATACTTAGACTTGATACTATGATTTATAAATACATATGATACTCTAAAAACTTGTCTCACATATATTAAAACCATCTTAAAGTCAAATCTGGACTTTGCCAATAAGTAGTCAATATGCCATATAGGTCTTAATACAAAAGAATTCAAAGAACATAAATGGAAATAGAATATTCTTAAAACTACTTAAGTCTTAATAAGCTAGAATATGAAAGATAGCATCCCCGAACATGAGGACCTACCAAGACTTGGAGAAAGAATTCCAAACTTCTTCAATCGATTTTTTCATCTTCAACGATCGAACCGTACATTTGTAGTAATATAGAGTAATGGTGTTAATACGCTACATTTACTAAGTATGGGTATATATAGATAACATTTAAGGACATGCATGAAAATGAATCATTTTTCATGTCTTTACAAAACATGCTAAGTCATATGAAAGTCTTCAATGTATATACCATATAACTTATACAAGTTAAGGATTCCATCAACTTAAAGTATGATTAGAATCAAAGACATATTATAATATAGTCATGAAAAACATTTCATATTCAAAATATCATATAAACATAATATACAATTACTTACCAATGATCTCATCCCCAACCTACAAGTTCGATGGTCATGTGAAGCCCCATAACCCACACAACCAAGTAGATAAGATAGGAGACCATAAGTAAAGCTTTGTTTCATATAACTTGTAACATAAGTAGTCAACACTTCATTTAACAATATAACACAATAAAATATTCATCATAATCACCAACATCATATAAGAGTTACATCATGTATCTAAACATATTCCTTACATGTTATCATATTACATAAGAACAATATCCTAGGACTTCCTTTAGAGTCAACTGTGCATTGTCTAGGTGGAGTCCCACACCCGTACCTATACTAAGTAGACTCCTCAACTCACCCTAGTCAATGTTCAGTTACTTATCTTTCATTGTACATGAAGGATCATTCTCCTTAACCGACACATACCATGTGAGCTAACATGGAATCTGGTGTCATAAAACCCCACACCGAAAGAAGGTGGTCTACCGGCCAATGTAGAACCTAGCATGACATAGCTTTCTAGGTGGATCCACAAGCTAGTATCCTATGGTGGCAACATAGTTCAAGAACTAGGAGATGTATTATAGACCCATAGTTCCACATTACATGGCAGCCTCTATCTCATGAGAGTCATTGTGAACCTACCTTCCAACTATGGAAGGGACATCTCTCATATCTAGTTCATCGGTGCTTAGCTTAAGTCCATTTCTTGAATAACCTTTAAATTGTCTTTTATCATAAATTTATCATAGTTCATAGGAAATTAACTCCTTCTATAAACATGATTATGAGCTATTTAGGATTAGATGAGAATTTCCTTTCATCGCAACCCTTCGTGTGTGAGATTAACATAGCGTAATCATCTTGTGTTAAAGCATACAATAGAATATCATAACTTGCATTATCGTATTCTTATTATTTTTGCACAATTAACGTGTTCATATCCTAACATATATACATAGAAAAATCATACATAAGTCAATAGAATTGTAACTTCAATTTGGGCTAACATAACAAACATTGAGTAATCACGACTTTAGAAGACTTACCTCTTGCTTCCAATAATCTTATTCAAGAACTTACATTCAACTTACAACATTCATAACCATAACATAGTGAAATACTCAATAGCATATCAAGAACAACACTTCAAATAATATACAAGATCAATGCATAATGTAGGATAAGAGAAAGGGTCATTAAAGAGTTCATTCAAGTCTTTGTCCCAATCCCAACATTTTCATATTGTCAAGTAGTGGAAAAAATCATATGAAACCATCATCTAGATAAGAACATGATTCACACGAAATTCAAACATAATTAACCACATACTCATCAATTCGTGTGAAATCGACAATAGAAAACATTTACTTTTAATCGAAAATCATAAATCTAGGGTTAGGCGGGAAAATTCATTTTGTAGAGTAAAAAACCTAGTATTTGAATGTCTTAAAAAATTTATCTTTGAAAGGAACTCTTGGTGAAAGGAATCCCAAGAGTGAAAAACCCATACCTTATAGATGAAGAATCCACGAAAATTAGATGAAAAGCTTGAAGTCTTCGTTTTCATCCTTAAGCTCTTATTATTCTTCAATAGGATTTGGAAAAGAGAGCGTTCTTGAGAGAGATGAGAGAAAACTTGTTTGATCTGATTTGAAACGTGTAAAAGTGGTCTAAAACTGAACTAAAATCCATATATAGTCGTCCTATGAAATACCCAAAACACCCTCCACTTAAATGGGTCTTTCTATGAAGTTGATTTACCAAAATACGACTTTAACAATTCTTGGAAGTGGCTGCGCGTCGCAGGGCCAAATCTTGTCATTTTTCTGTAATTTTGGGTTGAGACAATGAGGTGTGTGTCAGCCTCGTGTCGTGAGGCTCCCCCTGACATTTTGAGGTAGAACACCTCGTGAGTAACGCGCGCCGCGACCTATTTCCTCCAATTTCTGCCTGTTCGCATGCTGCCAGGCAGTCTGCCCACCCATGTTTGGGTTTTACCCAACGACCCTTCAGGTTGTCCTTGGGTGTCGTTACCGGACGTTTGGACCTTTGTACTATATACTACCTATATAAGGTCTCTTTAGAAGTTCTAAACTTCATTTGACACTTAGAAATCTTCACCAAACATAGGGACATCAGCTAGTTCAAATTAGCTAGTGTTCGGACGTCAAGGTCTTTCTTTGTCGTTTTGGATCTAACCTTTTCCGAATGAACTTGATACATTAATATAGGTCTAAAAACATCATTTTAAACATTTTCATAGAATAATTTCTAGTCTAAGTAATGACATTTCCAGAGTGTTACATTATCCCTCCCTTAGGAACGTTCTCCCCGAATGACACTAAATTCTTTTTTAGGGTAGGAATCGACTCAATACTAGCAATCCAACCAATCAAAAACATAAAATCATAGTGATTCACATATCATAGGATTATATAATACTCCACACAACACATACCATAACAATACATATAGCACTCAATTCATGATACACAACATATAAGAGCTCCTTATTCATAACACAGTGGAATTTCCTTCTCAACCTTATGATAAGCTCAAATGCATCAAAGAGTTACCATGCTATTTTTCTTATAAATAAAACATAAACACATCAAAATCTCAAGAAAACACATGCATACCTATTTCTCATAACTACAAGAATAGAGTATGAAGACATTTTCTTACAACTCTAGTTGGTACTATTTTTTACCAAAACATGCACCTATCTAGCAATAGTCAATTTCATGATTATGCATTACTTTCTCTATTAAGATGAATGTCTAACCTTAAGTAGTAAACAGATGACGGTAGAGGAATTACATGTCAGCTTCAGCCTCCCATGTTTCACCCTTAACAAAATGGTTCCTCCATAGAACCTTTACAGAGGCAACATCCTTTTCTCAACTTCTTGACTTGGCGATCTAGGATGTCAACCGGAACCTCTTCATAGGAGAGGTTCTCATCCACCCCTAAACCTTAAATGGGCAGAATATACATAGGGTCGCCTATGCATATAGAAACATGAAACACCGGATGAACCGAAGCTAATTAACTAGGTAGTTTCAACTCATAGGAAACCTTTCCAATGCCTTGTAAAACCTCATAAGGACAAACATACCAGGGAATTAACTTCCCCTTTCTACTGAATCTCATTACCCTTTTTATAGGTGAAATCTTCAAGAATACATGAACACCTATTTCATACTCAGGATTTCTTCTTCTATTGTCGGTATAAGACTCTTGCCGACTATAGGTTGTCTTCAGTCTATCTCTTATGATTCGAACCTTCTCTATAGCCTCATAGATCATCTCTGGACAAAAGAGTGTGGACTCACCAACCTCAAACCATCCTACCAGAGATCTACGCCTTCTACTGTAAAGAGCTTCAAAAGGTGCCATGCAGATGCTCGAATAATAGCTATTGTTGTAAGAGATTTCAACAAAAGTTAAGTGATCATCCCAATTTCCCTTGAAATCAATGACACAGTCTCATAACATGTACTCAAGGGTCTCAATTGTACGTTGTGCTTGACCATCTTTCTTAGGATGAAAAGCAGTATTAAGTTTCACTTGAGTACCCAAACCCCTTTGAAAAGACTTCCAAAACTAAGAAGTTAATTGGGCACCTCTATCCAAAATGAAGGAAAAAGGAATCCCATAAAGACTCACAATCTTATTAATGTAGATTCTTGCATAATCTTTGGCAGTATAAGTAGACTTAACAGGAATAAAGTGGGCAGATTTAGTAAACCTATCAATAATAACCCATGTAGAATAATTTTGCTTCCGGGTTCAGGGAACCCAACAACAAAGTCCATATTGATGGCTTCTCACTTCTATGTAGGAACATCCTTGATTTGGGTTAAACCACCCGATTTAATATGCTCAGCTTTAACTTGTTCGCAGTTTGGCCACTTAGCAACAAACTCCGCTATGTCCCTCTTTAAGCCAGCCCACCAATAGACCTCTCTAAGGTCATGACAAATCTTGGTGGCACCCGTATGTATAGAATAGCGAGAACCATGAGCTTCTTATAGAATTTGATTTATCAAATCCTCAACATAGGGTACACATAATCTCCCTTGGTACCTAAGAACACCATGTCCCCCTTAGGAGAATGACTCATTGAGCTTACCAAGTACCGATTCCTTCAACTCCAACAATAGAGGATCAAAGTGTTGCTTAGATTTCACCTCCACCACTTATGACGAGTCAGATTTATGACGGACCATAAATCCACACTTTGGAGAATCTTCTAACCAGACACCTAAGCGAGCCAACCTACGAATATCTTTTACAAGTTTTTTCTTCTCTTCTTCCACATGAGACACACTACGCATAGTCATACAACTCAAAGCATCCGTGACCACATTGGCCTTGCCAGGGTGGTAAGTGACACTTATGTCATAATCATTCAACAATTCTAATCATTAATCACCTTTCCATGTTTCATGAGGACAAATCCCAAGCCCACTCGGGGAGCATCATAATACACTACAATGCCTTCATAACCCTCCCTTAAGGTCATAATCGGAGCGGAGGTAAGCTTATATTTCAACTCTTGAAAACCTTTCTCACAAGTTTCGACCACTCAAACTTCACCTTCTTTTGGATAAAAGTTGTCAAATGAGAAGCAATGGTTGAATATCCATCAACAAATCTTCTATAATAGCCAGCTAGACCCACGAAATTCTTTATGTCTGTGGGAGTCAAAGGTCTAGGCCAATTTCTGAGTGCATTTGTCTTCTTTGGATCAACCTCTACACCATCACCTAAGATAATGTAGCCAAGAAAAACAGCTGAACTCAACAAAAATTCACACTTGCTAAAATTTGCATAAAGTTGGTGTTTTTGTAGGACTTGCAAGGCCAGCCTCAACTGACTCTAATGCTCATATTCACTATTGGAGTATATCAAGATATCACCAATGAACACAATCACAAGTGAGTCAAGGTAATCTTGGAAAACTCTATTCTTAGGTCCATGAACTCCGCCGGGGCATTTGTTTATCCAAAAGACATAACTAGACATTCATAGTAACCATATCTAGTTCGGAAAGGTGTTTTTGGAACATCTTCACCTCTCACCCTAAGTTCGTGATATCCTAACCTTAATTCATTCTTGGAAAAGTAGCTAGCACCTTGGAGTTGATCAAATAGATCATCAATCCTAGGGAGAGGATACTTGTTCTTTATGGTGACCTTATTGAGTAGGAGATAATCAAAGCACATTCTAAGGGACTCATCCTTCTTCTTAACAAACAAGACCGGAGCACCCCATGGAGAAATATTAGGTTGAATGAAACCCTTGTCTAGTAAATCATTAACTTGGAGCTTAAACTCTTTCAATTCCACCGGAGCCATCCTATATGGAATAATTGAAATAGGATTCGTATCTGGTAACTAATCAATGCCAAAGTCATTTTCCCGTTCGGGAGGAACTCTTGGAAGGTCATTAAGAAACACCTCTGGGAATTCTCTCACTACAGACACTGACTCAGTTGAAGGAGTTTCACATTCAAGGTCTGTAACCCTCACCACATGGTATAAACAACCCTTGGCTATCATCTTACAAGCCTTCAAACAAGAATTAATTTGACCCCTCTGCATAGAATTTACCCCCTTCCGCTCTAGAATATGTTCATTAGGGAACTAAAATTTAATTACACTTGTTCTATATTCTATGGAAGCAAAACAATCATGGAGCCAATGCATACCCAAGATGATATTAAAATCAAACATGTCAAGTTCTACCAAATCAACAAGAGTAACTCTATTGTGCAGCTTTACAAGATACCAAGGCTGTAACAAAAGAAAGGACCTGTCACAACATTGGGAGAGCTTTCTAGTTCACCCCTAGCCTTGAGTGCATAGAAACGGTTCCTTTTTGGAGCTTCAGATTTAGGACCGCTTGATTAATATTGGATATTTGATACGCTCAAACTTACTTCTCAAATAAGAAGTAAAGCGGTCGTGTCAAGTAAATAACCCAACTAGTGAGGTTGGGATCGTTACCACGATGAAAATAGTTTAGACTTAACTTTAACCTATTATTACTATTGTTCGGTCAATTACTTCCTTGGAAAGCAAAAACAATAAAAGGGGGGTTTCTATTTCTAAATGAATGAAAATAACTAACGAAATTGAAAGAGACACTTAACAGCTTTGAATGTTGGAGTTTAATCAATTAATCAAAGTAACTAGGGTTTACGTGTTCCCCACAGGTTCATTACTTGATAATTCTAACAATAACAATTCTTTCCTAGTATCTTGCATGCAAAGTGATAAGTTATGTATTTCTAAATCCTTGGTCCGGCATCTAGAAAATATCACTCTGCACCTTGGTTCGGCTACGTGTGTTGCTATCCTAACCCTTATCTTTACCTCATATAAAGCATCGTATTCGATATTTGACTAAGTTATTACCTTGTACCAATCAATACTAGCTTATTAGATAGTATACACTAAATCTAGGTTGATAATTCTTTTCCTATTATCTACCTCCTTGGTCCGGCAAGTAGCATTAAGGCGAGTTCTAACGTTGGCCATCCGTTAAAAAGACTTCTAAGCGAAAGAATTATTAATACATGCAAGACACTATTCTAGAATTGTTATTTTCGTTAGGTTTTATCTCATTATTTGCCTATGGTTCCCACAACCCTAGTTATGGAGTTTAGTTACCCATAGTCATAATCACAATATTCAAATATATGATATAAGAATTCATGTACTTACTTCAATGAGAAAGAGTAAAATCCGAAAGTTCGCTTGATTAATCAACAAAAATCACCAACACTCAATGATAAAAGTCTCAAGATAACCTAATAATACAGAGTCTAACTAATAATCCAGCGTCTAACTCTTAATACAGAGTCTAACTAATACGGAGTCTAACCTCAAAAAAGAGGTTTTTCGAACTATTTATAGAAAATAAAAACCTAATTCAACAAGGACTCTATTTGCTGGAAATCTGTCAAAACGCGGCTGGGTCGACGGATCGTCGTGGACACGACGGACCGTCATGGACTCCGTCGTCCCATACTTGATGAAATTTCTTCTGCTACTCTCTTCATTACCCTCGACGGCAAGTATGACGGACCGTCATAGTCACAACGGTCCGTCGAGGGTCTTCGTTCCAAAACACTTAAACTCTTGGAATATGGGTACTGGGATTACTTCTCTGCACTTCACGACGAACCTGCAAGACGGACCGTCATAGACACGACGGACCGTCATGGACTCCGTAACCCCACACTTGGTCAGACTTCCCCATCTTCCTTCAGCAGCTGCACTACGCTGCCACCTAAAAACTGTCACAAGCATGACGGACCGTCACAAGCTCCGTAGGTGGTCTCTTTTGCATTTCTTCGCTCAAAAACCTCCGCATACATCTTTGAACAGATTTCCTGCAAATAAGGAGAAACTTATATAAAAATTAGCACAAAAAGGCTTTTGGACACACTAAACTTAAGGAAAAAGTATTAATAATACCGTGAAACCACGGTATATCAATATTACCCTTTACTTGACTTCTAACATTAGGACAATCTTTAATCATTTGGCCATCTTTTCCGCAACCATAGCAACTATTAGTTCCAACAAAGCATTCACCCACATGTTTCTTACCACACTTACTACAGGTTGGTCTTTCTCATGGTAAATCAACACTTCGAACCTTTAGAGGTATAGGATTAGCACCTTTATCATTTTAATTCTTATAGAAATTTGAAACAACTTGGTTTATAAACCTCTTCTTGAACTTAGGCTTGTCCTGAATTTTAGAAGAACCACTTTCAAAAGACTTTTCCTTCTTAGCTTCTCTATTACTCTTCCTTATAGGACTTTCCTCAACCTGTTGAGCATGAACCATCAACCTAGAAAGATCCATATTGTCATGAAGCATGGCTACACAACATTCATCTTCAAGAACTTCGGACTCGCACGTTACATAATGGCTTATTTCATCCCTAGCATTGGAAACCAACGAAGAAGCATATTTGGACAGCTTAATGAACTTTAAGGAGTATTCCTTAACACTCATACCTCCTTGACGAAGTTTGATGAACTTCACTACCTTAGCCTCCCTTTGTTCCCTTGGAAAGAATCTGTCAAGAAAGGCCTTTTTGAAGTTCTTCCACTCACGGGACCACCTCCTAAAGCCCTAATATCCTTCAGCAGATTGTACGATGTCTGAGCCACTTCCTTGAGGTGATAGGCAGCAAGCTCAACCTTCTCAGTAGTACGCACCCCCATAGAAAACAATATCTAGTAGACCAGATCAAGGAAATCTTGGGGGTCTTCAAAGAACATGGGAGGATTCATCCTCCTAAAATCTCTCAAACATCTATCCATAGTAATAGCATGTTGGTTCTCTCGAGGAACAACCTCCCTATTAGCTTGTGCCGTAATGGCTTGAGCTTGGGTGGTTATGGCTTGGGCCATTTAAAACAGGTCTTCCCTCACCTCACTGTTCATCATAGATGGAGGGTTCACTGGAACTTAATCGTTTGCAGCATCTTGCACTTTAGGAGGAACTTGATTACCTTTGGGAGTAGCTCCCGCATTCGCAATTTTATCTCCTACTCTATTAGCGGTTGTCCTTTTTGTGTTCATCGCCTATAACCACAAGAAAGGGATTAGATGCTAAATGACACATAGTTTCAAAACTCTAAAGGCACGACATAGAATTACCAAGACAAGAGAAGTTTCCTAATCATCACATAGACTCTCATCCACAATTGTGGCGCGCGCTTTACAACCATGAACAAGACATTAGCTAATGTAGTTTAGTGAGACATTGATCCTATTGATATTTAACCTCATACTCTCTTACAAAGTTTGTCACACCCGAAGAGTACACCCCAGATGCGACCAGCGTCGTCTTCCTCTAAGAGGACTCAGACTAGCCCTTAGCGTTCGTCATAACATGTCATCAGTTTAAATTGCAGAAAAAGTAAAACTTTTACATTCTATTTTTAGTATACTTAGAGTTCATACTTATCATTCATAAAGACATATAATATTTTAAAAACATGTCTCATATATATTAAAATCATCTAAGAGTACAAAACTAGAATTAGACAATAAGTAGTCAATATGACATATAGGCCTTAATACAAAAGAATCCAAAGAACATAAATGGAAATAAAATATTCTTAAAAATACTAAAGTCTTCATAAGCTAGAATATGAAATATAGCATCCCCAAACATGAGGACCTACCAACACTTGGAGAAAGAGTTCCAAGCTTCTTCAATCGACCCTCTTATTTTCAATGGTTGGACCCTACATTTGTAGTAATATAAAGTAATGGAGTTAGTACTCCACATGTAGTAAGTATGTGTATATGCTCATAACATTTAAGGACATCCATGAAAAAGGACCATATATCATCTCTTTAGAAAACCTGCAAAGTTATATGAATGTCTTCAATGCACATACCATGTAACATATACAAGTTAAGGATTCCATCAACTTAAAGTATGATTGTAATCAAAGACATGTTATCATAGAGTCATGTTAACATTTCATATTAAAAATATTGTATAAGTATAACATACAAATACTTACCAATGATATCATCCCCAATTTACAAGTACAATGGTCATATGAAGCCCCATAACCCCACAAAACCAAGAAGATACGATAGGAGACCATAAGTAAAGCTTTGTTTCATATAACTAGTAACACAAGTAGTCATCACTTCATTTAACAATATAACCCAATAACATATTCATCATAATGACCAACATCATATAAGAGTAACATCATGTATCATAAACATATATCTTTCATGTTATTATATTACATAATAACAATCTCCTAGGAATTCCTTTACAGTAAACTTATCAATGTCTAGGTAGAGTTCCATACCCCTACCTATATTGAGTAGACTCTTCAAGTCACCCTAGTCAATGTTCATTTAGTTATCTTTTAGTTTACATAAGGGAACATTTGAATTAACCGAAATAGACCATGTGATCTAAGCATATTATTGTGTGTCATAAAACCCCACACCTAAAGAAGGTGGTCTACCAGCCAAAGTAGAACCTAACATGACATAGCTTTGCTAGTATCCATTGGTGGCAACATAGTTAAAGAACTATAAGATGTATTAGAGAACCATATTTCCACATTACATGGCATCCTCTATCTCATAAGAGAATTGTGAACCTACCTTCAAACTAGGGAAGGGACACCTGGCATATCTATTTCATCGGTGCTTAGCTTAAGTCCCTCTCTTGAATACCCTTTAAGTTGTCTTTTATCATACACTTATCATAGGTCATAGGAGATTAACTCCTTGTATAAACATAATCATGAGCTCTTTAGGATTAGATGAGAATTTCCTTTCATCGCAACCCTTCGT
Source organism: Solanum pennellii (assembly GCF_001406875.1). Lineage (NCBI taxonomy): Eukaryota > Viridiplantae > Streptophyta > Magnoliopsida > Solanales > Solanaceae > Solanum > Solanum pennellii. The sequence goes on from NC_028638.1 coordinate 23,830,429, forward strand.
GTGTGAGATTAACATAGCACAATCATCCTGTGTAAAACATACAAGAGAATATCATAACTTTCAATATCTTAGTATTATCATAATGTCACAATTAACATGTTGATAGCCCAACATATATACATAGCAACATCATAGATAAGTCAATAGCACCGTAACATCAAATATGGACTAACGTAGCCAATATAGACTAATCAAGACTTTAGAAGACTTACCTCTTGCTTCTAAAAACCTTTTTCAAGAACTTACGTTCAACATAAAACATTCATAACCATAGCACAGTGAAATACTCAATAGAATAATCAAGAACAACTCTTAAAATCATATACAATATAAATGTACAATGTAGTATAATAGAAAGGGTCATTAAAGAGTTCATTCAAGTCTTAGTCCCAATCCTAATGTTTTCATATTATCAAGTAGTAGAAATATGAAAACCATCATCTAGATAAGAACATGCATCAAACGAAATTCAAACATAACTAACCACATACTCATCAATTTGTGTGAAATCCACCATAGAAAACACTTACTTTTCATCAAAAACCATAAATCTAGGGTTAGAAATAAAAATCTGTTTTGTAGAGTAAAAACCCTAGTATTTGAATGTCTTGAAAACAATCTTTGAAATAACCTCTTGGGGAACGGAATCCCAAGAGTGAAAAACCCATACCTTATAGATGAAGAATCCACAAAAATCGGATGAAATACTTGAAGTATCCGTCTTCTTCCTTTAGCACTTCTTGTTCTTCAATGGGTTTGAAAAAGATAGTGTTCTTGTGAGAGATGAGAGAAAACTTGTTTGATATGATTTGGAACGTGTAAAAGTTGTCTAAAACTGACATAATATGCATATTTAGTCGTCCTATGAATTACCCAAAATACCCTCTACTTAAATGAAGCTTTTTATGAAGTTAAATACCAAATATACAACTTTAACGATTCATGGAAGTGGTTGCGCGTCGCGGGGCTAAATCCGTCATTTTTCTGAAATTTTGGATTGAGGAAGTGAGGTGTGTGTCAGCCTCGCGTCGCGAGGCTTCCCCTCATATTTTGAAGCAGAACACCTCGTGAGGAACGCGCGTTGCGACCTGTTTCCTCTTATTCTGCATATTTGCAGGTTGCCAGGCAGCCTGCCCACACATGTTTGGGTCCTCCCCAAGGACCCTTTGGGTGGTCCTTGGGGTGTTGTTACTGGAAGTTTTGATCCTTTGTACTACATAATACATATCAAAGGTCTCTTTACAAGTTTTGGACTTCATTTGACACTTCGAATTCTTCACCAAACATAGGGACGTCAACTAGTTCAAATTAGCTAGGTTCCAGACGTCAAGGTCTTTCTTTGTCATTTTGGCTCTAACCTTTTCCAAATAAATTTATTACATTAATATAGGTCTGGAAACTTCATTTTAAATATTATTTGATATATTAAGCTCTTGTCTAAGTTATGGCATTCCGGAGTGTTACAGATCTACACTAAGTTGTGGGAGCTTAGCCCCCATTTTGCGAGTCTCTGATCCAAACCGATCCAAGTAGGATGGGACGTGGTTCAAATGATGCCTAGTAGATGGTTGTCGTCGTTTGACATCTGCAATTTATGCAAGGTCTCGACCAAGTGAGGGGTGAATTGGGAAAGTTACCCCAGTCCTAATTAAGTCCTAGATCGTTATTTTAGGTGTTTTAAAGTATTTTAAGTTAGTTTATACACCTAAACCTAATTTAATATTTCACATTTAAGAATCAAAACCCCATGTCCTAAGCAAAGCTCTCTCAATATTCAATTGGAGCTTAAACTTAAGTTGGAGATAGGATTGAAGATTTTCAATGGATTCGTAATCAATTTCTGTGGGTTTTATTTTAATAAGGTATGGTAATTTATATTGATTCTTACCTCATTCAAGGAGACAATCCAACGGCTTTTTAAAAAGGTATCAAAATCCTAAAACAATTTATTTCAATTCTAACGAAGGGTTCTTCCATCAAAAGGTTTTAATGGACGAATTATGATGTTTTTAATATTAATTGATGAATTTATGATAAAAAAAAACTTCAGGAACCCATGATCATCCAAATTCTCTAATTTTGTCTTATGAAGTGGGTTTGATGAATGTGTTTGGATATTTTTAGATTTTTTTTATAGTATGTTGTATTATGATTCTACTCCCAATTAACCCTAGTTATGATGAATTATTGGAGAATTGAATAAAGGTAATCAAGGCTTAGATGATTGGTAATTTGACTTCAATTTTTCTAGTCTTCTTGAATTGATATTTTGTGGTATGGTCCAGTCATGGTGGCGGTGTTTACTTGATATATATAAATGTATATGTGAATTGTGATTATGGACTTGAAGGCATTAAATTTAAAGTAAAGTTATGTTATGATGTATATGCATAGACATGTATTACGGAGTTATGAATGTGTCCCTTAAAGATGTAACAATTAGTTGAAGTATGATATGAATGTGAAGTATGATTTTGTGTGGATTATGATTCATAGAATATGATCATGTTTATAATAGAAAGTTATGAATGAGGGTGGTTATGTGAATGGTTTTCTCACATATACTCATCACACACAATGAATCAATGAATGAAGCTAGTGAAAATGTAATAAATGAGAATCTATCGAAAGGTTTCTAAATAGAACTAAAAAAGGGAGATTTTGGGGTGGACACTCTTCTTGAGTTCTGATGTAGTGTCTATTAGAAACCTCACTATTCAAAATAGCTTTCCAATTATTGAATGGTAGGTTGAGATATAGTACTTAGAAGCAATCTCTTAACCTATAGCTAGTGAATGTCTGAAACTCCGTGGGGATTTATGCTTAGCACCGAGAGGATTTGACAAAGGGATGGATACTCTTCGTGAGTAGAGATGTTGTATCCAATGTACCCCTTGATATGATTACTCGTCGTGAGTTGACATGTAGTACTTAGAATCAATCTCCTTATCCCTTAACTATGCGCCCACATAGAACTAGCTATTGGTGATCTATATAAAGGCTAAAAGAATGACCCTAACTTGGGCAAGTGGGGATCCCTCATTCGGGAGGGGTTAGTACCGGGATTCCATGTCAAGCTCTCATGATCTATGTCGGTTAAATCTAGGCCCTACAAATGAATGTAATGAACTAGGTCTTCATAAGGTTGTATTTCTTAGGATAGGTGCTGGAATGGGATATCATATATGCACTGCACAAATATACATTTGGAGGGAGTCTTGGTGTCTCCTTGTAATGAAAATTAAGGAATTGGTAACTATGTCTGATGTTAATGAGTGTGTTGATTGTATGTATAATGGTAATGAAGCAAGTTGATCTTATGTACAAGGGTGATGAAGGCTATTTGAATGATTGACTGTGATGTGCCTAGTCTATGGTGATTCTTAAGGAGCACTAAGGGAGTAGTAGTATGTGATGCTACTTTCACATTGCACTAGTGTAACTTGGGGTTTATCTTGCAATATGGTCTTTATGTGATGTTCTTAAATTCATGAATTTTTCTTTTAGTAATGAATGTTGAGTTTTTGAGTTGTGATGAAAAAGGAAGTTTCCTTGTCTTTGGTAGTATTAAGGATCACTTAGGTGTGTATTGAAGGGGTTGTATGAGGGATCTCTTCATGTCTCACCTTGGGGGGTCTTAGTATAACATTGGATGGACGTTTTAAATGACTAATAGTTTACTTAATGAAACGTCTATAAGTGAATTATGAAAGTATTACCATGTATGTTAATAATGACTTATGTGATAACTTGTACACTTTATTCATCAAGTTTTATCAAAATAGCATGAAACCATATTTTAACTAAAATTCCCTCTTTAAAGCATGTTTTTGCGTATTGTCATCCTTGATACATTATTTGTACTAACTTCATATTCTTTTCTCTTTCTAAAAGTATAGGTGGAAGGCAGTGAAGATCTCTAGAAGTTGAAACTTTGGAAATAGGTTTCTCTCATGATTGTTATGTCCTCATATGTCCGAAGATATGGACTATGTTTCTAGTTTTCTTTCTATTAAAGACTTGTATCAGACTATTAATTTCTTCTATGTTAGGGTCACGACCTTATGATACTAAGATGTGTCTAAAATGAATTGTGATTATGAGACTTCGTTTCTTACGTGTATGAAAGATTTTCTTATTAACTATATTGTGAAAACTTTTTATTCCACACTACTTTTCATACCTATGTGATGAATGAAAGATAAATGGCTTGCTTGTAGAAGAACTTAGAGAGTTAAGTACGTCGCGTCATGACTTGTAGGTGCCCTCGGGTCATGACACCCTAGTTCCTAGACGTACATATGTAGGGTTTAAATGTATGGGTATGACTCCCCAAGGACCACCCTAAGGTTCCTTGAGAAGGACCCTAAGTAAATTCCCAAAACTACCGAAAAGTGGTGACCAACAGCCATCAATTAGGCCTAGTAGGTCCACTTACAGTCAGTAACTATCCCTCTGTAAGTCAATACATAGCCTAGGGAGACTTATCTCCCTTAGATAATTCTTTGACTAAAAGTACAAAGGGGCATGGTGGTCTGTCACTCCACCTATGGTCCGTAGGGGGAGGGTTCGTAAGTTGCACCTATTTTGCTCATACAAGACGGCCAAGCAAAGGGTGGTTTGGCAAATTCTACCCTTGGCAAAATAAATACAATGATGGTTATTTTATGTATTTTGAGTTATTATAAGTATGATAAATCAATTAAACCTCCATTTAAAATTCATTCTTCAAAAATCAAACCCCTTCCCTCCTAAAGTTCTCTCTAAAACACCATTGATGGCCAAGGTCAAGTTAAAGCTAAGGTTGTGGATTTCAAGCTCTTTCTTCTTAAAATTTCTTGGAGAATTAATTCTTAAAGTATGGTAACTCTTGATCCTTGATAAGCCTTTTCTTTCAAGGAGTCCAATCAAATCGTTTTCAAATGTTTTCTAAAGATCAAAATTCATAATTTCTAATCTAAGCATGGGTTCATTGGAAAATGTTTTCAAAGCAATTATATTGATGAATTAGTGTTTGAGTAACGATTTAAGATTATTTTTAATGGAATTCTTTGAAGAACTCATGATTTTCCTAAACTCCTAAATTTTTCTTATGAAGTGGGTTTTGTATTTATGATTGAATGTTGATCGAATGAAGCATAGATTTAAGTAAATTACTGGTTTATATTGTTATATATACCTATTGATGACGAATGGTTGGAGAATTGTTATTATATATTTGGATATTGGTAAGTTGCCTAACTTCTTGTAAATTTTATGGTTTGATCCACTTATACTAGAGGTGTTTACTTAGTATATATATTGTGATCATGGGCTTGAAGGCATCATATGGTGAATTGAAGTATTGTCTTAATGTGTATATGTATGAATGTGCAATATAAGGGTTCTGTATGTGGTTTTAAAAGAGGGCATGATGATCGTGTATAAACTGTAAACATCCTCTATATGGTGATGTTGTAACTTGACTTTGTAGACGTAGGTGTCTACTTAATACATGAAAGTTTCTTGAATGTGATTTCTTGACTTGGTAGGCTTAGACATCTTTTTCTTAAGTAATGGATGAGAGAATGAATGTTTTGAATCGCCGGGACCTAAGCATGGTGTCTTTCTATAAACGATTAATGAGGTATTCTAGGCTATGACTTGAATCAGTTAGACCTAAGCATGTTGCCCCTTCATGCTGAGTCTAGCCTCTAAGGAATGTGAAATTTTTGTGTGATGACCACCTTCTTGTGTGAAATAATAGACTTAGGGTTGGTGGAACAATAACGATAAAGGCCCTCTCTATGAAAGTCAATGAACTATCCTTAATGAACCTTGATCTGTAGATACTTTGTGGTGCCCTTATTTGTAAGGGTATTATGGGTAGGTAATGTCACCCTCTCTAGTACTCCCATGTCAATAAATTACTCAATGAGAACTAAGGCTAAGCACCTAGTGGTGTGGTTAAGATGGTAACTCTTCCAGAGTATGAGGCAGGAGTATAATCAACATCTTTCGTTATCCCCTGGGCCATGTGCCTACATGGGATGTGTTCTTGTTCTACCCTTGTCATGTAAAACACCTTCCACAGAGTAGATTCCATGTCTAGCTTGCATGTTCTATTTCGTTTAGTGCCTATTCCTACCATGTGTATGTGCACTCTAGTAACTTGGTAGGCTCTACAACGTGTAGGCAGTAGTATGGGTTGATATCTACACATGACACGAGTAGTCTTTGAAGATAAAAAAGTGAGTTCCCTAAGTCTTTACTAACTATTGTGTAAAGTCCTCTAAATGCATGAGTGTAACCTTAAATGTCTCCAGTTATGAATGTTGACTTATTGTTGTATGTTAAAAAGGAAAGGTCCTTATCTATGGTAGCCTTGATGAACACTTAGGTGTGTATGAAGATGTTGCATGAGCGGCCCTTTCACGTTTTACTTCAGTGTGTCTTAGGTAACTTTAGATAGAGGTTCTAAGATGATGAAATAAATTACTAAATGAATATGGTTATGTGTTGTATATTAGTACTAGTTGAGCATTTCTATAATGTGGATATTGTATTTCACGTGGATGATGACTGATAATATGTCTCTTATAATTGTATTAATATTTTTTACAAAAAATAGCATGAAAATAATATATCTCAAATCAATGTCCCTTTTTGCATGTTTTTGCATGGTCATCATACTTAGTGTTTAGTTGTGCTAATCCATATTTTCCTTTATTTTTCTACAAAGTGTAGGTGGTGGCAAGTGAGGTATTTTCTATTGTTGAAGCTTGGGAGTATAGTTTCTCTCAAGACTTTTTGTATATCCTCATATGTTTGAGGGCAAGGATTCTAACTAGTTTCTTTTATGTTTAAGACTTGTGATAGACTTTAGTAATTTTGATTGAATAAAGGGTAGTGACACTATCTTGTTATGATTGAATAAAGGGTAGTGACGCTCACTTAGGCACGCTTACTTGTTCGGCGAGTAGCAGATTAAGCAATTGGTTCGCCGAGTTTTACACACTTCTACTTCATTTTATCTGGGTCCAACGATGGTCCATGTTAGTCTTACAAACCTCTCTGGCGTGTCGACGACTTGACTTTTTCCCATCCGTACTGCACATTCTCAAACACTCTCCATTTTTCAACCTGCACATTCAACACTCGTTATTCAAAATCAAACTTAAGGCATTAATAAAATGGGTTTCCTCCCATGAAGCACCTTAGTTAACGTCGTGCCACGACACAAGTACAATATAAATCTTCATTTTTGGGGTTTTCCATTGTATCACTAGGCACCCTCCCCCCCCTGTTGTCTTGGATTTAAATGTGATAAAATTTGACCCATTTGGGTCTCCAACTGCTTAATAGAGACTAAGTGAGAGGTCACCGTATGATTCGAAGTCATTGCATCCTCTTTCATATCTTTCAACACTTTGTTGGACCCTTCAACTTTGTAGAGAATGTGTAAGAACATGTTTTCCTTACAGCCACCCTCAAATTTCTTGGGCTTTTAATGCCCATAAGAGGAACATACCAATCCTTCTCCCCCTCTTTTTCCTTCCAAGCGGTATTGAGATCATGGCAGTCTCTTTCATGGTCTGTCCAAACCTCATCTCTACTTTAACCTCGATTTCCACCTGACCTTGGGTAGTTTTCACGATAACCTCCTCCTTGATTGGGTAGGAAGTTCACTTTCTCATTGTAGTGTGCTTCAAATTGGGCTTTATCGGGGTTTACTCTTTTAACACCCACAACATTAACACTCTTCATACCAGCACAAATGAAATATTTAGACAAGATACCGAGCTAGGTGATCATCTTTTCAATGTTTTGTTCTCTCTCTTAATCTTTTTCGATTCGCTCTGTCATTTTAAAGTTGAGAGGAGAGATGTGGTCCTCACGAATGTACCATGCCCTATGTATATTTTTCATGAAATCAAGGATTTGGGAAGCTACTTAATAGGGTCGTCATATTATACCACCGGGGAAAAGTTCATCAGTATCTCTTTGTTCACCGAATTGAGGTTCCTATAAAAGTATTGTAGCAACACATTACTGGGAAATCCATGAGTTGGGCATTGGAACACGAACTTCTTAAACCTCAGCCAAGTCTCATGGATTGGCTCACCCTCCAAGCGTTTCAACCTTGGATACTATCCCAAAGTATATATTATCATCTTCGATGGAGGGAAAAGTCTCTCATGGAATAGTATAATCAGCTCCATCAAAGAATTCTAGAATCTCTTGGCAACTCAACCAACCACTTCCTTGCCTCGCCCATCAGTGAAAATTTGAACAACCTTAGACAGACCGATTCTTGCAATATGTTCTTAAATGAGAACGTCCCACAAACATCCAAAAAGTTCCTAATATGCTCATGAGTCACCCCCCCCCCACACACACACACACAAATAAACCCTTCTGTTGTTAAAGCTGAAGCATAATGTTTGTTGTGCGAAATAATGTTTCCTTTTGCCGGAGGTAAACGAATTGCGCCAACACCACCCATTTGGACTGGTTCATTGTTGTTCGTGTCATTAATATAATTGATATATCCTACATCATCTTGGTGGCCCACTTGGCTACTATTAGTTCCGTTAACCCTCATCTCTAACGGACAATACAAAACCAAAAATAAAATAAGTAGATTTAATTATGACTAAAAAGAACAAAATGCAAATTCATCAAAAGAATTTCAAACATCGTCATTCCCCGGTAGAGGCACCATTTTAACTTAATGTTTCAAAAACAATTCATGACATTCTAAGTGCAAACGACCATTATTCAGTATAAAACCCAACAATTGAGTTTAGGTCGAATCCCATAGGGAGCGATACATGTTCAAATTCAATTCAGAAGTACAAATGTGTTCTAATAAGCCATTGGAAAAGAAATCATTGAAAAATGCTTGAATCAACTTAAAAGGGGTTACACAAATGTAGACAGAGGTTCTAGGTTTGGAATTATCAACTACTAGCAGTTACAAACAATTCGAAATGACAATAGGGAGAGAAATTCTCGGGATGTGATCGATTACACAAAAATTTTGATATATGGGTAACTGAAATTACTAGTAAACATCTAAAAATTAGTGAGAAGTGTAGAGTATAAGGGAAACTATTTTCTCGCGAACAACTATCCCAAATCAAGTCATTTCTTTCAAACATCAACAAGCATGAACTGAAGAACAACCCACACCCTAATTCATCCACTATTTCAAGCTAGATGGCAGGATTGAGTTTATGATTCACTCTCTTGGTCAGAACCGAGCTCAACCCAATACCTAAAAATCATTAATCAATACCTTTAGCTCTAAAACCTCTCTCTAGAGCAAGACAAGAACACAAAAATAGAACTTCATTGCAACTACAATACATAAATTAAACCATAATTAATGATTCATGTCAATTTAATTTTAAGCTTTTGAACAAGTAATTAAAAATATCCATAAACTAATTCAACGCATAATCACATGATCATACCTTGGAATTGGGGTTTTATCCAAACAAAATAAAATAGTAAAAATGAGTACCTTATCGATTAGCCATCAACTATGTAAGAGTAATTTTAGTCATTACAATGCATCAATTTTTAGAAAATTTGAAACTCACTTTCAAAATATCCCTATTGAATCTCCAAAATTCATGAAGTATTATGAGAAACTCAGAAAAAATCAATCGAAAAGTATTCTAAACGAATTCATCCTAAGTCAATATCCTAAAAGAATTATTCAAAATCTAATTTATAGTCGTAAAAAATAATCCACGAATGGTGGTTTGGCAAATTAAGTCGGGTTAGCCAAATCACTGGGCAAACCGCCCATTCATATCTTTCATCGGCTTTTTACCATGGCACTCAACATACTTAAGTTTTGTAACCTTGGGTCATATCTCTTTGCATCACGAAAGTGCTCAGCAATTCGTCGACTGTTCTTTTTTATTGCCGACTTAGTTTCTTCCCTCATGGCTTGGCACAATGGAATATTTAGGCGGTCAAAGTAGCCACTTGGCGACACACCAAGTGCTTTTAGCGATAAAAACAAAGGCCTAAGTGAGTACAAATCTCAGACTCATCACGGGGGTAGCCTCAGTCCGTGAAAAACTTGGTATCACAATATTAGGTTCAAGAGTTCTTGGTTGTCTGAAATTCGTATTAACTAGAGTCTCTTACATGTGTTTGAAGCATGCCACATCTATGAGGGGGAGGCTATGAAGTGTTATAAGAAATAAATTACTTCCTATTCTATTATTATCATGTCTTTCCTTTCTAATCCATCATTATGCGTTTTTGTTGCCTCCACATAGAGCTAAAACACAAAATGCTAATTCCCGCAATGCTAATGTAGTTCCTCCATTCCCAAATGATGAGGTCACGAATGTTGATTTCCACAATGTGATCTAGTTGTTGGCTCAAACAATAGTGATCTAGGCCAATTAGCATGCCCAATTTCTTGTGAACCCCACCAGTGGATCAATTGCAACTACGGTTCGAGACTTTGTTTGTATGAATTACATAAAATTTCTAGGGTCGATGGTGAGTGAGGACCTACTGAACTTCATTGATGAGGTTAAGAAGATTCTTGGAGTAATGCAAGTAACTGCAATTGAGAGTGTTGAGATAGAATCCTATCAACTCAAGTATGTGGCTCATATATAGTTCATGTAGTCGAAGGAAAATGGGGATGTGAATGCAGCTCCCGCGACATAGGATTCTTTTACTGGAGCTTTTTCTGTGTAGGTTCTTCCCGAGAGAATTAATGGAGGCCAAAGCTCATTAGTTTATGAACTTGAAGTACTATTCAATGTCATTCCAATATAGGGGTTGAAGTTCATTCAGCTCTGCCTTAGTTCAAAGTATCCAATATTTTCATGACCGAATGAATGAATGCTCTATTTCTGGGGATATGGAAAACTCAAGATTCATGACTCAACCGTACTAGGTTTAGGAAGATAAGTTTAAGGGTATGGATAAGGACAACAAAAAGGATAGAGCAGAGAATTATGTATACTCTCAGCAAAGATGGAACGGTGGAAATAAATCACACTTTCAATAGATCTCCACAATCTCAACAACTTCCTCAACTAGTGCTCTGTCCCCCAGGTTTTTAGAGGATCATAAAGGTAAGACATCAGGATTTAAGTCACAAGGGAGTGCCTCAGGTAATCTGACTGTTCCAGCTTTTCCAAAGTGTGGTAAACGCTATCTGGGTGAGTGTCTTGATGGCAGAATGGGGTGTTTTTGATACAGTCAATTTGTTAATAGGTTGAAGGATTGCCCTTCTGCCAAGAAAGGGAAAAGTGGTAAGACAACATAGTTTACATCTTCTGCAACTCCATTGGTTCACCCCCACTCAATAGGGTATTTCATCTAATACAAATTTTTCCTAGCGCCAAAACAAGTTGTATACTCTTCAGGATTACCAGGACCAAAAAGATTCTCTAATGTGTACATTGCGAGTTTTATATTTAGATGTTTATGCATTCTAAGATCCGAGGGCTTCACTTTCTCTTATGACTCCTTATATAGTTGTAAACGTAGTGGTTAGCCTAGAAACTCTCTCAAAATTGTTCTCAGTCTCTATTCCAGTAGGTGACAGTATACACAAATTGCCACATCATAGTTTCCCAAAAAGTCAACTAAGCAGACCTTCTAGAGTTAGAATATCATTGATTTCGATATCATTCTAGGCATTAGATTGGTTATATTTTTGTTATTCCTCGGTCGATTATAGAGCTAGGACTATTCAGTTTCAGTGTTCAAATGATCCAATCTTATAGTGGTAGAGTAGTTGCTCAGTGACTACAGTTTGATTTATCTCCTATCTTAAGGCTAAGATAAGGATTTCTAAAGGTTGTATTATTCATCTTGTTTGGCTTAAGGATTAAAACTCAAAAACCCCAAATTTTTATTCAGTGCCTGTCGTATATGAGTTTCCAAAAGTGGTCCAAGAATATCTTGCTAGAGTTTTGTAACACCCCAAAAAAATTTTGGCTAAACTAGAGGTAAAACATGAGAGTTAAAGTCAGGGAGGTGGCCAAGGGCCATGGGGGAGGAATAAGGCAGTACACTCTCCCCTAAACACTGCCTTAGTGACTATCAAAATCATCACGACTCGTTGTAGGGACCATGGAACATGGTGTTGTCCGTGGTGGGCTAGAAAGTAAGCTCTCCAAAACTGCCCAAAACAAGCTCCTCTTCATGAGCTACTTAAAAACTCGTAGTGAATACCACGACTCGAGGGAAGGATCGTGGAGGAGATTTGGGTGTGTGAGGGTGTATTTCATAACCTGGGGGTGCATCCTAGATGAAACATGGCACATAGAACCCTGAAGGACTCCATGTAAGCCACTCAGCAAATCATAACATAAGACAACAGAAAAGTGCCGAAATTTAAACCATTTTTCGTACATTTGGAATCTCATAAAATGAAGCATAAGTCTTTAACACTATGTATCAAACCATCAAAAACAAATTTGAATAAATCCTTGGACACAACCCATACAATAGTCAAAAATATAAAAGAAAGACATAACGAAAAGGTGATCACATTATCAATACTATGAGGGCTCCCCAAGTCTTTAACTCGTCACTCCTACTAAGAACCTAGAAACAAAAATGGAACTCAAGATCGGTGGACCAAACATTTGATAATAATGTAGGCAAGAGTATGCGTTAATACAAAATTTGCTAATTATGATAGCAAGCATAATACCATAAGAGAACAAAAACATGATAACTAGCATAATATCCAATATAGACATAATTTAAGCATTAGTCAACATAAGACATACTCCATAAATGTAAGAAGTACATCATATTCATAAGCATAGCCATTTGTTAGATCTTCATAACAAAAGACAATTATTTCTCAAGTAAACTTAAGTCATACATGTGCAATGCACGATAAGACACCATAAAATCACCCATAATAAGTATTACCTTTAGGCAATCACAATCATAATTACCATCTTTGGATTTCATTCTTAACTTAATTCTGATAGACAAGGGAATCTTCACCTTTAATCCAATATAAAATGGAAGGCAACTATAGAAAGAATCGAAGCAAACCATACAACATATAAGAGCACTTCATAAGTGCTTTAAGTTATACTTTTGAAATGCATGGATAAGACCCCATTATGCCACCCAGACTGGGTACCACTTTATTCTATCATACTTAAATGATTACTATTTATCATTTCTAGACTACCAAGGAATATCACCCTATTAAGCTAGAACAAGCTACTAAGGAATAATCAACATATTGGGCTAGACAAAGCGACCATTGAAGACATACAATCATGTATGTCCGTGATATTCAAGGAAGGGTATTATTGGTCAATCCAAGCTACTATGCAATCATTCTATGATGCTAGTGCAAGCTACATTTAGGAAAAATATGATTGCTCAATCCAAGGATACCCTGAGGTCTTATACTCAAGGTAACATTCAATGGTCTTGTCTTACCCAGTAAAACTATACATAAAGGGATTTCATAAACAAAAATTCAAGATAAATTGACTAAACATGTTTTGATTCATTCGAGTTAAGCAAGCCTTTCAACCTAGAATCATTTTATGTGAGAGAACCATTAATCTCCTATCATATTCATTCCTAAGTGTGTATATGAGAATATACATTAAACAACACAAAGACATATTGTAATCATAGGAACTTCACTCTCAAAGTGTTGATAAAACATTTACATGGGTTCTATATGAACATGCATAATCTCATACTTCACCTCCTTGATGTTTCTAAACTTTTGTTCAATCATCATATCTAGAATTCTAACATTTGACATGGATATAATCATTACTCTATTGATTCTATCACTTTATGAAATCAAACATTCATAAGGTAGATAAGATTTTTCCACAATGACTATATCTAGTAGTCTACCATTATCATATAAGCTTCACTCTTAAAGTATTGATAACATAATTCATCATATTTACTTTTAATTTCAAAACCATAGTGATGAGAATTCACAACTACAAGCCTTACTATCAAAGCTTTACCTCTTACAATCATCAAACATACCTAGATCACAAGAAATTCTAGCCACATGCTTTATTCTTAAAAAGTTCTAGTAATATATCATCATTAATATTCAATCTCAAGCTTTCATAGTCATGATCCATTACATATACATAACTATAAATAAAATCACGTCTACATGCTTTTATTCTTGAACAATTACTATCCACGTCATCAATTCTACAAGTTCATCTTTGACCTCAATTTTCCTTCACAAGGCATAAAACCACAGTACTTCAATTTCATCAATTAAACTAGGGTTAAACATGGAAAAAATGTATTATCATCATAATAACATGATTAACTACTAAATCTATCAATAACAATGAATATCCTCTCAATTGGATTTATAATTAACTTAAACCACGATATTGGAAGGAACCCCGACTTGAATTAGGGATTTCATCTTCCTAATTGTGGAATAACTAGAGGAATCCATTGATGAATAAGCTATAATACTTTGATTATAAATCCTTACAAATATTTAAACAATGGAGTCTTGTCTTGCCCTACCTTGATTCTCTTTCTTCTTTTCCACTTTCTTGAGAGAGAATTTCTTGGACGGAATCGGGTTCTATTTGGTGAGTTTAGATAATGAAAATGATCGACGAATTAAGGGGTCTAACATATTTATATATGTGGTTTAAACTATAATAAAATGACACCATTTAACCCCTAATTAATTCCAGAATGTTCTATAATAACCCCATTTAACGATTTCAAACATGATTACTACCTCACCCACGAGCCAACGCCCATGGGCCATGAGTTGACCCACAGGGTATTCTGGTCCTCCTTGGTAAGTGGTTTGCAACCATCTTTTGGGACCCTGTCCCACTGGGTGTGGGGACTTCTATGGAGCGTGGGTATCTTTTGTGAGTGGACAATTTTTGGCAGAATTGTTGGGTCCTCCACAAAGACGTTTGGTTGGTTCTTGGGGAGTCCTACCTTTACTTTCTACCCTGAAACACAACATTCTTAGTACGAAAAGACATATCTCCGATTTAAACCCTTACATCTAGCTCTATTTAGCCTACTAGTTTATGGGGTGTTAAAGTTTAAAAAAAGTGGCAAGCCATTTCCTCAGGACCTACAAGAGGGACCACGACTCGTGGAAAGCAACACGACATTTGGATCCCCTTGTGAAGATGTCTTGGGCTTGTGGGATAAAGGCACATGTTGCCTAGTCAATGCCTCATGTCCATGGAGGGGACCAGTGCTCGTGAAGCCCCTCTTGGCCTCGCAGCTCACTTAAAGTGAGGGGTATTTTTGGGAAATTCTTGGTTGATTCCAATTAGGGTGAAGTAGTTTTGGGTGGGTATAGCATCTCTATGTAAGTCTTTTTAAGTAAAAGATCACCAAATTCAACTTATTATTTCAAATAACAAAATATATTCCCAAAATATATTCTCTAAAATATTTTCTCTATAGAAGAAGAAGAAGAAGAAGAAGAAGAAGAAGAAGAAGAAGAAGAAGAAGAATAAGAAGAAGAAGAAGAAGAAGAAGAACATGGAAGTTCACTTAAAGTATGGGGTGTTTTGGGAAATTCCGATTTGAGTCCAATTCAAGTGATGTAGTTTTTGGTGAGTATAGGGTCTCTATATAGTCTTTTTAAGTCAAAACTCACCAAATTCAAAAAATTATTTCAAAAACTCAAATATATTATGAAAAATACATCCTCTAAAATATTCTCTCTATAAAACTAAAAGAAGAAGAGGAGGAGGATGGGGAGCAGGAGGAGGAGAATGAGAAATAAGAAGAAAAAGAGAAAGAAAAAGAAGAATAAGAAGATGGAAGTTAGAACTAAAGTTGAGGAAGCAAGGGTTTAATACCAATACATAGGGATTTATTATCAAGGTATGGTAGATCTTCATCATGGATAGTCTTCATCCATGCAGTCACTTCAAAACCCCAATTTCAAAGTTAGAAAATCCCCAAAAAGTAGGTTTTGATTCCCAAGTCATAGGTTCCTTACAAAAGCGATTCTAACATCTATATTATTTTATGTTAAGTATAAATTTATGATTTTCCATTGTTTTTATGATGAACACTCCAAAGAACCCATGAAACACACATACTTCTCAATTGTTAACTTGCGATTTGGGTTTTTGTTGATGAAAGATGAATATTTTGAAATTATGCATTTACTGATTGGGTTAGTTTAATTATGATTATATTCATGTGTAATGTATTGAATTCTACATGTGTTTATTTTATATGAGATTTCAACCTTGAAAGAGAAAAATATGAGAATTATGTATGTTTCATGAAATGTATGCAAATTCTGTAAGAAAACATTGAAATTGAAATGTCTATGATTATGATAATATTGTTGTGTTGATTGAACGACTGTTCTCATGAACACATAGTAAAAATGTTGTGAAAGTTTTTCAAACATAATGATAATATTAGGATGAAACGATTTATCACCTAATGTAATCTCATACATACATGTGGACATGGTGGTGAAAGGTAGTTCCCACGCATGATCTTATGAGAAATATAAAGAAACAAGTTATGAATTAATGATTGCTCCGTGGGATTAATAATTATCACCAATTAAATATTCATATGAGATGGGATCCCCTATATTAGTTGAGGGTGAGTTTCTAGAAGCAATCAGTTGAGATGGAAGCCCCCACACCTGTTGAGTTTGGGTTTCTAGTAACAATCTCCTTGTCCCATAAACTACATGCCCTCGTAGGATATTAAGATAGTGTATCCACCTAAGAAAAAAAACTATGGTTCTACCTTAGGAAAGTAGGACAAATCCTTTTCGTTGTGAATAACACTGGGTAATCATGTTATATCTCGCACAATCTCATGTTGGTTAAGGCTTATTTACACAAAATGAACAAGAATACGGATTATGAACTATGATTACTCCAGAAATTGTTATATGAGTTCTTAACATCTGAAATACGATGATATGAATGATGGACTAAATAAATTTAGCTAGCATGGGTGACATTTATGGGGTATTATCAATGCATTCCACAAGTATCCTTTGAGGGCGTTTATGAAGTGTTTCTCTCATGTTATGATGACCTATAAGTTGACTCTGCTATGACTTATGCGTTTCTACTATCTTCATGATGATGTTTATACTTAGTAAATTTCATGCTTTTTAATGAAATGTCCCTTTTAGCATGTTTTCAATGTTTTTACGCATGGATATCATACTTAGTTAATTTTTATACTAATGCTTAGTTTTCCTTCATTTTCTCCAAGTATAGGTTCCAGTTCTCAAGGTGATCATCGTTGTGGCTAAAAATTGAATTTTCTTATTCTCCTAGTTTATTGGTGAGTCCTCATGATTTGAGGACAAATATTATCTTATTATAGTTTCAAACCTTGTATTTTTTTTGTACTAAGTTGTATGGGCTATGTCCCTTTGTCATTTCGAATATTGTAATAGATGGCTATGTTAAGACATTGATTCTAGACTTCCGCTTTTCTTTTAAGAAAATTTTAGACTTGAATAATTGTTTGATTGCTTATGTTATGATATGCTAAGTGGCTTGTATGAAGTCATTCACGATTCTATACTCCATGTTATACTAAGGGGGTAACTCCTAGGTCGTATTGAACATGGTAATAAGCGCAAAAGGTTTAGAATTATTTTAGAATGATGTCTCATAATACCCTTCTAGTAGAGTCTTGTTCATAAGTGTGAAACCCGCCACATTTATGAATTAAAGGCTACAAGATGATTAGCAAACATCACTTATTCATTACTCTAAGTTGTGCCATAGACTATAACTCCATAATGTCTCTCTCACAATCCTTGCCCTATATTATTAAGGATATGAATACTAGAAGGGATAATGTTTGAAGATTAGATAGTGACAATGTCGATCAAGGAGCTCCTCCTCAAGGTTCGCAAGCTCCTGTTTCTCATATGGTTGATAATGCTACTAAAATTACAATTTTGTGTTGGCTATCCAAATTTCGTCTCAACCGATGATGACTTAAGCCATTAGAAGCTTGTATTCCTAGTGAATCCTAACTTGAATTTCAATGTATTCAAGAATGAACCCCACAATTTTATGGCTCCAAAATTGAGTAAAATCCATAAGAGTTTATCGAAAAGGTCTTTAAGGTAATTCCTATTATGGGGGTGACTTTGGTATGTGGATTTGTCCATTCACCATTTTAAAGGTGTTGCTAAACTATGGTATAATTAGTTGAAGGAGGGGAGGCAGGTAAGAGCAGGTCCCGTAGGGTGCAAAATGTTTAAATCGTTGTTCCTTCACAGAATACTTCCCCTTTAATTGAGGGAATCTAAGATTAAAGAGTTCATTCAAATTTTTTAAGAAAGTATGAGTATGAAATGGAGTTCCCTAAGTTTTACTCAACTATCCAAGTATGCTCCAACTAAGGTAACAGACTTGAGGGCTTAGATGAATAGGTTTTTGTCGGGTATGTTTGGCATGGTCGAGAAAGAATGTCGTGTGACAATTGTACTCCATTATAAAGATATCTCACGTCTCATGGTTTATGCCTAAAAATTGAAGAATCAAAACTCAAGTAAAAGAATAGGTAGGTGAAAAGTGCTAGGACTGGTAAAGGGGATCTTTCCAATACTAGGTTCATGGATAAGGTCGACCAAGGTTTAGACAACGGTTTTATGGTCAATTTTCCCCCGATTCCCCTATCTATAGACAAGATATGGCGTCTAACCTAAAACCCAAGGAGAGAATGGAAGTAGATCTTCTTTTACTAGGCCTGCTTGTGAGATGTATTGAAAGAAACATGATGTCCGGTAATTGTCTAGCCAGCACGAATGATTGCTTTTGTTATGGAAAGAGTGGGAACAAGATGACAGTTTGACCGATACTCATGGATGAGAAAATAGAAGGGAATCAAGCTCTCACTAGTGTGTCGAACTCCAATTCTCCCAAGAAAAACAAACTCTATGCACTCTAGTCTAGGGATGACAAATAAAGCTATCCGAATATAGTCACCGGTAAGTAGAAAATTTTTAATTGGGTTATTTTATGTTATTAGATCTCGGTGCTTTTTTTTACTATGACTCCATATGTGGCTCTTAGATTTTATGCTCTTCTTAATGTGTTGTTGGAACCTTTTTCTACATCTACTCTCGTAAATAATTCTATTGTGTAAATAAGGAGAGTAAAAAGTATCTCGTATCCCTATGCTATAGAGTTACCCTTATATATGTGAAAGAACTTGAGATTATAAACCTTGATTTTATCCTTGGTAGGTATTGGTTGCATTTTTTATGCCTCTATTTATTTTAGGACTCGGATGGTTAGATGGTAGTTCCCATGTGAGACTATCCTAGAATGGAAGGGAAAAGTCCTATGCCTAGAGGTTAGTTCCTTATACGAAGTTTAGAAAAATGATAACTAAGGGTTGTTTTTACCACCTAGTTACGGTGAAGGAAATAGATCAAGGCTTGAATAACTTCAAGGGGCTATTTATTTCTCTAAGATTGGTTGTTGTTCCTGTTATCACCAATTGAGGGTGAAAGGGGATAATATTCTAAAGATGACGTTTAGAACCCGGTATGGACATAATGAGTTCTTGCTAATGATCATAGGTCGTCCCAATTAAGTGTTCAATTAGTGGACTCCACCAAGGGTTATTCATGGTCCATAATGGGTTTGAATCGTCTTATGTGGTGAATGTGAAAGCTAAGCAAGGTAATGATCCGATTTTAGTGAAATTGAAAGAAGTAGTATTTAAGGAGTTAGTCAAGTCTTCATGTTAAGGAGGAGACAGTGTACTTATAAAGAAAGGTTGCTGAGTTTCCTTAATGTTCATGATAAAGTGTTTTACTTGATAATCTTACATAAGAAGGGTATAATGAGGTTTTGAGACGTGTTGGTAAGGTTTCCTAGGAGTTAGACTTTCCTAGTAAGCTGGCATAAGTGCATCCTATTTTCCATGTCTCTATATGTTTGAGAAGTTAGTTGAAGATTCAATATCAATGGTTTGCTTAAAATGGTTGAGACTTAATCAATATGTATTTAAGAAGTTTTGAACTAACAAGGTTTCTTCCGTAAAAGTGTGGTGAAAGAATCCTTTAGTTGAGGGTGGTACTTGGCAGGTCGAGGCCAATATGATGTCCCTATATCCTCATATCTTTCCTTCTACCCTACTCTAGTTTGAGACAAAGAGTTCCACTTAACTTGTGTTATGTTTTGGAGTCATGATCTCGTTTAGTTATGCTTTTCCATGAAAGTTTATGTGTTTTAAAGAAAATGAGTTATATAATTTATTTTCCTAATGTTGTTGTGAATTAAGTGTGAGTTGCCCATATGCTTCATGAGTTAAATATTTCAAAAAGTTATAGTTGTGTTTTTTTAGAGTAAATTGTAGATTGACTCCACAAATTGTGTTGAGCACACTTTTGAACTTAGAGAAGGTAATTCCTCCTGTGACAATGAGAAATGTTAAGATTTCATGCATATGATTTGTTAAATGCAGTTTGTACTTCATTATGATGCATTGGTAATGTATGATGGATTTAATGTTTCCTTCATTTCGTGCATCGTTATGATTTTACATGCAGGAAGAGATGCTACTCTTGAATCTTCACTTCCATGAGATGTCTAGATCTTCATTCGAGGACGAATGTTTCCAATAGGGAGATATTGTAAAACCTCACAAACTAGTAAGATAAACTAGAGATAAAACATGAGGGTAAGAGTCAAGGAGGTTGGCACGGGCCACGAACGAGAACTAACGCAGTCACTCTCCCCTACACAATTCACTAGTTACCAAGAACACCACCAGGACTCATGGTAGGGACCACAAGACGTTGTGTGGTAAGTAGTGGGCTAGGTAGTGAGCTCCCCAACGAATCTCAAAACAACCTCCTCTTCATGAGCCACTGCACGGTTCGCGGTGAAGACCAAATCTTGTGGCAAGGCTCGTGGAGGAGAGTTGGGTTTGTAAGGTTTGAAAGGAAGTTGAAAGCCACTGCCTCAAGGACTACAAGAGGGACCAAGGCTTGTGCCAATAACCAAAACTCGTAGAGCCCCTCCTGAAGTTATCTTGGGCTTGTGGGATAAAGGAACATGTTGCCCAGCTAGTGCCTCAAGTCTACGTAGGGGACCACGGCTCGTGGAGAAACTTATGGCACTTGGGCAGCTCATTTAATGTGAAGGGTGTTTTGGGAAATTCCGATTTCAGTCTAATTAAAGTGTAGTCGTTTTGGGTAAGTCTAGGATCATTATATAGGTCATTTTAAGTCAAAACTCACCCAACTCAACTCATTATTTCCAAAACCTAAATCGATTTCCAAAATACATTCTCTACAAAATTCCCTCTCTAAAAGAAGAAGAATTAAAAAAAGAAGGAAGTTGGAGCTAGGGTAGAGGAAGAATGGTTTTCACAACAAATTCATAACGCTTTGTGATCCGGGTATGGTAGATCTTAATCCATGGATAGCCTTCATCCATTGAGTCCCTGCAAAACCCCATTTTCAAAGATGGAAAACCCCCAAAAGTTACGGTTTGATTCCAAATTCATGGGTTTCTTTTAATAACGTCTAATGGTTGAATTACGTTATGTAAATTATAAAGTGATTATTTCCAATGATTTTCATAATGAATTACCCAATAACCCATGAAACCCCCATATTTTTTCAATTGTAAACTTGTCAGGTCCGTCTTTGTTGATGAAACAAGAATGTTATGAAATTATGCATGTTGTGATTGGTTAATTCAATTATGATTATATACATTTCTTGCGTACGGAATTCTATATTTATTAATTTTATTTGAGATTTGAACCTTGAAAGGTAAAAGTGTGAGAATTATGCATGTTTCATGAAATCTATATAAATTCTTTAAGAACAATTTGAAAGTGATGTGTAATATTGTTATGTTGATCTAAAGACTATTCTTATGGACACATAATGAAAATGATGTGAAAGGTTTTCACATATAATGATGTGTGACACCTATAAAACTACATAGGTGAACTAGATACTAACATGGTTTTCATGATTGTCTAAGGTCCTAAAATTGTTTATAATGTGGTTATGAGGCAGTGTCTAAGATCAAGGTGTACTGGAAGTCAAACGTCAAAGGACGACCAAGACATTCGACCACTAAGTCACTTGTGTGCCTCATATGTGTTTTTATGTGTTTATGTGTGTTTCATGAGTTTATGAGGACCTTATATGAGTTACAATGGTGTATATAGGAAGTGTGTCTATTTTCATGAAGTTTGGAGGTCAAACGTCCTAGACGTTTAAAAGTTTTTCCTTGAAACGGCATTGTATGTCTTAGCATGTTTCATTGAGTGTTACGTTTTTGTTTTGGTTAAAATTTATGTGAGGGGTCCTCAAAATGTGTATGAGTATATTTTGGTTGTAAAATTCTAGGTAAAACTCCCCAGGGACCAACCAAAGGTCCTTGAGGAGGACCCAACTCTAGGGCAAAAGTTGTCCCAAGTTTGCAGTTCACCGCCTTGGTGTTCACGGACCACTTCACGGCCAGTAGAGTGCACTAATGTCGGTGAAGATGGTCGTGGAACTCCCTAATTCACTTGGGGGCTTGTAAAGGAAAGTTATCCACTGCCCCAAGGACCACGGACCGTCAAAGGGTCCGTGAAACACCTTCGCGGTCGGTGAAGGTTGTCGTAGTTCCTGGGCGGGCTGTCCAAAAAGTGATTTCCAAATTAATACCATTCGACTTATAAATAATTGGGGTTGATATTAAAGGTTTTATATGATTAATATAAATAGTATATAGCCGTAAAAAAATTCCTTTAACTCATTATTTAAGACCCCAAATCAAAACCACAAATTTCTCTCTAAAATCAATCTCTCCATTGTTGAAACATCAAACTTCAAGGAAAAGGACTAATTTCTCAAGGTTTTCACCCAAATTTCGTGGTTAAATTCTAATCAAGGTGTGGTTCTTCATACTTGAAACTCTCTTCATCAAGGAGCTAAACTTCAAAGTGATTTCTAATGTTTTCTAAATATGAACTTGTTAAATTTTATAATCTATCCACGAGTTATGGCATTAAAGATTTTAAATCATTATATATTGATTGAATTGTTATTAATTAGATGATTTTAAAACAAATAATCTATGAACCCATGTAATTGATTAACTCTAGTTTTTGACTACTTTATGGTTGACTTGATATTGACTTAATGCTTATGAATTCTAGAGTAGTTTTCTATAGGCTATTGAATGATGTAAGAATTGTATTCAATTGATGTATAGGTTGTCTTAGATTTATAAATCTATATTTAATTGACCTAATTTCATTGAGTATTATGTTTTTTGTATTGAATTAATTATCATGGCCATCGGTAAGGGCCTATTAGTATCGATTTGGATGATTTAGCTAAGGATTGAAGTGGAGAGAATTGATTGGTGGTAAGCTGCCCTAATTATCTTTATTTCATGTAATTTAGCTCTTGAATTATGTTGTGATTGGTATGGTCCACTTATGGTGGTGGTATTATGTGAATGATTTGGTCAGTATTACTGTTTGTATTATGATGATCATGGCCTTGTCAGCACTACTTGAAGTATTATGATGATTTGCGTATTTTATTATTTGAAGTATGATCATATATACCTACATGTAATAATGTGAAAATATGTGGTTCTTCTATTAATATTAGGTGATCATGTTAGACTATGACTGTGTCTTTATATGTGTAGTCTTAGAGTTGATGCATGGTTACTCCTACTTGACTATATTAGTCTTATGATGACTATATTGATGATGTTAGTAGTGTATACGGTGAACTAAAGAGGATGAAGGTTGTGCCTATGAGCTTCTTAAATATGATATGTTATATGTGATAAAGTTAAGTAATGATGTGTCTCTGTTTAGGTAGACTTAAGTCCCTCTTCTTTATACATGAATGATATGTGAATATGAGATGTCTTGTATTAGTATGCTAAAGCCTCTTAGACTTGTATGTATGAATGAAATTAGACCTTGAAGAATGCAAAGAAGTTCGTTTATGTGAAATTTTAAACATAGTGGTAAGGTTATGAACCTTAATGTCAAAAATCGTAATGGTATCCTTCTTGTAATGAATGGTGGACTTAAGGTTTGTTGGCTGGAACGACATCATATAATCCTTAGGAAAGTCATTGAGTTATCATCTTCCCCATTGTAAGGCAACCCTAGGGGACCTCTTTGGTAGGGTGAATGTGATTGGGTTATGAACTAGATGTGGAACCCACTTCATGTGATCATTAATGTGAATTACTCTATGATAAAAAAATGTCTAGCACGGAGTGAGTATGGTAAGGGAAGTAGGTTTAGTTAACAATGAGGCTAGAGTGCAAAGTAAACCCTTCATATTCCTTAACAATGTGCCTACATGGGGTGTGTCCACGTTCTACCATTGGCAAGTAGAACACCCTCCATTCGAGTAGTTTACAACTCCGGATTCCATGCTTTGTTTCCATGGTCTATATCGTTATTGCCTTTTATAATCATATGGGATACCTACTAGTATTGAGACGTCTATGAAGTTTAGGTGGTGGTATGGAATTCTACCTAGACATTGCACCCTTGCGCTTTGAAGATGTTAGTGAGAGTCCCTAGGTCTTCTCCAAGACCATTACATGAATGTACTTTATATGATGAATGTCTCTTAGATGAACTAATGAAATAATGAATTATGTTAGAAATCATGGAATGAACGAGTACCTAATCTAGAGTGACTTTCCTAGTTTAAGTGTGAATGGGGAATTAGGGACGATCTCTTCATGTCTTATCTAGGGAAGTCTTGAGAATGACTTTAGTTAGGGAAGTTGGTTGATACTTTAGGCATGATCTAAACTTAGGAAGTCTTAAGGATTATTTAGACAACCTGTAAGAGGGTGTATGGGCGTTCTCGTCTAGGAGTACTTATGTTAGTCTTTTGATAGCCTTGGTAAGGAAAATGTCATATCAAATATGTTCATGTGTTTGGTGTATTATAAGTGCGTATGTCTCATTATGGGTGGTCTTTAGGATTATTTAGGTGTACCTAGAGAGGGTGTATGGGCGGTCTCGGTTTGTCTTACTTAAGTGAGTTTTAGGATAGCTTTTAGTGAGAAGATTACATGCTAGGACGTGTTCTATGAGAATTAGAATAACTTCACTGTAACAGTGACGGAATTCACTTTAACAGTGAATAAGCTTACTGTAAGTTTTCATTAAAATTTGATAAATTGCTTAAGTGTTATATTATGTGTTTCTAAGATGCTGACTGTGTTTCTTATGCTATCATTATGATATTTAAATCAAAAGATGCATATTTCCAGTAAAGTTTCGTTATGATGATTTTTATGCATTATGCCATACTTAGTGCATGTGTTTGTACTAATTACATATATATTTCTATCTCTTTAATGGTTGGTAGGTGAAGAGCATTGGAAGCAAGGCTTGAATTATAGCATCATTCAAGTAAAGTTGATGTATGTCCTCTCTTGATTCGAGGGCATAGTAATCTTAGGTTTCCTTTATAATGAAGTATTCCAATAGACTAAGTATTTCTATATTTTGATGTATGGGACCTATCATAAGTATTCTCGTGTCTAAGCTTTGATCACATTGAGACTTAGTATTACCTATAATTTCTAATGAAAGATGTGATTAAAGATATTCTAATGTTTTCTGAAAAGTTTTAATTCCACATTACTTTTCATTATGTATATGCGATGAATGATACGAAAGGGATTGTCCAAGACCTTCTAGAGGTCAAGTACGCTGGTTGCGACCTATGAGTGCCCTAACTTCTAGGGTATACATGCGGGTCGTGACATGATGATCGTTGGATGAAAGGCTTTATCACCTAATGGAATTCATACATACATGTCGACATGGATGGTGAAAGTTTGTTCTCACACATGATCTAATGTGAAATCATAATGAAGCAACTTATGACTTAATATTAACTCCATGATCAATACTTAGCACTAAGTGGATATTTATATGAGATGGGAGCCCCTATGTTAGTTGAAGCTGGGTTTTGTAGAACAAATCTCTTGAGATGAAAGCCCCCACATCAGTTGAGGTCGGGTTTCTAGTAGCAATCTCCTTGTCGCATAAACTACGTGCCCTTGTAGGATATTTAGCTAATGGATCAATCTAAGCAAACAAACCATGGTTCTAACTTAGATAAGTAGGTAAACCCTTTTCGATGTGAATAACAACGGGTGATCATGTTATAGCTTACATGGTTTCATGTCAGTTAAGGCTTATTTCCACAATAAGAACAAGAATCTGGATTATGAACTATGATTATTCTAGAAGTTTTTATATGAGCTTAAAATCTTAAATATGATGATATGAATTATGGCCTAAAGAAGTTTACTTAGAATGGGTGACATTTATGGGGTCTTATCTATGCATTGCACAAGTATGCTTTGAGGGCATTTATGAGGTGTTCCTCTCATGTTATGATAATCTGTAAGTTGACTATTCTATGACTTATGGTTTTCCACTATTTTAAAGATGATTTTTAATATTAGTAATTTCAAACTTTTAAATGAAAAGTCCCTTTTAGCATGTTTTCAATGTTTTTATGCAATACTATCATACTTAGTGCATTTTTATACTAACACCTACTTTTCCTACATTTTCCCAAGTGTAGGGTTCGGTTCTCTAGGTGTTTATCATTGTGTCTAAACCATGGATTTTCTTATTCTCCTATCTTGCTGGTGAGTCCTCATGATTCGATTACAGACGTTTGCGCATTGTAGTTTTATTCCTTGTGATTCTTTTTGGACTAAATTGTATGGGCTATGTCCTTTTATCATTTTGAATATTTTAATATATGGCAATGTTGAGACTTTAGGTCTATACTTCCACTTTTATTTTATGAAATGTTTAGACTTGAAATGTGTTTTTACTATGATTTTTCTATTTCTTATATAATGATATTCTAAGTGCCTTGTATGGAGTCATTTGGGGTTTTACACACCATGTTACCTCTAGGGGGTACCCGTGGGTCGAGACAAGTTCCTCCAAAAGAGAAATAAACTTTGTAATAGATCTCCTTCCATATACCAAGACTATTTCGATTCCTCTTTAAAAAATGGATACAACTCAACTAAAGGAATTGAAAGAAGAGTTGAACGACTTTCAAGATAAGGGATTCATCAAAACAAGTATATCTCCATTGAGGTGATCAATGTTTTTCATGAAAAAGAACTATGATTATCTTAAAATGTGGATTGACTATTGTCAATTGAAAAAAGTCACAATCAAGAATAAATATCACATCACACAGATTAATGACTTGTTCAACCAACTTTAGGGTTCTACTTGCTTTACTTAGATAAACCTTAGATCTGTCTATCATTAGCTTAAAGTTAGAGATATTGTTACGGACCGGGAATACCCTCTAGTGGTAACCCAGCATACTCGACCTCTCGGAGGTCTTATACATTCCCTTAGAATTCATTCATTGCATTGTCATAAAATAGTACGGAATTTTAATTTTAAGTAAATCATAGGGCTTAAGAGCCGACACTTTTCAAAATAAATCTTCATAGCAACGGCATCACTAGTCTCATATTAACCAACATAGACTCAAACTTTAAGAATCTCAAACTAGGGACACGACCCTTACATTGAAAGAAAAGTACAATGTCATATGAAAATGTCTAAATGGAAAAGAAACTAGAATAAGAAGCATTTTCCTTGGCATATAAGGATGTACCGAAATCTTGAGAGAATATCTATGTCCCAAGCTTCAAGTCTAGAGATCACATCACTTGCCCTCTACATAAGGTTATCCTAAGACCCACCTAAGTAAGACATGAAGCGACCACCCGTACAACCCATTCATACACACCTATATGATCCTCAAGACTACCATAAGTAAGAATATTTCCTTTCAAACACAACACCGCAACGAAACATTCATTACTAGAGACACTAAAGTAGACATTCATGCATTTAAGGGACTTCACATAATGGTGTTAGATGACGTAGGGAACCCACTCTAGTACCTTTAAAGACTACTTGTTCCATGTGTAGATATCATCCCATTTACTACGTACGTAGTAGAACCTCTCCAATAGCTAAAGTGTACCTCGCACATGATGAGAAAAGGAATTAAACCGACATAGACCACACTAGCTAGGTATGGAATCTGATGACATAAGACCCACACCGTGGAAGGTGTTTTACTTGCCAAAGGTATAACAAAGACATATCCCATGTTGTCACATGGTTTAAGTAATATCAAAAGGATTCTTTGTACTCTAGTCTCATACTTCAACTAGAGATACTACCTGAAGCACATCCACTCGGTAATTTGCTTGGTCCTGATAGAGTAAGCTCATTAACATAAGAGTATTAAAGAAGGTACCATCCCTAAGCCTACAAACTCATAATATCACTACCAAGAAGGGATCCATAAGTGTGTACGGATCAAGGTTCATTAGGACAGATCATTCATGAAATGGTTACCATGGTAGGTCTATATGATTCACTTCATTGTAAAACTTCTTTTCATATTCAAGGTTTCCTTACTCACTTAGGGTTCTACACTCATCAAGAAGGGGCACCATTCTTAGGTCTACCGATGCAAGACATACTCTAGTATACCTCATTTATCATTCATGTATCAAGTAGGGAAAACTTGGTTTACCTAATTAAGACATTATATAACATATAGAGAATCTTCATAGTCTATCATCATCACATACCAACATTTAGAGGAAGCATGCTTTCATTCACATTATCACATAACTTTATACAAGTTCATTTTAACTTCATATAGTAACTTCACAATATGCATATATTCTACATAAAAACATAACAAACCTTCAGTTCACCTCATAAATCCATCAAAAGCACAATAATAACAAGAACAAAAAGTAAGCACCTCCACAATAAGTGGATCAAACAATACAAAGCAATCGTACTGTAAGACCCCGAAAATGACCTAGGTGAATTTTGGTAATGATGTTCTGAGGTACCAAATAGGTATAATATATGGTATTAATGAAGTGTCTAAAGTATTAGGTACATTAAAAGTTAAACATTAAGAGACGACCACGACGTTCGATGACTAAGCCACCTATGTGCCTCATATGCGGTTCTATGTTTTTATGTAATATTGATGAGGTCTTAAGGTTCTTAAATGAGTTATTATAGCATATATAGTCCGTTTGTAAAGTTTTGTGGAGTTTGGAGGTCAAACGTCTAAGAACGTCCATGACATTTGAAAGATGTGCTTTGAAATGACCTTGTGTGTCTAGGCATATTTTGTCAATTTTTACGTGTTCGTTTTGGATGAAATTCATGTGAGAGGTTTTAAAATTGTATACGGTCATGTTTGGTGAGAAACTTCCGGGAAAACATCCCCAAGGACCAACCAAGGGTCCTTGAGGAAGGACCCATGTTGGTGGCAAAAACTGCCCAAGGCAGTCCACCTACGGATGACAATCGATGGCCTGTGGCCTGGTCGACGCCCCGTAGGTGGTGGGCGTCATCTGGTCCGTATCCTGGAGAGAAAAACTCCCAGTTCAAGTCTCATAACCCATCGACGGAGGCCAGGACGGCCCATGCATGGACCTATGCCCCATCGATGGGGCAACCGTCGACGGTAGTCTGCCTGCGTGCAGCCTTACTGTAAGTTGATGGGTGATGTTATAATTTCACCCCACTTCCAAATAAAAGTATTGACTGTTTATTAGGTGTCTCTTGGGTATTTTAAATTAGTATATAATCCCTAAACACATTGAAGACTTCATTCTTCTAAATCAAAACCCCAAAATCCCTTAGAAACTCCCAAAGACTCCATTGAAGTCCAAAAAGAGCTTGGTGTGACGAATTGAGTGGATATTCTTCATAATAGTGAAGAATTATCATCATTGATGTATGACTTTTGATCCTTGAAACTTGTTTCATCAAGGAGCCTAACTCACAAGGTGTTTCCTAAAGTTTTCAAGGTTGAATTGTCCAATTTCATGATTCTACAATGGGTTCTTGCATTAATGATTTATAAACATTGAATAATGATTTAATTGATATTTTATTGATTATTTTAATCTAAAAATTACCTATGAATCCATGAATTTGGATGAACCCTATTTTTTGACTAAGTTGTGGGTTACTTGATATTGATCTAATGTTATTGAATTCTTATGTAGTTTTATGTGGGCTATTCATTGATGTAATAATTGCAGTAAATTGATATATAGGTTGTATTAGATTGATGAATTTACATTAAATTGACCTAGTTCATTGATTATTGTAGTTTTTATCTTGAATTGTTGGTTATGGTTTTGGGTAAGGGTCTTGTGTTATCGAATTGAGTTAGTTGACTTTGGATTGAAGTGTTGAGGATGATGTGGGGTTATGGTGCCCTTCTTTCTTTATTTGTTATCATTTATACTTCAATTATGTTGTCATTGGTACGGTCCACTTATGGTGTCGGTGTTATGTGTTTTACTTGAAATTGATGTGGCCTTGTCGGCGTTACTTTATGCAGTATGATGATCATGGCCTTGTCGGTAATTACTTGGAGTAATATGACTATTTGTGTAGTTTTATTATGATAATCATGAAAATATCTATCTACATGTGAAGTCATATATGTGTTCTTCTATTCATGTTGTCTTAGGTGATC
Organism: Solanum pennellii; assembly: GCF_001406875.1. Classification (NCBI taxonomy): domain Eukaryota; kingdom Viridiplantae; phylum Streptophyta; class Magnoliopsida; order Solanales; family Solanaceae; genus Solanum; species Solanum pennellii. The sequence continues at coordinate 23,861,036 of NC_028638.1, forward strand.
ATGTTAAACTATGACTTTGACCTTATGTGTGTAGTCTTAGGGTTGAGTCTTGGTTATTTCTACTTGACTATATAAAACTATATTGATTACATTGATTATGTTATGATATTATATAGGATGCCTTAAAGATGTTAGGGTTGTTTCTATGTGCTTCTAGAATAACATGCTTTATGAGTTAAAAGTGAAGTGTGTGGTGTCTTGTCTTGGTTGACTTGTATCTCTTACTTGATGTATATATATGATTATGAATATGTTATATATTGAATTAGGATGTTAAAACTCTTAGTCTTGTATGTTTGATTGACATGTGACCTTAAATGATTTTAAGAGAGTCTTTTATGTGAAAACCTTGACTTAGTGGTATGGTTAAGATTATTAAAGTCATAAGTCGTAATGGTATCCTTTAAAGTAAATGAATGATAAACTTAAGGTTAATTGTCTGGAACGGCATCATATTAATCCTTAGGAAAGTTATCATGAGCTTCTGGTTGCCATTGTAAGGTAGCGCTAGTGGACCTTTCTATGGTAGGGTAAATGTGATTGGGTTATAAACTTTTTATGGAACCCTTTTATGTGAACCTAATGTGTGAAATTACTCTATGAGAAAGAAGGCTAGCACCGAGTGAGTATGGTAAGGGAAGTAGTTCTAGTTAAGGGTAAGACTATATTATAAAGCATGCCCGTCATATTTCTTAACCATGTGCCTACATGGGATGTGTCTAAGTTCTACCCTTGGCAAGTAGAACAACCTCATCAGAGTAGGATAGAACTCCGGTTTCCATGTATTGCTATATTGGTCTAGGTCGGTTATTTCCTATTCTCATCATATAGAATATGCATTAGCATTACAGAAGTTTATAAGGTTTAGATGGTGGTATGGGACGCTATCTAAACATTTTACAATAGGCTTTGCACGTGTTATTTGAAGTTCCTATGTCTTGTCCAAGGCCATTACTTGAATGTCCTTTATGTGAAGTATGAGTCTCTTAATGAACTAATTACTTATGTTACTAAGTATGTAAATGAATGAGTTCCTAATCTAAAGTAGCTTAAGGATTCCTTAGCTAAAGTGTGAAGAGGTCATAAGGGATGATCTCTTCATGTCTTATCTTTGGAAGTCTTGAGAATGACTCTAGTTAAGGAAGTTGGTTGATTTTGTGGACATGATCTAAGCCTTAGGTAGTCTAAAGGATTATATAGGTAATCTTGAACAGGTCAATCATGGATGTTATCTTCGTGATTACTTAAGTAAGTCTTTGATAGCCTTTTGAAAGAGAATGTCATATTATCTATGTATTGATACTCTTAGTGAGAATGATTCTATCCTTGGTAGTCTATAGGATTTCTTAAATGTGTGTAAGGGATTGTATGGGCGGTCGCTTAAAAACTCACTCAAGTGAGACTTAGAGTCACCTTTGGTAGAAGAATCTTACATTGATGATTGAAGTCTTGTAAGTGTGTATGTGCCTTATTATAAGTGTTCTTGAGAGTCATTTAGGTATGCTTAAGGAGGTTGTATGAACGGTCTCTCTTTGTGTGACTTAAGTGAATCTTAGGATAGCTTTGAGTGGGATAACAACATGCTAGAAAGTGGTTAATATGAAAGGAAGTGAATTCACTATAACAGTGAGGTGCGTCACTGTACACTGAATGAACTCACTGTAAGATGGGTTCTAAAATTATGATTTGTTGTTTAAATGTTTTCCTATATGTTTCTAAATTGTTAAATGTTGTTTTTATGATTATAATATGATTTCTAAATGAAAAGATGCATATTTCCAATAAATGTCCATTTTCATGATTTTTATGCATAATACCATACTTAGTACATGTGGTTGTACTAACTCCATGGTTTTATCTATCTATATAATTCTTGGTAGGTGAGGAGATATAGGGAAGTGGAGACTTGGACCGTAGCATCGTTCAAGAGAAGTTGAAGTATGTCATCATTTTACTCGAGGTCATATATGTCTTTTATGTTTTCATTTGAAGTATCGTAATAGACTAAGTTTTTCTATATTCGTATTCTGTATGGGCCGTGTCCCAAGTACTCTTGTATATTAAGATGATGAGATTGAGACTTAGTATTTCCTATTGTTTTCTTTGAAAGATAATTGTAAACAATGTTATGTTTTGTGAAAAGTTTTAATTATGCACTACTTTTCACTATGTTTATGCGATGAATGATATGTAAGGGCTTGTACAGGACCTCCAAGAGGTCAAGTACGCCGGTTGCAATCCGAGATTTCCCCTAACTTCTAGGGTGTGGTTTTGGGATGTGACACCCCTATACTAAGAAATTGAATCATTTCACCATTCTACAATATCACGATTCACAATTAATCAACTTCCTATACTTCCAATCATAAAAAGAGAACTAACCCATGATCATTCCCATAAGGTCAAGATAACAAACACATACTTACATACAATATTCATCATATATATAGATAGATAACAACAAGGATAAATGATATAATGCAATCTAAATACAATTCTATCCATAGACAATCACAATTATCAAGCCCACTTTACAAGACAAAATTAAGGAATTAGAGAGATCAGGGATACATGGAGTTAGTCACTTGAAATCATCAATTAAACCATATTATAATCATAAAAATTCTTTTCAGACAACTTGATCCAAGAATTCATAAATTTGACGAATTGGGGTTTTGATCATCTTTTGGAAATTTAAAAACCATTTGAGAATTGTCTCTAGAGAGGAATATAACTATAGATAAATAGTCACCATACCTTAGTATTGAGAAGCCCATGAAATTGAAGAAGAAATCAATGGAAACCTTTAATCCAAGATTGAATTTGACTCTAAGTTTCCATGGAGTTTCGAGAGAACTTATTGAAGGGAAGAGTTTTGAGTTTTGAAGAATGAAGTCTAATTATAGGTTTTAGAGTTTAATAAATATTAAAATACCCTAAATGACTTAAAATAAATCTTCCCCCATTTATTTAGCCAAGGGTGGAATTCGCCAAACCAACCCTGGTTTGGTCAAGATTTTCGACAGCTTACAGGTGACCATTGACGGCCACCATTTATGGACCATCAATCATGTGACTCCCTATCCTGGAAGTCCGTCAACGTTGAATGAGGATGGTTGAAATTGAGATAAGATACAAAATTCTAAGTGTGAAGTAATGGAGTTCGTAAATGGTCCTTCAATAGATTGATGATCCGTCGATTGGATCCGTCAATGGTGCTGTTTTCACAACTTTTTTGAAAACGTTTGGGTCCTCCTTAAGGACCCTTGGGGTGGTCCTAGGGGAGCCATACCCGGATGTTTTGACCCTAAACATGACCATCTAGATGCTAGGCTCACCTCCTATCATTTTAGACTCCAAAAGACATACCAAAACACATACAACATGTAAGGACACACTAGCACACAAAATACTATCTTTTCAGACGTCTTGGTTGTTCCTTGACCCTTTACCTAAAATCCACTCATTCCAGATCTTGAATAATATTTCTCATTAATTTATAAAGTTGTTAACACAAGAAACTCACGTCAAGCTCCAGTTTTTCCTTGTTCATTTTGAGGGTTGTAACATATAGTGACATCCCAAAGACAAACTGTAAGACTCAATATGGTCACTATGAATATGTAGTTAAGTATTTTATACTATAAAATTCTCGTGTAGGTTTTATAGACCTAATGATTAGAGTTTTAAAATAGTATCTAGACTAGTTCATTATCGTTTGTATTGATGATATCCTCATTTACTCTCTGTGTGGGGGATAGCATGCGACTCATTTGGAATTTGTAAAAGTCCAGGTAAGACTCCCCAAGGACCAACCAAAGGGTTTTTGAGGAGGACCTAACTCTTGGGCAAAAGTTTTCCCAAGTTTGCAGTTCACTGCCTTGGTGTTCACTGACCACTTCATGAGCAGTAGAGTGCACTACAATCAGTGAAGATGGGGGCTTGGAAAGGAAAGGGATCCACTGCCCCAAGCACCACGGACCGTCAAAGGGTCCGCGAAACACCTTCACGGTCCGTGAAGATTGCTGTAGTCCTTGGTGGGCTGTCAAAAAACTGATTTCCAAATTAATACCATGCGAGTTTTAATTATTAGGGGTTGATTTAAAAGGGTTTATATTATTAATATAAATAGTCTAAAACTTAAAACATTCCTTTAACTCATTATTCAAGACCCCAAATCAAAACTACAAAGTTCTCTCTGAAATCAATCTCTCCATTGTTGAAACATCAAACTTACAGGTCGTGGACAAATTCCTCAAGGTTTTCACCCAAATTTCGTGGGTAACTTCTAATCAAGGTATGGTTCTTCATTCTGAAACTCTCTTCATCAAAGAGCAAAACTTCAAAGTGATTTCTAAAGTTTCCTAAAGATGAACTTGTCCAATTTTATGATCTATCCATAGGTTCTGGCATTAAAGGTTTTAAATAATTGTATATTGATTGAATTATTTTTAATTAGATGATTTCAACACAAATAACATATGAACTCGTGTAATTGGTTAACTCAAGTTTTTGACTACTTTATGTTTGACTTGATATTGACTTAATTCTTATTAATTCTAGTGTAGTTTTCTATAGGCTATTGAATGATGTAAGAATTCAATTCAATCGATATATAGGTTGTCTTAAATTGATAAATCTATATTAAATTGACCTAGTTTCATTGAGTATTATGATTTTTGTATTGAATTAGTGATCATGGCCATGAGTAAGGGCCTATATGTATTAAATTTGATGATTAGCTAAGTATTGAGTTGAGATATTATATTGGTGGTACGCTGCCCTAATTCTCTTTACTTAATGTAATGTAGCTCTTGAATTATGTTGTGATTGGAATGGTCCACTTATGGTGGTGGAACTATGTGAATGAAGTGGACGGCATTACTGTTTGTATTATGATGATCATGGCCTTGTCGGCACTACTTGAAGTATTATGATGATTTGCGTAGTTTATTATTTCAAGTATGATCATATCTACCTACATGTAATAATGTGAAAATATGTGGTTCTTCTATTGATATTAGGTGATCATGTTAGACTATGACTATGTCTTTATGTGTGTAGTCTAAGAGTTGATGTATGGTTATTCCTACTTGACTATATGAGTCTTATGATGACTATATTGATGATGTTATAGTAGTGTATGGGGTGACCTAAAGATGATGAAGGTTGTTCCTATGAGCTTCTTGAATATGATATGCTATATGTGATAAAGTTAAGTAATGATGTGTCTTTGTTTAGGTAGACTTAAGTCCCTCTTCTTGATACATGAATGATATGTGAATATGAAAATGTCTTTACTTAGGATGCTAATGCCTCTTATTCTGTATGTATGAATGACATGAGTGTTTAAACTCAATTTTGACCTTCCTTGATAATAATTAATAGGCGATCGTCTCGAGTTTAAACAATTTAAAATAATTAATTTTATAAATAAGTATATATGTATACACATATAAAAAAATAAAATAATAATAATAAACAAAATTTTAGATTGCGAGTTATATTGCTTTAACTAGCACATTTTTCTTACATATTTATTTGTATAATTATTATATTTCATCAATTTTTCAAGATAATAATAATAATAATAATAATAATAATAATAATAATAACGATAGTAATATTTTGTTTGTATAAATATTTGGTTAATTATTTTAGCTTATATTTTGAATCTTTAGCTTATTTTCGAGTTAATTATTTTATTATGTTAACCTTAAGAAGCTTGTTATTTAATTATGATTAATTCGTCTCTTTGGCCAACTACAAATTATTTTGACTAAATCGGCGCTGTCATTAACTAAGATATCGAATTCTGGGCCTTCGCTCCGATTTTCTTTCAGCCAAGCCCAACCCCTTTACTTTTTTTCCTTTGTTCTCAACATCAGTCCCCCCTGCAAAACTTTAAAGGCCCAAAAACTGATCCAACCCAACTTCCTTGATAACCTGACCCGGCCCAACTCTCTTTTCCTTTCCTCAAAGATAAAAAAAAACAGTCTTTCTTAATAAAATTATTGTCTTCCCTCGCATTTTTCCCTAATTTTTAATATGTAAAAAAAAATGAATTTTTAATTCATTTTCTTTGAAAATTTCGATCTGCTACTGAGTCCTAGATATGTAGAGAATAAATATAAAAAGTAACAAAACAATACTTTGAAAAAAGAAATTAAACAAAAGAAAATAACAGATTATTTGAGGTGGAAAGGAGCTTCAAGATAAAAACTTTTATATAATTAATTGAATTATTTTTTCGCTCAATTATTTCATATGTTGAATAATAATAATAATAATAAATAAATAATAATAATAATAATAATAGCATTTTAATTTGATCCACTTATAGGTGTAGTAATATTTCATATTAGGTAACAATATAAAGTTAATGTAATTTAAAATAATTGATTTATGTTATTTCAAAGGTTATATCAAATGTCAAATTAAGAAAAAAATATCGATAAAGATTAACTTTAATATCTTACTATTTCAAATATATAAATGAATAGAAATATTTACTTTGACAAACATTAATTCAGAATTTAAATTTATTTTAATTAATTTCACAAAATATTCACCTGATGTTAGTTTTGTTCTGTCAAGAGATAATTAGGCAAATATAATTTCTAGTTATATTTAATTTTTGTTCTAAAATTAAACAAGTTTTGTTTTTGCTATTTAAAAAAATAGAGTACTTTTTTTAGCTTCATATTATGGAAAATACGAACTCATTTTACTACGTAAAGTATTTTACTAAGTAGTGTACAACTTTCAAGAAGCGCGGGAAGGGAACGCGACATGGATGAGCGAAAGATTATTGTCTTCTTCCTCCTCGTCTCTTTCAATTTGCGGTCGCAGGGGCACGCGGATTGTCCTTGTGCGTAGGAGATCTCACGTCTCCTCCAAGGACGATTGGATGAATTGAAATCGTCCATTTCCCTCTTCCATTTTTGGAATGGTCTCAGAGCTTCAGAAAAGGTGTCTACTCCGAAAGGGTGAAAGATTTTGAAATTCAAAATTCATAGTTCAAGAGTGATTCGGATTTCATCTTCCCTCGCATTTTTCCCTAAACCGGAATTCTTTCCCCTATATATTAGATTTTTCTGTTCACTGAATGGGGGACGGAAGAGAAATATTGGAGAGTAGTTGGATAAAGGTAAAAGTTCTAGTTTTGGCAAGAGCCTATAGAAAAGAGATAAGAATTGTTGAGTTACACCATTCGTATAAGGAAACAACCAAATATATACTTTCTTCCCATAAGCGGCAAGTTACAGTTAGCCGTCGAATCGTCCCAAGCTCGCCCAGTCCAGTTTCGTTGCACCTCGAAAGCTAATGCCCATTTAGCTTCAAGCATATTTATTTCATCGTGTTGCTTGTTTCATTTTCGATTACATGAAGTCGTCTATCGGTTATTATTTTGAGAATATTTAGGCTTGACGTCGGCTTCGGTCAGTACTGTAGCTCATTTGTGAGTTTAAAAAGTCCCTCTCCCTTTCTTTGAATCAACTCTTTAACGCCCCCTGTTTTTTTTGTTTTGTTTTACCAAGGTTTGAGTTGGATCGTCTTCAATTCCGGAGTCTCTACAAATTTATCAATTGACTGATGGCATAATGAATCTTAGTTTATATACTCAGTTTGAATGAATACTATGTTTGTGTTTTCTTTCCGTTGGATGTGTCTTCGTGGATGGCAATGTATACATAGTGAGATTCAAATTAAGAAAATATATATCTAAAGTATGGTTCCTACATTTACATCTGGACAGCAAGCTCATGTATTGTGTTTTAGTAGTAACTTAGCATGGTTGGACCTTTAACATACTTTTTCTTTAAGTTCATGATCCTTTATATCTCCCTCTTCGTATATGTCAAGTCTTAGTTCTATGTTTACTTGTTTAGTTCTATCTCATCTCTATTTGTGTCTAGCTTGAATACTTCTTTATGATCCACCAATTGAATGAATAGTTCTCGCGATTAAATTTTGAACAACTAAGCTTCTTGTCATGTAAAAATGTTTAGATTCAAAAAGTTAGTAAGTGTTATTTTGGTTTATTTGGTTCTCTACGGAGTTATATAATCCAGCCAAACTCTTCCTCTTCAATAGCTTGTTATTAGTTTTCTTTAGGAATTAGATGGCTGGATTTTATTTATATTTTTACCTTTCTGTTGATCGAAATAGTTTGGTAAATGTTGAGTTTCAAGGTTAATCTGTTAGGATGCCAAGCATATGTTCCTCTCTAATCCGGAAGCCTAGTATTTCAGTTCTAAATAGGGTGGTCAACGGATTAGTCATATGAATATATAGGTTGAGCTTTGAATCGATTTATTATATGTGTTGTTGTTCGAACCTGCTTTCCTTTCTATTCGGAGTTGTGGAAAATGTCAAATGTCCTTCCCAGGCGTCTAATTTAATGCAAATAGTATCATGTAATGTTTATTTCTTCACTGCTTTGGCTCACATGCTAGAATGTTCAAGATTCACTCTATTGACATATGGATTTACTCTTATTTTTCTTGGTTTTGTCTACATCTTGAGCATAATGTCATATATTCCTCATCCGTCATTTCGTCAATGCCGAAATGCTTGTCCCACTGCATGAAGTTTGCTGTTGATTATTTTATTCATGAGGAAAGCGTATGTGGGGTTATGGACAAGTAAATGGAGGGAGTATTAATCCATGTGCTATGTTATTTATTTTCCCTCGTGAAAAATTTGTTGCTTGCATACCTAAAATTTCAATACATTGATTTGGGTGTGATTCTCTTTTAGATTTGGGTTATTTGTTCGATCGAGTTGATATCATAATCCATTAAATATGTTTCTTTCTTTAGTTGCTAGGATTTAAATTTTGCTAATGTAATTTTCCTTTTTTATTTGTCCCGCTTTGCATTCCCCCGTCGAGCCATAAAGGCTCAAATTATCCTCTATGAGTCGTCCAGTCCCCTCTAAATGGTATACAGGTCAAAAGCTTGCAATACATTGCTGAAAATAATTTTTTTTAGAGAAAGTCGAGAAAACAGATTGATATACCGGCTGTATACACTGGTATACAGTCGGAATATATTATGCAGCCGTTCAAAAAATGCACGACGTGGATTTGATGAAAAATGCAAGTCAAGGTTGATTTAATGGAATTACGAACGAGAATGAACTTAAAAAGGGGTATGTATACAGTGATATACGCGAAATGTATACGCTGGTTTTCCAAAGCAAAAAGGCCCATAAAGCCTTAACAATGTTCAGCATTCATTTTGGTGAAATTTGGGCCCAACCCATATTTTGGATGAATTTTCCTAGATTTAGGACAGGTTCAAGGCTTGGTAATTTGGGCCAAAGGCCCAAATTTGACACTTCTATCCTTAGTCTTTGTTTATTATTGTAGCCTCTAACATATTATTTGATTTTTGGTTATGATTTAGTTAATCCCGAAAGATAGCTATTTTTTAGATATTTAAATTTGTAGCTATATATATATATATATGTATGTATATATATATACATATATACATATATATACATATATACATATATATATATATATATGTGTGTGTGTGTGTGTGTATATATACATATATATGTTTTTAACCTTGTCTTTACTTTAACTTATTTCTCTTTAAAAATTTCTCCCTTTAGTTCATTTCCCTTTTTAAATAATTAAGTAAAAACTTAGTGGTAATAAAAATAGTAAAAGAATTGAATTCACTTTGTTTAGATTAAATATTTGAAAATTATTCTAAAAAGGTTATTTATTCAAATCGACGGTCAATCGCGAGTTAGTGGGCAGTCCGAGGGCCTAACACCTTTTCGGAATGTACATTTGAACATCGAACCTTTTTCAACTGATTTTTATCTGTTTTAAGTCTTTTGAAAAATAATTTTACGTTTTTCTTGATTTTACTAAAAATCAAGTGGCGACTCTGTAATGCTGGAAATCGATTTCTCTTAAATCATAAGATTGATTGATTTTTCGAAACTTAGTCACTTTTTACTTTACTTATATTTTTTTCATAAAACAGAAATTGTGACTCCGCTGGGGATTACTTAAGTTTTAACCAAAATGATATGACTATTTGGACTAATTATATTGATTAAAATGTTTATATATGATTAAATTGCTTAAATAATAAACTGGCATTGCATATCATGGTATATTTCTGATATATATCGTATAGTATATTAAAGGACGAATTGCGGAATCGCAGCCGGAATTTTTTATACTCACCCTCTTTCTGAATTAGCGACAATTTATTGTTTCGTTATGCGTCCAATGGTTGTCGCGAGTTCCAGCCCAAATTGTCCGTTTGGGTTCCCGGTCTTTTCAAAATGTCACTCCTAGTCAACTAGCGTAGAGCTGAGCCAAATCCCAAATTTAGGAGCATTTGAACTAAGATGACCCAACGCCCAAGGCGTGTTGGGCCCATTAGAAGCCCACCTTGTGTCTACTTGGCCCAAATTGCCAAAAACAGACAATCATGCTTACGTGTTGATTGAAGGATATATAAGCGTTTTAAATCAATTTATTGTCTACGGGGTGGGGGTTGACTAATTTTTGTTTGCTATTTTTGTAGGATGAATTCGACACACGAGCCTTTGAAAACAAGAATGGTTACCATCCCCGATCCCTTCCTCAAAGTATGGTGGAGGTTCATGAACAACGACGATAAAATGATCGTTCAGAAACACATAGGTTACCTTTCGTCGCTGCTACAGATGAATGGTTGGCCTGGCCTAATTAAGATGATGGTCAAATTCTGGGATAGTGAGAACATGGTCTTTCGGTTCGGGGAAGTGGAGTTGACGCCAACTAGAAGAAGTTCTTATCATCTATGGATGTGTCTCCATGTGCAACAAAAGGAAACGACATCCAGATACAAATCTCCTAAATCCCATAATATGGAATTTCGCCAAAATTAGAGAAAAGTTGTTGTTGGTTAAAGTCGAGTGGATGGACAAGCTCCCTGGTCCAAATATACCTTTCAGAAAATTATACTATCGGTTCGGGCGTGCAAGGGCTTATGAGAAATATAAAGACGAGTTCATTTCAAAAGAAAAATGGAAAGAGACACGTCCCCTCGCATTTGCAATATGTTTGCTCGGAACGATGGTTTTCCCTCAAGGGAAAAAATACACTATTTATCCTAGTGTGTTTATGGTCACTCATGCCATCTTCTATGGAGTGGATTACAAAACATCAACAAAGTCCTACACTTTAGCGCCTATGATTCTGGCGGACATCTATAGGTCTTTAGGAAAGTGTCAGAGCGGAGAACGCTTTTTTCAAGGGTGTAATCTAATACTACAGTGGTGGATGATGCGACATTTGATCAAGACTCATATTCCAAAAGAACCAGATCCCCTAAGGCGATCAGACGAGCTACATGGTCATGATTGGTGGTTGTATCATAATTGTTGCAATAAGACTGGAGGAGAGAGTTTTTTGTATCCGAGGCTTTGAGGGCTGCGAGAAGATGATGTAAAATGGTCAATAGATAGTTTGGTGGTAACTAAGAATATGGTGGTTCGAACAGAAAAGGTCTGTTATTTGGTATTTGCAGGGTTAAGAGGGACTAGACCATATGCTCCCGGTCGAGTTTTGAGACAACTAGGAGGAAAACAAGAGTTGACCCAGATCGCAGATATGAGGAAATTTGCAACTGACCACGAGAATGGACAAAGTTGCATTTGCTGAAGACATGCGTAGGATGTGGAGATCTCGAAAAGTGTTGGGTGAACCTGTACCAAACAAGTTTCTTCCAGAATCTTTGAGGGAGTACAAAGAATGGTTGAAAAAGAGTCTCGCTCGAACTATTGATCCTGGTCCAAACGTTCCTCATATTATTGAAGATTTTGGAGCCAAACATCAAGTACGACTTCACCAACTTCAAGAGAAGTTTGATAAGATTGAATTAGAGCATCAACATCGTCACTCAGAAGACGCCAAAGTCATGGATTTATTAAACCAAGAACTACGAAGAGCCAGACAGTGCATGGCAGAGTTAGATGATAGCATGGAACAACAGATTCAGTCGATAGAGGGGTTCAGACATCAAGAAGGAGCTCGATTGGCGAGATATCATCTCTGGGCGAACAGATATGCTATGTGGGAAGAAGTGAACATCGCCAAGAGGACCAGACTTGATGAAGGATCAGGGGAGGCTTGAGTTTTATTTACCATCCCCTGCGTAGGACTGCTTTATTTTTACTTTGTTTTGTAATTTATTTTCAGAACTATTTCTTTATTTTATGTTTATCAAACATTTTGTATGCTATTAATGAAGTATTTTGGGGGTAATAAATCGGGTTTAAAAAGCATATACATCCTTCAATTCGTTAGGCCTACCCTTGGCATAAAAGTATCACAAGCATGTTTAGGACGCGATATGTGTGTTTAACTACTTAGGTGTTATGTTGCTATGGATGAGGATATCACAAACCCACTCATATCCAGAAATTTCCAAAAGAATATACACAAATGTCCGGCCGAAATTTCCGAGTCTCAACTTTCTCACTCAAAAGACACCTCCTACACCCCAAATCCTAAAACACTATTCTACCGTCTCAGGAAAGGCAAAAAAACACTGCTATAAACAAAGGTAAGAACATCCAGATGGAACTCACTGGAGAAGAACTACAAAGGAAGATAGAACAGATCACTCGGGAAATTCAAGAAGTCAAGGAGGAAGGGCTCAGAGTCGACATGGCCACCGAAATCTACAAAGCTGCAATCGTGACGCTGGATGAGGATCTGGCATCACAGATGAAGAGAAATAAAGGTGTTGAGATGGAGACAGAGGACTTGTGAGAGAAGTTGGACATGCTTCGGTTGAAACTACAAGAAAGAGAAGCGAGAGAGGCGAGGATAGAATCAGAGACAGCCGCTTTGTTAGCTAAAATCATGTAACTTGATGAGGAGCTGATAGTGGAAATGGAAGAATTCGCCTCCATGAGAGAGGATGGTTGCACTGAGGAAGAAGAACAAAGACTTCCATAGCAACATGATTGATAAACTTCGGAAAATGGGCAAAAAATACCCCGTCTACAAGCAAGGGGCTAATAGCGGTCCCGATAATGCTCACCCTGAAGCGACTGAGGAAGACGAAGACGAGAAAATCGTCTACAAACCTCCAGTCCTAGGTCGTCTGAATGGAGGAGACTAATGCTGCAACAAGAAGGGAAATGACTAAGGTGTCGTCATTATTTTATCTTTAAAAAGCTCTATTGTTGCCTTTAAATTTCCTTGTGATCGTAATGAACGAATGAATGAAAAATTTTTATCCCATACTCGAACTACGTTGGGATTGAATTCTCTTTGTGAGATACGTAGGCAGCCTTCTAAGGCCCGTCCCCTATCTTTAAAAATTTTTATCCTCCCTTTCATGTTACGAGAAGATACGAAGACCAGATCAACGGACGTCAAAGACCAACTACAAGAAGAGTGTAGCTCAACATGATTTAGCCTTTCAGAGACAGTGTCAAAACTAAAACAAGCAAACTCCTGCTTGTTAGAAAAATGTGTTTCCGTCCTTACTCGTGAGTTATGAGATCCTCAAACAAAGCAACTTGTGTGTTTATCTTATCTCCGTGTGATATTATGCATTTTGTATTCTAAATTTGCACAGACAAATCTGCCTTTTAGTTGTTTTCCTTCTCAGGTACTTTGAAACTGATCTATGTCGATAGAAGCTGGCAGATCATCCTTATTTCACCAGATCAAAAGGTCCCGCAGATTCCTTCCCTAGACAAAGCTCAAACAAAGAAAATATTGTTATGGGGGATAATAACGAAGAAGTAAGTCTTACTGATGTTGTGGTGGCTCAACCCACCATAGCGGACCAGAATGAGTTGATTCTGCAGCTGATGCAACAGATTGCAAAGATGAGGCTAGAGATTCAAAGGAGACAAGATCTGTCTCCGCCAGGTTTTGTTGCTAACGCTGCTGATGGGAGACCTCCAATCTACTTCCCTTCCTCAAATATGGATCCAACCTAGAACCAGTCATCTACACCTGCTCAGAATTTGTCGGTTATAGATCTGACTACCCAAAATCCCCAATATGCTTCCGCATCCTACCAAACTCCACCTCCTCCTCAAAAAATCCACCCCCTAATGCCACTCCATCCTCAAAATACCCATCATCAAACCGCCCCACCATCACAAAATCAAAACCAAATACTTTCAATCCCCAAACACCCCACCACCACTTAAATCAGAATACCGATCCTCACACTTACCCACAGAATTATCAAACTTCTCAAAATGCTTAAAGTCCCTCTCTAGCTACACCTTTACCAAAAAGAGCCACTTTCCAAATTCCCATCCCTGCCGAGCATGATGTGCACGGTTTCTGAGTTGGACCATTACGAGGAACATGAAAAGGAGTTGAGGGAAAAGGAAGAGGTAAAGGTCGACATAAAGGAAGAGATCAAGAAAGCCATGAAAGAGCTTCAATGCGGACCTTATATCGCGGGGCTTAGTTATGAAGACTTATGTTTTCATCCAAATTTGAACCTTCCAGAAGGGTTCAAGATCCCGAAGTTTGACTCCTTCGGAGGAGTAGGCAACCCTATGGCTCATTTGAGAGCCTACTGTGACCAGCTCGTGGGAGTTGGATGGGATGAAGCTTTACTAATGCGGCTCTTCAGCCGAAGCCTGTGGGGAGATGCTCTTGAATTGTTAACATTGCATGAAACCAGGCAATGGCCCAGATGAAATTCATTGGCCAAAGATTTTCTCGATCGATTTGCTGACAACGTAGAAATTGTTCCAGACCGATACTCTTTGGAGAAGATGAAGAAAAAATCAACTGAGAGCTATAGGGAGTTCGCCTATAGGTGGAGAAAAGATGCGGCAAGGGTGAGATCACCCATGTTTGAGAAAGAAAATTTTGAAGTATTCATGCGCGTGCAAGAGCCTGAATATTATGATAGATTTATGTTGCTTGTTGGAGAAAAGTTTGCCGAGATAGTCAATATTAGTGAGACTATCGAGGATGGTTTAAAGTCAGGAAAGATAGTCCGTGTAGCCGTATCTTTTGGATCTTCAAGGTTGTTGAAAAGGAAAAGACAAGAAATTGTTGCTATTTCATATGGGGGAAGGAAGACCCCAGATGCTCGTCATATTCTCAAGGTCGTTGACCATTATCTTCTCATCGATCAAGGTCAACTGATCAATTTGCTTGCTAAACCATTTAGCATTACTCAACTCAGCTTTTTGGATGATTCTCAAGGACGGTATTTCAACTTCGGCGGGTATAACTGCTTTTGTCCCATACACTAGCAAGTACGGAGTAGCTCCAGTCGATGTTCTGACGGTCGTTCGATAACCCAATAAAGCATATGGAAACATCTCATGCCAACCTCGGTGATTCTCAATCATCTTCCTCACAATCTTCTTGATATTATTGTTGGCGGCCTCCGCAACTCCGTTCATTTGAGGGAGATAAGCAGTTGAGTTTCGGTGAGTAATGTTGAATTGCTCACATATATTTCTCATCAAGTGACTGTTTAAATTTGCACCATTATCAGTAATGATCGATTCCGGTAATCCGAACCTGCATATCAAATTGTTGCGAACAAAATCAGCCACAACTTTCTTGGTTACTAACTTGTAAGAAGCTGCTTCCACCCACTTGGTGGAATAGTCAATAGCAACTAAAATGAATATGTGTCCATTTGAAGCGGCTGTCTCTATCGGACCGATGACATCCATACCCCAAGCTACAAATGGACAAGGTGACCTCATAGCATTAAGTTCGTGAGGTGGCACTCGTATCAAATCACCGTGCACTTGATATTTATGGAATTTTCGCACAAACTTGCAACAATGATTCTCCATAGTCATCAAGAAATACCCGGCTCGAAGGACCTTTCTTGCCAAAGTGAGCCCATTCATATGCCTGCCACAAACTCTGGCATGTATCTGTTCAATAAGCTTCGGAGCTTCGACGACGTCAACACATCTGAGAAGACCTAAGTCTGGAGTCCTCCTATAAAGGACTTCTCCACTTAGAGAGAAATTGAGAGCTATACGACGTATCGACTTCTTCTGATTGGACGTATCATCTTTGGGATAAGTTCCAGACTCCAAATACTTCTTTATATCAATATGCAAAAGCAAACCGTTTGATTCTGCTTCAACATGGAAATAATGAACTGGATATTCTTTAAACTCTACATCCACACGATCAATATAATCTGTATCCGGATGTTTAATCATCGAAGTGATGGTGGAAAGAGCATCGGCCAATTCATTCTGTATTCTGGGAGTATGTCTAAACTCGATCTTACGAAATCTTTTGCACAACTTCTGCACATACTGTACGTAAGGTATAATTTTTGGGTTATTCACAGCCCATTTTCCTTGAACTTGATAAATCAAAAGGTCTGAATATCTAATAACAAACAACTCATAGACATTCATGTCGATGGCCATTTTCAAACCAAGAATACAAGATTTATATTCGGCCATATTGTTCGTGCAATTAAATCGAAGCTTAGCCGCCATGGGATAGTGCTGACCAGATTCTGACACTAAGACTGCTCCAATACCTTTACCTTGATGATTTGACGCTCCATCAAAGAATAATATCTAACCTGGATATGCTTCAGAAATATCTTCACCCATAAATGACACTTCTTTATTGTGAAAATAAGTTTTAAGTGGTTCATACTCTTCATCAACGGGATTTTCTGCAAGATGATCAGCCAAAGCTTGTGCCTTTATTGCTTTTTGAGTCACATACACAATGTCAAATTCACTCAACAACATTTGCCACTTAGCTAACTTTATGGTCGGCATCGCCTGCTGGAAGATATACTTCAGTGGATCATTCTTGAAATGAGGTATGTAGTACAAGAAGACAAATAATGTCTAAGAAACTGGGCAAGGCACGTCAAAGCATAACACATTCTCTCAAACAAAGTGTAATGAGACTCATATGGAGTAAACTTCTTGCTTATATAATAGATAGCCCTTTCCTTCTTTCCCGTCTCGTCGTGTTGACTAAGTACGCATCTGAATGCACTATCTGAAACAGACAAGTACAGCATCAAAGGACTCCCTTCCCGTGGAGGAACCAATAACGGTGGATTGGACAAATAGTTCTTGGTAGCATCAAAAGCAATCTGACACTCTTTAGTCCACTTTGTCGGGGCGTCTTTCTTCAACATCTTGAAAATAGTTTCACACACCACGGTTGATTAAGCTATGAATCGACTGATGTAGTTTAACCTCCCTAAGAAACTCATCACCTCTTTTCTCGTCTTCGGTGGAGGTAACTCTTGAATTTCTTTAATCTTAGAAGGGTCGAGCTCAATGACCCTTCTGCTGACTACAACAACTTTTCGGATGGAATTCCAAAAGCGCATTTGGAGGGATTTAACTTCAAGTTGTAACGACGCAAACAATCAAAGAATTTCCTTAGATGTGTCAAGTGGTCCGAACTCTCGCGTGATTTGATTATGACGTCATCCTCATACACTTAAATCTCCTTATGAATCATGTCATGAATTATGGTCGTCATAGCCCTCATGTAGGTAGCACCAGCATTCTAGAGGCCAAATGGCGTCACTCTGTAATGATATACACCCCAAGGTGTAATAAAAGTCGTCTTTTCTACATCTTCTTCATTCATCAGAATCTAGTGATAACCTGCGTAACAATCCACAAATGACTACAATTCATGCTTAGCACACTTATAAATCAAAAAATGAATATTCGGTAACGGAAAATTATCCTTCGGTCTATCCTTCTTGAGATCTCTGTAGTCGACACAAAAATCCTGATTTTCCTGTCTTTTTTGGCGACTGGAACAACATTGGCCAATTAAGTTGGATATTGTGTCACTTCCACCAATCAAGATTCGATTTGCTTGGCGATCTCTTCTATGATCTTTAAACTTAGTTCAGGCTTGAACTTCTGAGCCTTTTGCTTCACTGGATCGAACCCCGGATTGATCGAAAGTTTATGAGTTACGACATTGGTATTGAACCCTTGTATGTCACCGACTTCCTAAACGAACACATCAATATATTTAGTAAGCAAATGAATCAGGCCTTCTCTCTGAGTTTCATTTAAGTGGATGTTGATCTTAACCTCTTTAACACATTCTGGGTCTCCTTGATTTACCGTTTTCGTATCCTCTAGATTCGGCTTATGCTGGTTTTCAAACTGCCAGAATTCCTTGGCAACATACTCTGGTTCCTCACTTTGTTCTTCGTAATCATCAACCGCGTCATCATCTTTCTCATTTTGTTCATTCAGCTCGTGACATGAAATGACATTGGCATGTCAAAAAATTACATTACTGAAACAATAAACAGACAAAGTTAGGAAAGCAAAGTATGACAAATGAATAAATAAATACAGTTTAAAAACAGAAGAGACTTTTATTCAAATTGAAAATAATGCGAACTTTCGCCATGGCATAGGGCCATGTTGCCTTCTTTAAACATCACGATGGAAATTTGAAAATTCAAAACAGTTAAAAAGTATGCAAAATGGTAGGTCTAGGGCCTCTTCCGGACTACCACCGATTTAAAAATACATGAAATGATGCCCTTCTACGAAGGAGTTCGGGGGATCAGGATGGGCGTGGAGGTCCAGTTCCGCAATATCTCTCCTGGCTCAGCATCGTGGATACCAACTAGCTCGACCTCTTCCTCAATAACAACATTGATCTTCTCGAAGAGGTCACATATTCCTTCCCCAAGGTCTTCATGCTCGGCATACCCCCGGACTAGGAAGGCTTGATACAGATGTGGGATCAGCTTAACCAATGCTTGATCATTTTTCTTTTTCGTCTTCAAGTCATCATCTGTGGGGATGTACCCCAAACCATATCTGGCTCCCTTGACGAGGACCGGAATAGGCTCAATAATCCCTTGGGAATTTCTTCATAATTCAAAACCTGGTTTAAAACCATTCTGCAGCATCACGGTGGCTATCATCTTGTACACGGCAGGCATGTGAATCCGTGGGGACAAGTCTTCACCGATGGCATTTACCAGCTCCACCATGTAGAAATTTGTACCTCGCGATATCTCATCAATGATCGGCGCCTGTCTGCCAGAGTGACTCCTTTCACCATAGATAACCAGCTCTTCGTTCTTCCAAACGAGCTTCATCATCTGATGTAGAGTAGAAGGGACAACTCCAGCCGTATGGATGAAAGGCCTTCCCAGAAGAAGGTTATAGCTCGTATCGATATCCAATACTTGAAATTGCGCGCTAAATTCTGCTGGGCCTATTTGGATGATCAGATTTACTGCTCCTAACGTATCTCTCTGAACCCCATCAAAGGCTCTTACATTGACTTGGTTTTGTTCAAGTTTTCCCAAGTCAAACCTTAACTACCTCAACGTCGACAACGGCAGATATTCAAACCAGATCCATCATCTACTAAGACGCAGTTGACAACCTTTTCTCGGCATACCACAGTGATGTGCAACGCCTTGTTGTGTTACCTCCTTTCAAAAGGCAGCTCATCGTCACAAAAGCTGATTCGGTGCCCTCGAATAACCTGGTGAATCATAG
Source organism: Solanum pennellii (assembly GCF_001406875.1). Classification (NCBI taxonomy): domain Eukaryota; kingdom Viridiplantae; phylum Streptophyta; class Magnoliopsida; order Solanales; family Solanaceae; genus Solanum; species Solanum pennellii. The sequence continues at coordinate 23,880,563 of NC_028638.1, forward strand.
AGGCCACGTTATCGCTACTTGTGCCCGTGGGTACATACTTATCATCGAGAGCCTTCATCAAAGCCTGCCTGTGTGATTGAGAACTCATCTGCAGGTCCCATACGGAGATCTGGGCTGGAGTTTTCTCCAGATGCTTGACGATGGAATAATTTTTCGGCTGCATTCTTCTCCAGAATTCCTCTGCTTCTCCTTCGCTTATTGGACTTTTAGTCTCATCCTTCTTTTGACCTCCGAGAGAAGCTCGTAAGGAGTGTAACATCTTTCGGATCTGGTCATGCCTTAAGCAGCAGCAATTTCAATAACGAACTTAGGATTGATGAGGGTTTTTGATGGCACCAAAGCAACAAACTTTGTGGGTGTCAGAATAACGAACTCTTTCTTCTCTTTGATGCTCAAAGAAGGTACAGCCTTTTCCAAATCATTGTGCACGATTGGAGTAATCATTTTCGATTCACACCAGTCATCATTTGTCTCGATCATACTTACATTGCCGCCCCCATGATTTGGCAATAGGTTGGTGTTGACATTTGGTGCTGCTGGTTGGAGAGAGACTACCTCTTGGTCAATCAAATCCTGAATTTCGTGCTTGAGGTTGATACAATCCTCAGTATCATGCCCAACACTGTTGGAATGATAAGCACATCTCTGATCGGGTTTGTAGAATTTTGAATTGACATCCACGGGTTTGGGCCCCACAGGGTGGATGTATCCGGCCGGAGACAGTCGCTCATACAGCTTTGTTCGGCTTTTAGCGAGCGCAGTAAAGTTCCTTGAAAGCTTCTTCTCGATCTGGGTCGGGGAGGGTCATAACTGCCTCGTTGAGGAGGAGGCATCTGTTGATAACTTCTGATATTTGGAAGGGGAGCTTGGCTTCTGGGATATATATTTGTTTGGTAGTTTGGCGATGGATCTTGGTAATTGGGAGGGGAATTTTGGTATAGTGGAGCTTGGACTCGATAAACAGGATGGGGTGCTCGGTAGCTCGACTGCACGTTAGCGCAGTTGGGAGCAGCACCCTGGTAGAGAGATGGAATTCGGTAGGGTGGAGGATGATTTGGGTAATTGGGAGATGGATTTTGGTAATTTGAGGGTGGACTTTGGTATAGTGGATCTTGGACGTTTGGATAATTGGAGGTAGCATTCTGATAAATGTTCGTGCTTTTAACTAGAGAGTAAGAGCCAGAATTTTTGAAGTTGGTCACTTGGTCCTTAAGCGCATTTTCCCTCATCAAGACGAATAAAAAGGAAGATTTGCGCCAAATTTTCAAGAACCCTACATGGTCCGGAAGGTATTATCCGAAGGTGCTTTGGTCTTGTCGGATATGGATGACACCGCATGGCCGAAACCGATCAACTCGGATGCTGTCAAGAGATACTACGTGTGAAGCGTCGGTTTGCATTTCTGTTTTGTGCTTGTAATCATTCTGTTCGCTGTATTTGTTTTGCTTAAATTTTTATCCCTTTGTGATGAACTACGTCTGACCTGCATTCTCAAGAATGAGATACGTAGGCGGCCTATGTCGGCTTCGGTCACCCAATTTACCCATTTTAATATTTCCTTGTACTTGAACTACGTTTGACCTAAATTCTCAAGAATGAGATACGTAGGCGGCCTGTGTCGACCTCAGTCGGTTTCTTTGTAAATTTCTCGTTTGTTAACCTTTAAGGGGGAACTACGTTTGACCCGATTCCTTACTCAAAGGGATATGTAGGCGCCACAAGGGTTCGGTCATATCTCCCGTAAAATTTCTATTCCTCTTTAAAATAGAAGTTGGGACAGAATTTTTGAGAGGGACTCAAAAATTCCCAAGAAGAAGATTCTTCCTTAGCATGTCAAAACTGAAGATACTTCAAGATTTGCAACTGGGATAGAATTTTTGAGAAGATACCAAAAATTCCGCAATCTACTCAGTTGCAGTGGAAAGATAAGGAGGCAGTTAACTAGGACAGAAATTGAGGATGGCCTTAAAATTTCAGCATGGATTTATCTACAAGTCCGGAGTGACTCTGAAAAACTCCCCAGCGAATAATCTGATAGACCTCCAAGCATCAGACTCAAAGAAGTTTGTTAAGCCTGATATGACAAGACTTGTCAATGACCTTTTTCAGATACTATTTCTCAAAATTTTATTTTTCTTAAATTTTCCCTTTTACGTTTCATTTGTTTTGGCATAAAATATTGAGTCTCATCTATCAAGATTCAGGAGATTGGGAAATCAACCGAAGATAGCAGGACAAGGAGCAGACAAATAAAGAAATCGACACAGATCGGTTTGTTTTTAAAACTGACAATTTTTTTATGGACGCAGGTTTATAGCTTTGCTCTAAAATTAGCAAATTCTTCTGATGGATGAATATGGAGAAGTCAAAGGAGGAGAAAACTATCCCAAAATCAATAGTTTTTCTTAGAAGCAGGAAGCATTTTATATCGCTTATGTCGCAGACTTAGAAATATGAATTGTTTATTTCAATCAATTTTAAACAAAATGAAATTTATAAAGAACGTCCAGCTAGATTCGAAGGTAAATCAAGCAAAAATCTCAAGGAATAGTTTACAGTTTCCGTAAAGGACGTCATTTGCATTATAATGTCAAACATGATACCATGCATTATTTGGAGGGGTCAGTTATTTTATTATTGATCAACACAATATACTATCTGGAAGTCATTTTACCATTATCATCATTGGAGGCATATGATTATTAATGCATCACGGAACACCATGCATCGCGAGTCAATATTCATGCATCGCGGAAGACCATGCATCGAGAGTCAATATTCATGCATCACGAAAGACCATGCATCGAGAGTTAATATTCATGCATCGCAAAAGACCATGCATCCCGAGTCAATATCCATGCATCGCAGAAGATCATGCATCGCGAGTCAATATCCATGCATCCAGAAAATCATGCATCGCGAGTCAATATTAATTCATCGCGGAAGATCACGCATCGCGAGTTATATCCAAGCATCGCGAGAAGATTTCATACCTCGCAGAAATTTATGCATCACGAGAAAATTCCATGTCTCAAAATTTATGCATCAGAAGAAGATTCCATGCCTCGTCAAAAATTATGCATCGCGAGAAGATTTCATACCTCGCAGAAATTTATGCATCGCGGGAAGTTTTTTCATGCCTCGCAGAAAGTTATGCATCGCGAGAAGATTTTATACCTCGCAGAAATTTATGCATCGCGAGAAGATTTCATACCTCGCAGAAATTTATGCATCGCAAGAAAATTTTATACCTCGCAGAAATTTATACACCGCGAGAAGATTTTATACCTCGCAGAAATTTATACACCGAGAAGATTTTATACCTCGTTGAAATTTATGCATCGCGAGAAGAGTTCATAACTCGCAGAAATTTATGCATCGCGAGAAGATTTCATACCTCACAGAAAGTTATGCATCGTGAGAAGATTTCATACCTCGCAGAAATTATGCATCGCAAGAAGATTTCATACCTTGCAGAAATTATACATCGCGGGAAGATATTCATGCCTCACAGAAATTTATGCATCGCGGGAAGATATTCATACCCCGCAAGAAATCACGCATCGCAGTAAAATATGCATGCCCCGCAAGAAATCATGCACTGCCAGAGGAGGAATCGTGTATATCAAGGGAAATATTTACCCCTCAACATCAACTGCATCTTTATTTGGCAAGAGTGAATGCCAAGAGAATCATCGAAAGCAACAAAGAAAATATCAGCATTGCATCAGCTTTATTTATTTTGACATCCAATGAAGAGTGCATTGAAGATTATATTGCAAACACAAGACACAAGCATTGTTTTCTTTACGTCAAACCAATTGAGTTAACGTCAAATGTCTCCCAATTAAATTATATTTTTATGCTGACAAATTTTATCTCAGTCTTTGTTGAGAGCATTCGAAAGGATGAATTCTCCAAAACATACCACAGGTGCGGACGACATCAAAAATGATGTAGCACAACGTGGAACTTTTTCTTAGCAGCGAACTGGGACACGGTCCAAAGAGGAATGTCAAACTCTTAGGACGCGAGCAGAGGAGAGACTTCCACCACAATCAAACCACACCCCTATCATAAGGCATGTGGGTTTTTCTTTCAGTTTGTCAGCTTGATTTCGCATCCGGAAATTTAGGTATTGCCGGAGGCAAATTTCTAATTTGAGTTACAATGCACCAAGAGCCTTGGAAATTATGTTTGTGTGAGTTCTTAATTATGGGTGTGAAGTGCACCACATTCATGGCTAAGAGATTACAAGCCTCTTTTTCATACTCAACCTATTTGTCAATCTTCCAGAACCAAAGGTTATCTAGCATAATAGATTTCCTTTTCAACCGATTGAGTCAAACTACAAGCAGTCTGATTCCTAAGGTTTAAGGATATGTAGGCGAGCTCAATGTCGAAAACTCAGTTGTATCCTACGTTCTCTCTTAAATCTTATTCTTGAGCATCACGGTACCTTCATAATGCGGTGTTGGGGTGGCTCTAAAATCTTTCAAAATCGTGCGTTAAATCAAGCGTATCGAACTACAAGTGGCCTGAATTCTCGTATAGCCTGATATGTAGGAAACCCATACAATTCCTAAAGTCCATAGCAATTTTGTTGAAAAGATGAATTTGTGGTCGGTCAAAATTGGCTTGGTCAATTTCATTTTCCTCAGATTTCTTGCATCAATCCAAATAAAATGAGGGACAGTTGTTGACACCCAATTTTGACCCTCCTCGATAGTATTTAATAGGCAGGCTTCTCGAGTTTAAACAATTTAAAATAATTAATTTTATAAATTAGTATATATGTATAAACAAATATATAATTAAAATAATAACAAGAAATAAAATTTTAGATTGCGAGTTATATTGCTTTAACTAGCGCATTTTTCTTACATATTCATTCGTATAATTATTATATTTCATCAATTTTTCAAGATAATAATAGTAATAATAATAATAATAATAATAAGGATAGTAATATTTTGTTTGTATAAATATTTGGTTAATTATTTTAGCTTATATTTTGAATCTTTAGCTTATTTTCGAGTTAATTATTTTATTATGTTAACCTTAAGAAGCTTGTTAGTTAATTATGATTAATTCGTCTCTTTGGCAAACTACAAATTATTTTGACTAAATCGGCGCTGTCATTAAGGAAAAAATCGAATTCTGGTCCTTTGCTCCAATTTTCTTTCAGCCAAGCTCAACCCCTTTCCTTTTTTTTCCTTTGTTCTCAAAATCAGTCCCCCCTTGCAAAACTTCAAAAGGCCCAAAAATTGACCCAACCCAACTTCCTTGATAACCCGACCCGGCCCAACTCTCTTTTCCTTTCCTAAAAGAAAAAAAAAAGTAGTGAACAATTTTCAGACGCGTGGGCAGAGAACGCGACAGGAATGAGCGAAAGATTATAGTCTTCTTCCTCCTCGTCCCTTTCAATTTGCGGTCGCAGGGGCACGCGGATCGTCCTTGATCGTGGGAGATGACGCCACGTCTCCTCCAAGGACGATTGGATCAATCGAAATCATCCATTTCCCTCTTCCATTTTTGGGACAGTCCCAGAGCTTCAGAAAAAGTGTCTATCCCGAAAGGGCGAAAGATTTTGAAATTCAAAATTCACGGGTCAAGAGTGATACGGATTTCATCTTCCCTCCTATTTTTTCCTAAACCGGAATTCTTTCCCCTATATATTAGATTTTTCTGTTCACTGAATGGGGGACGGAAGAGAAATATTGGAGAGTAGTTGGATAAAGGTAGAAATTATAGTTTTGGCAAGAGCATATAGAAAGGAGATAAGAATTGTTGAATATTTATTTCATCGTGTTACTTGTTTGATTTCGATTACATGAAGTCGTCTATCGGTTATTATTTTGAGAATATTTAGGCTTGACGTCGGCTTCTGTCAATACTGTAGCTCGTTTGTGATTTTAAAAGGTCCCTCTCCCTTTCGTTTGGGTCGTCTTCAATTCCTGTGTCGCTACAAATTTATCAGTCGACTGATGGATTAATGAATCTTAGTTTATATACTTAGTTTGAATGAATACTATGTTTGTGTTTTCTTTCCGTTGGATGTGTCTTCGTGGATGGCAATGTATAAATAGTGAGATTGAAATTAAGAAAATATATACCTAAAGTATGGTTCCTATAGTTGCATCTGGGCAGCAAGCTCATGTATTGTGTTTTAGTAGTAACTTAGCATGGTTGGCCCTTTAACATACTTTTTCTTTAAGTTCATGATCCTTTAAATCTCCCTCTTCGTATATGTCAAGTCTTAGTTCTATGTTTACTCGTTTAGTTCTATCTCGTCTCTATTTGTGTCTAGCTTGAATACTTCCTTATGGTCTACCAATTGAATGAATAGTCCTCACGATTAAATTTTGAACAACTAAGCTTCTTGTCATGTAAAAATGTTTAAATTCAAAAACTTAGTAATTGTTATTTTGGTTTATTTGGTTCTCTACGGAGTTATATATTCCATCCCAACTCTTTCTCTTAAATAGCATGTTATTAGTTTTCTTTAGGAGTTAGATGGCTGGATTTTATTGATATTTTTACCTTTTTGTTGATCGAAATAGTTTGGTAAATGTTAAGTTTCAAGGTTAATCTGTTAGGACGCCAAGCATATGTTCCTCTCTAATCCGAAAGCCTAGTATTTCAGTTCTAAATAGGGTGGTCAACGGATTAGTCATATGCATGTATAGGTTGAGCTTTGATTCGATTAATTATATGTGTTGTTGTTCGAACCTGCTTTCCTTTCTATTCCGAGTTGCTGAAAATGTCAAATGTCCTTCCCAAGCGTCTAATTTTATGCAAATAGTATCATGTAATGTTTATTAGTTCATTGCTTCGGCTCACATGCTAGAATGTTCAAGATTCACTCTATTGACATATGGATTTACTATTACTTTGCTTGGTTTTGGCTACATCTTGAGATAATGTCATAAATTCCTCATTCATCATTTCGTCCGAAATGCTTGTCCCACTGCATAAAGTTTGCTGTTCATTATTTTATTTATGTGGAAAGCGTATGTGGGGTTATGGACAAGTAAATGGAGGGAGTATTAATCCATGTGCTATGTTAGTTATTATCCCTCATGACAAATTTGTTGCTTGCATACCTAAAATTTCGATACATTGATATGGGTGTAATTCTCTTTTAGATTTGGGTTATTTATTCGATCGAGTTAACATTATAGTCCATAAAATATGTTTCTTTCTTTATTTGCTACGATTTAAATTTTGCTTATGTCATATTTCTTTTTTATTTGTCCCGCTTTGCATTCCCCCGTCGAGCCATAAAGGCTCAAATTATCCTCTATGAGTCGTCCAGTCCCCTCTAAATTGTGTACAGGTCAAGAGCTTGCAATACATTGCTGAAAGTAATTTTTTTTAGTCCCGGAAAGTCGAGAAAACAGATTGATATACCAGCTGTATACACTGGTATACAATTGTAATATACGATGCAGCCGTTCAAAAAATGCACGATGTGGATTTGATAAAAAATGCAAGTCAAGGTTGATTTAATGGAATTACGGAGGAGAATGAACTTGAAAAGGGGTCTGTATACAGCGATATACGCAAAATGTATACGCTAGTTTTCCAAGGCAAAAAGGCCCATAAAGCCTTAACAATTTTCAGCAGTCATTTTGGTGAAATTTGGGCCCAAACCCATATTTTGGATGAATTTTCCTAGATTTAGGACATGTTCAAGGCTTGGTAATTTGGGCCAAAGGCCCAAATTAGACCCTTCTATCCTTACTCTTTGGTTATTATTGTAGCCGCTAACATATATATATATATATATAT
>NC_028638.1:23888680-23937633 GCF_001406875.1 Solanum pennellii
ATATATATATAACCTTATCATTACTTTAACTTATTTCTCTTTAAAAAATTCTCCCTTTAGTTCATTTCCATTTTTAAATTATTAAGTAAAAACTAAGTTGTAATAAAAATAGTAAAAGAATTGAATTCACTTTGTTTAGATTAAACATTTGAAAATTATTCTAAAAAGGTTATTTAGTCAAATCTCCGGTCAACCGCGAGTTAGCGGGCATTCCGAGGGCCTAACACCTTCTCGGAATGTACATTTGAACTTCGAACCCTTTCCAACTGATTTTTATATGTTTTAAATCTTTTGACGAATAATTTTACGTTTTTCTTGATTTTACTGAAAATCAAGTGCCGACTCTGTAATTTGAGAAATCGATTTCTCTTAAATTATAAGGTTAATTGATTTTTTGAAACTTAGTCATTTTTTACTTTAGTTATATATCTTTCATAAAACAATGAGACCTTGAAGAATGCTAAGAAGGTCCTTTATGTGAAATCTTAAACCTAGTGGTAAGGTTATGAACCTTAAAGTTGAAAGCCGTAATGGTATCCTTCTTTTAATAAATGGTGGACATAAGGTTGGTTGGCTGGAACGACATCATATAATCCTTAGGAAAGTCATTATGTTATCCTCTTCTCCATTGTAAGGAAGACCTAGGGACCTCTTTGGTAGGGTGAATGTGATTGTGTTATGAACTAGATGTGGAACCCTCATCATGTGATCCATAATGTGAATTACTCTATGAGAACAAAGGCTAGCACAGAGTGAGTATGGTAAGGGAAGTAGCTCTAGTTAACAATGATGCTGGAGTGCAAAGTAGACCCTTCATATTCCTTAACCATGTACCTACATGGGATGTGTCCAAGTTCTACCATTGAAAAGTAGAACACCCTGCATCGGACTAGTTTAAAACTCCGAATTCCATGCTTTGCTACCATGGTGTATGTCGGTTATTTCCTTTTCTAATATTATGGGATAGATACTAGTATTTGAGAAGTCTATGAAATTTAGGTGGTGGTATGGGACGCTACCTAAACCATTGCACCCTTAGGCTTTGAAGATGTTAGTGAGAGTCCCTAGGTCTTCTCCAAGATCATTACTTGAATGTATTTTATGTGATTAGTGTCTCTTATATGAACTAATGAGAGAATTACTTATGTTAGAAATCATGTAAATGAATGAGTACCTAATCTAGAGTGACTTTCCTAGTTAAAGTGTGAAAGGGGCATTAGGGATGATCTCTTCATGTCTTATCTAGGGAAGTCTTAAGTATGACTTTAGTATGGGAAGTTGGTTGATACTTTAGGCATGATCCAAACTTAGGAAGTCTTAAGGATTATTTAGGTAACCTTGAAGATGGTGTATGGACGTTCTCTTGTAGGAGTACTTAAGTAAGTCTTTTAATAGCCTTGGTAAGGAGAATGTCATATCATATATGTTCATGTGTTTGGTGTATTGTAAGTGTGTATGTCTCATTATGAGTGGTCTTAATGATCATTTAGGTATACCTAGAGAGGGTGTATGGGCGGTCTCTCTTTGTATTACTTAAGTGAGTTTTAGGATAGCTTTTAGTGAGAAGTTTACATGCTAGGAAGTGTTCTATGGGAATCAGAATAACTTCACTGTAACAGTGAAGGAATTCACTTTAACGGTGAATAAGCTTACTATAAGTTTCCATTAAATTAAATATATTTCTTAATTGTTATATTATGTGTATTGAAAATGTTGAATTTTTTTCTTATGCTATTATTATGATATTTAAATCAAAAGATGCATATTTCGATATAAAGGTCCGTTATCATGATTTTTATGCATTATGTCATACTTACTACATGTGTTTGTACTAATTACATATATATTTCTATCTCTTTAGTGGTTAGTAGTTGAAGAGTATTGGGAAGCAAGGCTTGGATTATAGCATCATCTTTTGGAAATTTGAAAACGATTTGAGAATTGGCACTAGAGAGTAAAGTAACTCTAGATAAATAGTCACCATACCTTAGTATTGAGAAGCCCACGAAATTGAAGAGAAATTAATGGAAACCTTCAATCCAAGCTTGAATTTGACTCTAAGCTTGCATGGAGTTTTGAGAGAACTTTTTGGAGGGAAGGGTTTTGGATTTTGAAGAATGAAGTCTAATTCTGGGTTTTATAGTTTAAACATATTTAAATACCCTAAATGACCTAAAATAAATCTCCCCCCATTTATTTATCCAAGGGTAAAATTTACCAAACCACCCCTGGCTTGGTTGAGATTTTCGACAGCTTATAGGTGACCATGACGGCCACCATTTGTGGACCATTCATCATTTCACTCCCCATCCTGGCAGTCCATCAACGTCGAATGAGGGTTGTTAAAATGAAGCTAAGATCCAAATTCCATGTTTGAACTAATGGAGTCCATTAATGGTCCTTCAATCGATTGATGATCCGTCGATTGGATCCGTCAATGGTGTTGTTTTGAAAGCTTCTTGAAAAATGTTTGTGTCCTCCTCAAGGACCCTTAGGGTGGTCCTTGGGGAACCGTACCTGGACGTTTTGACACTAAACATGACCATCTAGATGCTAGGGGCACCTCCTATCATTTTTTACTCCAAAAGACACACCAAAACATATACAACATGTAAGGACACACTAGCACACAAAAGACTAGTTTTCAAACGTCTTGGTTGTTCCTTGACCTTTGACCTAAAGTCCACTCATTCCATCCCTTGGATACTATTTCTCGTTAATTAGAAAGTTGTTAAATCAAGAAACTCACGTGAAGCTCTAGTTTATCCTAGTTCATTTTGTGGGTTGTAACAAATAGTGATATCCCAAAGACAAACTTTAAAACTCGGTATGGTCACAATGAATTTGTAGTTAAGTATTTTATACCAACAAATTCTCTTCTATCTTTTATAGACCTAATGATTAGAGTTTTAAAATGGTATTTGTACTTGTTCATCATCGTTTGTATTGATGATATCCTCATTTATTCTCAGAGTGGGGGATAGCATGCAACTCATTCGAATGTTTTTCTGCCAACCCTCAAAGATCTCCAGCTATTCCAGAAGTTTGGAAAATGTGAATTTTGGTTACCATAGGTAGCTTTCCTTGGTCATTTGGTAACAAACAAAGGGAACACGTAGATCCTCTCAAAATTAAGGCAATAAATATTCCCCCAGACCCACATCTTCGATTGAGATAAAAAAAGTTTCTTGTGTATTGATGCAGCAAGATAACATTGTAGCTTATGCGTCTAAGCAGCTTAATATCCATGAGAAGAACTACCCGACTAATGACCTAGAGCTTGAAACTGTAGCATTTTCCCCAAAATTTTGGAGAAACTACTTGTATGGTGTTCATGTGTATGTGTTCCAAGATCATCACAACCTCCAGTATGTGTTCTCTACGAAAGAGTTGAATCATTGTCAATTGAGATGCCTTAAATTTCTCAAGAAATAAGACATGAATTTTCTTTACCATTCAGATAAGATAAATATAGTGGCTGATGTTCTAATTAGACTATCAATGTATAATGTAGCACATGTTTAGAAATAGAAAAAAGAATTAGCCAATAATGTCCTATAGCACCTCATAGCCTAAAGAAGGAAAGATAGAAAATTTTTAGAACCTCTAGGTGTCACTCACAAGGGACAACCACGCCGCGTGGATAGACACACACCCAGTACGTTGGCCTCTTGGATGAGTACCGTGGAAACACTACCCAATGTAGGGACCCACTCCCCATGATGGGTCCATAACCGTGGTTTCATATCCGTAGGTCCATGTTCAAAAAACAAAGTCTAAGATGAGGAACCACTATTGACCAGGACGAACCATAGGTCCATCCACGATCCGTCAGTTGTTGTCTCGTGGTTGGTGATTGGATGGTTATTTTAGGGAGTTAAGGGTCTTTTCATATTTTAATTGGAATTTAGTGGTGTTGTTTCGAGTAAACCTATACCACCTATATAAGTATTTTAGACACCTAAATTCACTCAATTAAGTCATTCCCTCAAATCCCAAAAGAATTCCCAAAACTCCTCTAAAATATTCTCTGTTTGGAATGAAGAAGAAGAAGGCAGGAAGGTCAAGTTCATGTCTCCAATATTCAAGCTTGTCACGATCGGAGTCTAGACCCCAGACAAGACCGGCGTCGTTGACCTCTCAGAGGTCACAGACAAGCCTACTTACGTCATTCTTACATTATCTAGGTTAATTTTAGTGGAAAATTTGAAACTTTAGTTACTTAAAGTATACATAGACTTCATAGTAGGATACATTATACTCATATAAGATTTATCTACATTAGTTCATAATCGTTCACAATAACCATCTAATACCATGATACTCAAATAAATGACACAGTTCATAAATACATTAAATGTATACATGCCAAAATGTCACCAATACAATGTCTGAAACAAGTGAGAAAGAAACGCTAGTGGAACATCCTCCACTAGATCATGCCTACATCTAAGCTAGAATATAAAATATCGGCATCCTCGAAAGAAAGAGGCCTACCAAGTCCGAATGAATTCTCCATGTCCGGATAACTTCAGCATAGTCTCGTAATGCTCTAGCATTCACCGACATCTACACCTAAAAGTAGAGAGTTGTATGGGATTAGTGCACACTTGTACTAAGTATGGGTATATGCAAGCACACACCAAGGACATCCATGATTAAGAATAGCTCTCTCCTAACGATATGAATTATAGAAAGTCAAGTCAGTGGACTTGCCAAAATCGGATTAGGAAAGTCATGTTATGAGAGTAACATGCATCATCATACGTAACACATTGCACACAACACATAACATATTGCTTATTAGCACATAACATATTTCATCATTCGTCCATATGATATGAGACCTTGGAATCATGGACTTGACATAAGGACTTCCCAAAAGGATGGATCAACATATGGGAGCTCAACTAGGGAGCCTTCTTTAGCAAGCACATAGTCTGCTTTATTCGTTCATACGTACTTAATTTCATTTCATTCATAGGCTAGTGTAAACATCAGCTATACACTACACTTAAACATTCATTTCCCAACAATTATTTTTGTTGCTATATATAGGATGTTGTTGCAAAAAGTACTTTTGGCAACAATATAAAAGTTGTTGCATGTTGTTGAAATAAACGTTGATGCGAAATGTTTTTGCAACAACAAAATATATTGATGTCAAAACTAACTTATTGTAACCAAAAAAATTGTTGCCTTACATTACTACATTTGTTGCTTATAAAAACTTTTACAACAAAATTTAGTGTTGCCACAAATTATTTTTTTTACCAACAAGATTAGTTCTTGTAAAAAAAAATAAGAAAAATAGTTAGTTTGTAATGTGTTCGGAAGGCTTTTAGCAACAATAATTTTGTTCCAATAAACATAGTTATCTATACATTTAGCAACAATTTGTGAGTTGTTGCTACATAAATAATACATATTTTCTTTTTGTAAATTTTATACAAATATTTTCTACACTTTTAGCAACAATTTGTGAATAGCCTCTATATACACAATACACGTTTCTTTTAGAACCTTTTCAATAATATTAATATTAAGAATAACATAAATTTAAAAAAGTCAATATGATGAAGATTTATATCCAAAGAACTAAATACTTCTAGATGTGTTTGTACTTTTAGTAGAAAACAATGAGCAAGTCATTAGTTATATTCTAGTCCTACTAGCTAGTTATAACTTTTGAATAGTCCGATCTTCCAATAGTACTTGTATTGAAGCAATGGTTCAAATATGCATGTTCATCCTGCAAATAAAAGATAAATATAATTATAATTTGATAAAGCAAGCTATAAAATACACAAATATAAATCTAAACAAATAGAGACATTCACATCAATGCACTCAATAATACACCCAAACACACTTTAATATAATGATAAATCTCCTTAGTTTCCTTAATTAGTTCAATTGAAAATGACCAAAATCAGAGACACTTTATAACTTGTGTAAATAAAAGAGCGAGATTTTCCAGATTTGGCAAAGGATCATCTGTTCACTTCCTTCAACCCCAAGAATGTCACATAAACAAAAGGAAGTCAAAATTAATCTTAATATCCTTTAGTAATAGATTTTTTAAACAGTTTCCAGATTCCAAAAGACTTCCTTTTTCCCTTCTTATCAAACCTGACCAAGAGCATTGATTGAGTTTAAAAAGAGAAAATAGCTAAATGTGAAATCACAAGAACAACTCTCTATGTGTAGGGATTTTAATAACTCTTTTTGTTCATAATCAACTTCCTGTTGGCATACCACTCTCCAAATTAGATGTAGACAATATCTCATCAAAAGAAGTCAAGATAACCATCCACCATATTTATTAACTTTAAAGCTACAGAATTTTTCTAAAATTCCTTTGTCTATACTACTCAAAATAAGTTGAAGGCATATTTAATAGCCTCATATTTGAAAAATTGTGCATTCCTATGACTGACAATGTAACTTTGTATTATCACGATCAAGCAATTGCAAATTACAAAGATTACCAATATCTCATGAATCTTTCAACTCATTGCAATTTTCTAGTATTAAATATTGTAATTAACATAAACTATGGATGGAAGAAGGCAGTGTAGTATGACTCAACTCTTAGAGATGGAAATGTGAAACAAGAGATACTAAGGCAACATATCTCACTTGATTTCTTCTTTTCAATCTCTACAATTTTTGCCTCAAGTGATGATTTTTCACTCAAAAGCCTCTTTTTTGTTTCTTCTGTGGTACACAACAAACAACGAGCTTTCAGCTCTTCATGGTATTTTCAAAGACCTGTAATTAGTGAAGTCACATGAGTTCGTATTTTATGGATACTATTCTGGACAAAATACAAAGGCCAAATAATAGTTTTTAGCAGTACCTGATTATTTGCGTCAACCAATTCTTTCTGAGTAATTTTCTTTGAACCTTGAGAACTCAACTTTGGCACATTCCTAAGTTTCGCTTCTCTGTTAGGGAAGCCTACAAATTAAAGAATTGAGCAATAAAATGAATGATTGTTCCCTTGATAAATCAAATTTAATCATATTTAAATAATACCTTAAGCTCTACATCTTTTTCATTGCATAATATATTGAATTTATCACAATCATAAATAGCCATTTCTATGTTTTGCTTCTCAAAATTCAAGACTTCTTTCAAGTTATCCAACTCTTTCTGCATCTGTGATTCTTGATTTTTCTTTACATGTAAATTTTCCTGCAATTTCTCATCAATAGAAAAATTATAAGATTTAAGTAAGTATATATCAAAATTGTGTTTGTTTGATTTAATTAAAATGATTGATGGATATGCATAGAGATACAACTAACATAAGGAGATGAATTACTAGCCCAAACAAAAGTTCTACTAATACCTACTAAATACTCCTAATAGTGACATTTACTAAAAAGATAAATAGTTTAAACGAAATTTACTTACCCAATTGTTATTCATTAGACATGCAAAACTTGTCTCATTAGAAGTAGTTGAAGTTGTAAAGATATTGAAAATTGAAGCAGGAAGGTCATTCGGTTAAATATGGTACAAATTAATAACTTAGTATATCGATAAAAGAAGAATAGAACGAGGATGAGGTGAATATGTATAGTGAGAGTTAAAAAAAATTGTGTAGCAATGAAACATCTACTAATTTAGCGATGTATACTATAAATAAATACCTTGGGATTCTTCAAATGAGATACTAGCGCCATCATGCTCTTTTTTAACAATTTTTGGTCATGCACTAAACGAAATTCCATTACTTCTCGATTCTTTCACTCCTCTTCAAGTTGATTCTTAACTTTCATTAGTTTGATTTCTACACTCTCTCGTTTATAGCATTCTTATTCTGCTTCCTTTTGTTGTGCTTGAAGTTATTCTTGAATTTCATTTCCAGATATTCTACTTGCTGACTTAATTCCAGATCCTTGACCAAGAATTTACTTTGATTTTTCTCCCATTATTTGAACAAATGCAACATTAATAATAGGATCCACATCGGTACCCTCTTCAATTTCTTGAATTTTTTCAGTAATAATGTCTTTCACTTTGTCCTACAAAAAGGTTATGCAAACTTTAATTCTCCATATAATTTAAATAAACTCACTCTATTCATAAAGGTTAAAGAAAAAGTACATTCACTTCACCAGTAACTAGTAACCCATTGCCCATTGGCTTCATGTGAGTTATTTCCCAAAGTTTTTGAAAAATTGGCTCTTTTCCAATGGTTGTATCCCTCTGTCGAAACAAATAAAATTATGTTATTGTTCAAATTGTAAGAATAATCGATCAAAATAAAGACATATATCTCACCGCTTCATAAGACACCGCTTGAAAAGTTTTTTTGCCGCAAATATGATTCACTTCTTGTTTTGCCTTGTTATTTTTTTTTCTTTCACTCATTTTCTGCATTAATTTAAAGTTTAGAAATTAATTTTGATCTGAATATAAAAGAAGTAAAAGAAGACAACAAAAATATAAAAGGTTGAAATTTTCACTTTTATCTACCTTAAATTTATTAGAGCTGAAGTAGTCTACGAAGAATTTCCATTCAGTTTCATTAACTTCTGTTGGTATATTTTGCAAACTCTCCTCTTCTGTAGAAAATTTCTTGAATTGATCATGATGTCTTCTTCGACAATATCAATATAAAATGTTTGCTGTTTGAAGAATGGTATCACGATTGTGTTGTATGTCCGAAAGATGAAAGGTGTCCTGCAATCAAAATAGTATAAATAAATAATTAGTTCTTAGTGACAGTGGGGTTCCTGGTGGAAATAACACCCCTAACCACATCCTAATCAAGTTGGTAAAAAATCTCCCTCCTCATTCTCAACAACCAATACCTTTTCTTACTTTAGAGGCGAAAAGTTACAAGTCTGTTGTTATTCAAGATGTTCCCTTATCTAAGTCCTTGTCAAGGTCTGATGTACTTGAATCACAAGCAGCCCTTGATATGGACCAATATTTGTCTCAGACCCTTATACAAGTTCCACCCATGCACCAGTTACAGAACTTTGTGGAGAAAATGAAAAATGTCGGTGACGTCCTTAATGTTTCTATTACAAGTATGCTGATCTCCATCTGCAAGTTTCTACCAACCTAATCACACTTGGCGTTGAGTTTCGGAAGCCGTCAGATATAGTAGAACAAGCACACAGTCCAACAGATGAAAAAAATTTGAGTACTCATGTCAAGGACAAGAATAACACTTGAGAGAGGAGATGCAATGAGAGTGCAAGTGTGTTTAAAGCATTTCTTCAAGAGTTTTCAGTGTCATGCAACCAAGCTTGATTGCACTTTCTATGGGATCGCTCAGCTGGGTTCCTGCTTAACAGTCCTATTTCAGTTCTTCAGCTCAGGCACACATCAAACTGATAAGGCAATAAGTCTACATTGTCTGCTACATGTCCTTGATTCTGGAGCTAGGTTATAAGTTTGTAAGTGTCCTTTCTATATATAGTTAAATGAAGACTTGATTTTGTGGATTAAAAAAAAAAACCATATCATGAAAATTATTAAGTATGGATATGAGATAAAACGAGAAACGAAAAAGATTTAGGTAATAGTACAACACATCACATGTACAGAGAAAGTAACAAGATGGCAGACAACTTGGATAACTTTGCAATTAATGCTACTGAAAAGAAGACCTTCAGGTCATTTGAACAATTGCCTAGTATGGAGAGAAAGATCATAAATATCGAAAAATCACAAATGGCATCCTTAAGGGTTCGCTCCAATAAGATCATTCAACAACATGTATAGGGATACTCATATAGATGCTACTAAATCAAGTTGGAGAAGCATTGACTAGCATCCTTAATACAAAGGGGAGAAGCACCAAACCTGGCAGTTAGGTGGAAGCCACAAGTCCCTGGAGGGGAGGATTACATTACCAGAAATACAATTACAGCACATTTACCAACAACAACAACAAAATAATATCGAGAGCTAGAAAATAATAAACACCACTATGAAAAATTTACCATTTCAACAAAAGAAAACGACATAGAACACAACTAATGATTCATGCATTGTCTATCCATCAATTATAATACCAAAGAAAGCCAAATAGCTGAGCTTCTTGACAAGATAAAAGAGACAGAGAACTACATAGTAAGAGATATCATTACTAACCATTTACTATTTCAACCAAAAAAAATACAAAGAGAAAAGTACACTACCACCATATAAGCAACAATCCTATTCTTTGCTAGATCAGGAATTCCCTTCCAATTCTTCATATCATGTCTAGCATTATGGAGTACTTTCACAGAGAGCTCGGTAATAAAATCTTTAGCTCCAGGACCTACTGCAACTGTTCGATCGGTGGGATAATCACTTTTAACTTTCCATTGTCATTTTCCTTATGTTTCTTTTGGGTTGAAAGCCCTGTTGTCTTTCCTCTTCCGTTCCTTTTTTTTCTTTAAAAATACATAAAGATATTAAAATATATGTAAATAAAACATATATGATCTAGATATTTTGAAAACGGAAAAGGGCCTAAAATACCCTTAAAGTATTGGAAATGGTACAAAATTACCCTCCATCCACCTATTGGCTCCAAAATACCCTTCCCACCCACCTATTGGGTCCAAAATACCTTTGTCATCCACCTTTTGGTTCAAAATTGACCACTTATTTAACGGTTTTATATTTAAACTATTTAAATATTTTTTAAAATAGGTGCCGCTCAACTTTTTGTTATAATTTAACTTATTAGTATAGTTTATAAATCAATCCACTACCCACCCCATTACTAATAAATCCCTCTAAATTAATGAATCCGTCACATTATTAATGCAAGCTACTGCCAATTGAGTGTTTTTAAAAATTATAGAGGTAAATTATCATACATTCAAGTGGCTAAATAAAAATCACCGATAAACTTAAAAGTCTGACTATGTTCATTTTAATTATTCTTACGTCTCAATTATTTGATGTTACTTCATAGGTAACTTTTTTAAAAAATAATATATTAAAGGTTTTAAAACAAATCATAAATATTTATAAAATTATATTTAAAAATAGTGCATGAATTAATTCGGGATGTATTACTTCTTTACCTTTAATCATAAATTTCTAATTCAATTTTGAAAGAAAGTGTCCTCCTAAATAAGTGGATCAACCTAAATTTAATTGGGGCTTCGATTCGGACTCGAATGATTTTGAATGTCATTTTCAGGAATCTATAATTTCATCGTGTTTTAGTAGTGTTTATGACGATTTTTATTTTATAATTGGATATTTAATTGGGTGAGGTTTAATTAGTAATGAGTGAGCAGTGGGTTGGTTTATAAATTATATTAATAAATTATAATTATAATCAATAGTTGAACGCCAAGTATTTTAAAAAATATTTAAAGAGTTTAATTTTAAAACAATAAAAAAAAAGTGGTCAATTTTGAACCCAAAGATGGATGACAAGGGTATTTTGGAGCCAATAGGTCGATGAAAAGGGCATTTTGGAGCCAATAAGTGGATGAAGGGTAATTTTGTACCATTTTGAATACTTTAAGGGTATTTTAGGCCCTTGTCCGTTTTGAAAAATAATACAATTTAACAAATGGATAAATTTACCTGGAGGCGGGATCACACTTACATTGGCAGTTTCATTATCATTAGAAATATGCATATTTTTCATCATGGTTGGCTGCAACCACCACAACAACAAACCTAGTAATATCCCACTGCATGATTAGCTACAACATACTATAATATTATATAACTAAAGACTAGTCAAAGTACAAATCATGAATTTAAAATATAGCAATTAACAAACAAAAGCAATGCCAAAATAATAAAGTGATAAAATAATGTTCAAAAATTGAGAGAAACAAGAAAAGTTTCTAAGCATAAATATAAAGAGATATGGGAAAAGTAGAAAATAGAAATTAATTGTTTTGGTAAGTGAAAAACAAAGCTTCTACAAACAAACTTATACAAACAAATTTTATCTTGATGACAAGTTGAAAATCAAAACCAATCTTCATCCTCAACTTCATCATATTCACTAGTATCTTCATCTATTGTAGAATCACTGAAGTCATCTACAGTTTCCTACAACTACTAAGTCGGCTTCTTCCTCATTATTGAGAGGTGCAGCAACACTAGCTCCATCAATATCTTCTCTTTCTATTCTGATGTTGTCATGCTCCAACTCTACTTCTTCAATTGTTTCTCCTCTTTCAACTAAGTCAATCAGTTGATATTGTTCCATTTCATCTTTTTGTTCGGGAAGATCATACAAAAGGCGTGGTCTTACCCTTATCACTGAATGCCATTTTTCACTTTGACCATCTTTCACATAATACACTGATTGAGCCTGTGAACCTAGAATAAATGGATCACTTGTGTAATGAAGTTGTGTTATATCTACACAGACAAATCCATATTCATCTTTTTTGTAACCTCTACTTTGACTACGACCTTGAGGAGGAACTTCAAACCAATCACATTGAAATAACATAACAGATTTATTGTTCATATATTGGATCTCTAAAATTCTTCTTATCCTTCCAAAACAATCAGTATTTCATGTATGCTAATCACTCTTCACAACCACACCACTATTTTGATTTTTCAAACCTAGCTAAAATTCCATTGTTCGAAATCGAGAACCATTCAAGATATATCCTCTATAAAAAAAACTCGAGGATCTGGAGGTCTTGCCAAAATTAGTAATTCTTCAGTAATTTGGTTATCACCATTTTCCTTTAACTGTATCACCTGTAGAATTTTAGTTACAAAATCACAAATAATATTAATGTTATTTAAAAGAATAAATATGCAAATCATCAAATGAATGATTTTACCTTTTTTTCAAACCATAAAGGGAATTCCTCCTTGTGTCTCTCTGCTAAATTTCTATTATTCTCCTTTGTTAAAATTTCTAGATGTTCCCTATAGATTGTGGAGATTTGAAAAAAAAATAGACATAATTGTTAAGTGTTTGTAAGAAATTGATTTAAAGGTGAACCATATCTTACTCAATCCAAGGTCTGACTTCCTCACAATTCTGGAGAATGTAAAAATGAGCCTGATTGATTTTTAAAGTATTCAAATTAGTCCAAAAACCCCTGCTAGTGGTTACCATGACAATTAAATATGTATAAGCTATTGTTGTCAATGTTAGAAGAATAAGAATTCCTATCTGGATGATTTTGCATTGTTTCCATATCGCTCAAATATCTAGAGAACAATGTAATGCATTCCCATGCAATTTGACCCTCAGCAAGTGATCCTTCTACACAATAATTGTTGCGTACATAACCTTTCAAGGTTCGTAGGAATCTATGAAGAAAAATATTAATATTTTTAAGAAATTTAAATAAAAAAAGAATAGATTTAAAAAGTAAGAAACCAACCTTTCAATGTAATACATCCATCGAAATTGAACAGGACCACCCAACTTTGCTTCATTTGCCAAATGAATTGCCAAATGAACCGCAACATTAAAGAACGTCGGCATGAAAACACGTTCTAATTTACATAATGTTACTCATATGCTTTTATCTAGATGATCTAGCTTCTCCATAGATAACTCTTTAGAACCCAAATCATTAAAGAACAATGAGAATTATATTAATGCTTCATGTGCATCTTTTGGTAAAATATCATTAATGATAAGTGGTACTATACGTTGAAAGAGAGCATGATGATCATGACTTTTAAGCCCAAAAATTTTAGCTTCGTTGATACAACGACTAATGTTAGAAGCGTAAGCATCGGGAAACTTAACTTCTTTGATGAGCTAACAAAATTGAATCCTTTCAGCCTTAGACATCGTATAACTTGCTGGAGGAAGTATGTATCTGTCCCCACTTTTTATGGGATGAAGGGACTTTTTGATCTTCATTTCTTGTAAGTCCAATCGAGATTTCAGGGTGTCCTTTGCTTTCCCTTCAATATCAAACAATGTACCTAACACACTTTCACTAATATTCTTTTCAATGTGCATCCCATCTAAATTATGTCTCAACAATAAAGTCTGCCAATATGGAAGTTCAAAGAATATACTTTTCTTTTTCCAATTATCATATCTTTCAGTATCTCGTTTTCTTTTTCTTGTGTTGTCATCAGTAGACCTATGCAAAGAGGTATTAAGTTGCACAAGCACATCTTCACCGCTCAAAGCATGTGGTGCAATTCTTTCTTCCTTTGTGTTATCGAAAAGCTAATTTACCTTTAGTGCTCCAACCAGATAAAATACCATAAGCAGGAAAATCATTGATTGTCCACAACAATGAAGCATGTAATTGAAAATTTTGTTTCATAAAAGCATCATAAGTTTCAATTCCATCCCCCCATAAAATTTTCAAATCATCAAACAAAGGTTGGAGATACACGTCAATATCTATACCAGGACCTTTCGGTCCAGGAATAAGTAAAGACAACAAAAGATTAGATTGTTTCATGCATATCCACAGGGGAAGATTATATGGAATCAAGATAACTATCCGCATGCTATATGAATTACTCATTGAGCCAAAAGGATTAAAACCATCTGAAGCAAGTCCAAGTCTTACACTACGAGGATTTGAAGCAAAATTTGGATATTTTTCATCAAAATTTTTCCATGCCAATGGTCAGTAGGATGTCGTAACACTGCATCATCAACTCGCTCATCCTTATTCCACCTCATTTCTTTTGCGGTTCCTTTTGTCATAAACAATCATTGTTATCTAGGTATAATAGGAAAGTATCTAAGAATCTTTCTAGAAATTCCTTTCTTTTTGTTATTCAAATTATCCGAAGCAACTTCACTATTGGAATCTTTTCCTTTTCTCATTTTCCATCTTTTTTCACCACATTTAGGACATTGTTCAAGATTCACATATTCCTTTCTATATAAGATACAATTATTAACGCATGCATCTATCTTCACATAATCTAAACCCAAATCTTTTATTATCTTTTGAACTTCATAAATAGAATCTGGGAGCATATTTTCTTTAGGTAAAGCATCACTAAGTAATTTTAACAAAGAGTCAAATGAAGTATTACTCCATCCATGCATACACTTCATTTGAAAAAGACGCACTATAAAAGAGAGTTTGGAGTACTTTTCACAACTTTGGATACAATTGATTTTCTGCATCTTTCATTAACTTATAGAATCTCTTAGCTTCTGTATTAGGCTCTTCGTTCGGAGACTCTGTTGTGTCATTAAACTCATCATTATTGATGGGAATACCATGATATATATCATGCAACATTTCATAAATTGGAGCATCATCATTTGCTAAACTTGAATCTTCACTAAGATTTGTTTCATCATCTGAAGATAGATCTAGCTCGCCATGATGAATCCACTTTTATATGTTTGATTCATTCGAAACCTACACAAAACTATTCTCACTTCATCTCACGTTTTCCAAAGAACATTATGGCATTTTATGCATGGACATTGAATTCTTACACCAACCTCAAAATTAGAAAATGCAAAATTCAAAAATAGCTCCAAACCATTTAAATATTGTGGTAACGCTTTATTTTCAATATGTATCCAACTTTTATCCATTTTATACTTACCTACAACAATTTTAAAATTGATTAAAATAAAGTTATATGATTTTTAATTTAAAAAAATAAAGAAAATATTATAGAAAAACATCATATTATAAAAGGTCAATATAAAAATTCGAAAGTCCTTGTAAGACCAGTAATTCTTTTTTTTGTATATGTACATCTACGAACATCTTCAAAAATAATTCGTATATCTACAACCTATCATACAAAAGAGTATAAAATAGATAAGATTAGAATATCTAAACAATTTAAATTCAAATCTATATGTGATATTTCAATATCAATACAAAACACTTAAAGGAGTTAGAAATATATCTCTCCATATTGTTTGAGATGTTGCATTTCCATAATACTAGGACATCACATGTATCTTTACCATATAGAAGAAACAACATGAATAAAAGTATGGTAAAGATGGTTATGCAGGCAAGTTATATGTCATATCTTAAGTGAGAATATAAGAAGTTCATAGGCACGAATGGCAACAAGTTGGTCAACTGAATCTTCTGACAAGCATACACATGACCAAACTGTATTACATCAAAATTATTAAAAAATGTAAGTAAGAAATGAAATAAAAAAATAAATTGTGATCACACCTGTTTACCACTGGTAATAGGTCGTAGTATTGCTCCAACACAAACAACCTTAGCTTTAGCCGTATCAATAGATGGAGGATGAGACCTTGTAGAACAATAAGCCATGCTAAGAATATTAGAATAACTAATCTATTTTTTTTATTATTCAACCAATGTTTTAAACTAACAGAAGAAAAGAAAATTTCCTCTTGAGACACCAAACCTTAAAACTAATGAGGTGTTGTTTACTATAAAATGATGCTGACTGCTTACTGCTTTCACTGTGTTGTCCATTTTTTTTATTGAAAAGAATTAATTCTTCTATAGTAATTATTGTAGTATTTGCTAATATATGTAATTGTTATTGAAAATTTAAATGTTTATGTGTGCAATTACATATTTTTAATTTTTTGTATTGATTGGCGCCTCGATTAAAAAAGGTGAGCGGCGAGGCGAGGAATAGGAGTTGGTTAGATTTTGGACATGGAACTGGAAGAAGAAGTAAGGGAAGAAACTTATTTCTTTTTGGATTGTGATCTGGATTGCAGGTTTGGGAGAGGCCTTCGGAAGGGGATTTTTCTTGGCTTTTGAGGTAATGTGCTTGCTACGCCTATCCCTACGATTTACAAGATCATCATAAAAAAACAATAGGAGGGGATTGGAGTAGATCGCAAGCAGAAGAACGAGTTCTTTTTTGAGCTGCCAAGGTGGAAAGCACACCAGCCTTCTCTTAACGACGTTTTTGCCTTGTAAAAAAAACCTGACAGTGAAGGGGTAAGGATATCTGTGTGTGAAGATAGTGAAGACTTAAGAGTTTGAGGAAGATCTTTTGCAGACAGTTTTGAGACGATCCAAAGGAACTTCATCACTAGTATCAACACGTAAAGGGACAGGAACAACAGTATGGGGCACTGTAAAAGAATTAGTTGACATAGGGAGAAAAGTATCATATGAACTCCAATTCGCAAACCCATCTAGATCTACTCGAAAATATGCTTATTTTGCAATTTTCCCCTCACTCACTGCATCAAGAAGAAAAAAAGAAAGTTATTGAAAAGGGATATCCTCATCTGCTTGCGGAGACGCATTTGTAGACATGATATGAGCGATTCCGTCCTCAAAAACCTAAAAGACAACTGGATGATTCATATCATATGAAGGCAATATTTCACTTTCTTTAGGGTATTTCGAAGAAGACTCAATAGCCAAAATTCAAGATTTTGTGATGAAGAAGAGTAGTTGGGGTTTGAGAAGAGACTTGTGGAATATGAATGATGAAAAGAAGGGCCGATGTGATTGTGACAATTTTTCCAAAAAAAAAAGGGAAGGCAAACAATGAGTCTTCACCTCTCGACGTCCAAACAATAGTTGGAACCATATCTCGCAATCTTGTAAATCTCCAAGACAACAAAGGGAACTTTACTATAATATATGATCACTCGGGTCTGCCTTTTTAGGAACAAATCATTGGTTTTAATAATGAAGCAGTGAATAGACTAACAAATTTAACTGATTTCCTTCACTATTTGGGGAACCGTGCACTTACTTTACAAGAATAACTACCAACTCTTTTTGAGGATCATGCTACCAATGAGAGATAGCACTTGATGTCACTTCTGTTAAACTTGCCAAATACATTCTTGTATATGGTTAACACATACATAATAGTCCCAACAATAGATGACTACTCTATGAGTCTTGGAGCCGCAACAACTCTTTCTTGAGCTGTTATTGGGTCTATGGTTGTTGCTCAGGTGTTCTCTTCATTCTATTTTCCGTTCATGGTCAAATAAATCATCAATGAAGCCTATTTTGTGCAGCAGCATGGTCCTTCTTGTCGGGAATACCTTATATGTACAGGCTTATGACTTCAACTCGATATACTTACTTCTACTTGGGCATCTATTTTGTGGGCTTGGTATGTCAAGGGTAGTTAATAGGCGTTAAGTCATTGATTGTGTTCCTCTGCACCTGCGAATGAAGGCTTCAGTTTGTTTAAGTGCAAGTGCACTTGGAATGGCATGTTGTCTAGTTGTTGCCTACTTGTTTCAAACTAAATTTAAGTTCCTAAATATCACTTTAAACTAAGAAACTTTACCAGGCTAGATAATGGCTCTTGCATGGCTTGTAACATGGTATTCTCGTGGACTACCTTTAGAGAACCTCCAATGTTGGAACTAGAGGATGTTCTGCTACCAAAATCCAATCGTGAGAAAATTGAAAATGAATTAGTGCATAAAGGTATTACCCAACCATTACTTTTATGTGCATAAGAGACAAAACAAGACGAAGATGACGATCAAGATTGCGATAATAGTGAAAAAACTGCAGAGGAGATCCAAAAATATGTTACTTCCATCGTCTTTGCGTATAAGTTTCTTAACCCGTAGAAATCTTGGTGTTCTTGGGAATAGTTTTTAGTTTCTATGTCACAATTCCTTATTGTGTACCACAATATGTATGTTCAGCACTAATCACATTTGTAGTTGCTGAAGTACTCAAAGACGTTAACCTTAAACTTGTATCTCGAGCCATGTCTTCAAAGCATTCTAAGGGAACCTATAATGGTGGACTACTTTCAACAGAAGCTGGAACTTTAGATCGAGTATTTGGTATAAAAGTGAATTCTGTAAAAGTTTAAAAGGCAACAACATACAGTAACTAAACATATCTTGCACATAAAATAAAAAATAAGGCACACACATTAATCAATCAATAAATAACAAAGCATACATGATATTTTAAGGCAAGCACATTAAGCTACAACCGAGAAGGTCTTGAAAATCATAGAATTGTATAGAAGTATTGGCACATCTGTCTCTTAATCCCTTTGAAGTCAATACTTTGCCATGGATATGTTTCCCTCCAGATGCACAAGAAGCTCTAACAATTCTTGATGTTAGATACAGATAGGCCTTTGTTCAAATTTCAGAACACCTTTTCTTTTGCTGTGCTAACGAAACAAATCTTGTGTTTTTTCTTTGGATTACAGCACCACACAAAAAATAAATAAATCAAAAACACCCAAATAACTAGTACTAGCAATTTTGTTACTAAATCGTACTAGTAATAACTAGTACTAGTAATTTTGTTACTAATCTCAGCAAAAAGACTAAATCAAAATGAAATTAAACCTTAACAAACTAATTAAAATCTTAGAAAATAACCTAGGAGACTCAATCATAAGATAACCATACGCAACAATTAACAAAAATTTGTGAAAAGAAATTAAATCATAAAGAAAACTCACCAGAGATTGACTTCACCAACAACATTCTTCTTCAGTGAACCAGAAAACCTAGCTTCAGTTTTCCCTAAAACTGAAGAAGCGCTACTTATGGTAAAGAAAAATAAAAATTTGTGAACCTCTACAAAAGAAAATTGGCGGAAACAAAAAAGCCCGCGGTTCTATTGGCGGAAAACTACAAAGATATCTATTTTTGCCACAATGTATATGTATTGTCAAATTAAATATATTAGAAAAAATAAAATATTATTGTTGCAAAATATTTTTTAAGAAAGCAACAAATTAATTAAATTCTTGTCATTTTTTAAGTTGGTCAACAATATCATCATTGTTGCGAAAACGTTGTTGCAATTTTTTAATATTTAAAATTTATTATATTAATTGTTACTAACAATATAATATCGCAACAATACTAACATATTTGGAAACAACAAAAATATTGTTGTTGAAAATTTAAAATTATACCAACAATAAAATTAAGTTGTTGCGATTTATTAATATAAGCCAACAATAATATAGTTGTTAATAAAAAGTTGTTGCTAAATCCTTAATTTCTTGTAGTGATACCTAGGATGTAGTTTAAGACTTTCATCGGGTTCGCTGTGCAATGACAAAGAATGACCTAGTGAAATTACTTAAGTCGAGCTCACCTCTTGATTATCCTATACTAACACCTTTGGTATCATTCATTTCATTGTGTGCATTACTTGACGTTGGCCTCATTCTTTCTTTGGGAACTTTAACCTTAACCGAAACAGATCATGTGAGCATCATGAAATCCAGTGCATAATCCCCTCACCAAAAAGAGGTGGAATCACCAGCCAAAGTGAACCAAAACATGCTAGCATATATAGGGAATTGAACCCTGCTAGATCTCTATATTGGCAGTATAGGTTCAAAGACTAGGAGATATAAGGAGACCCATACCCGGAATGCGAGACAGTCTTATCTCATGAGATTTACGTGAACCTCCGCCCTTATCGAAAGAAGGCATCACCGCTCATAGCTAGTCTATCGGTGCTCACTCTAAAGTTCCATTACATTCAACTCATACGTCATGGAAGCTGGCTTCTAGTAAGAGGACATCATAGCTCAATAGATGATTTCTCATGTCATCATTACTATTAAGTGTGCATTAACTTCAATACTTTCATTAGAGTGTTCATAGAGACTGGTCTCTTCATTAGCTTTACACTCTCATAGGTTAGTACGTTTTGGTAACATTTACTTAGGCTCATTTGAGATTGCTCTCATCTTTCACATTAGCCTCTTATCATATTGTCACCTCATTCATTAACTTTAACACATTTGATTTTCATAATTACCCACCCCTTCACGTGAATGTTCATTTCATCATATGCCAATGCACTTGGCCATTTAGTGTATCTCACACTCTTACTTAACCCTTCTAGGGTTACATCATTTTATCACATACATCTTAGGTTCACTTACTTTTAAACGTATGCTAGACTTATGAGTCCACACATACAGTCCATGAGGATTCATTCAAAGTTTTTCTAAGTGATTCATATTTACCCAAGATAATGTGGTACAAGATTTATGCATCTTGTAGATATGCCAAGATATTGATTTCGATCTTTAGAGACAGCATTCATTAAATATTTGTTTACCTATGACTTATGTGTCAATAAGGAATTGGGCAAGGAACCCGATTTCGAATCCCTTGAACAACACTTAATCTTATTTTAAACTTGGTAATTGTATTTTTCAGATTTGGGAGACCCTAGTTCGATTCCCACCAACCCCATAATATTTCTTTCTTGTTCTCCTCTCCTTTTTCGTTTTAAGGCAAGGAGGTTGTGGGTTCAATCCCCCCACAAGCTCATTATATTTCTTTTAATTTATATCTTAACTTTCTAACCTATCCAAGAGGTTGTGGGTTCAATCCCCACTCTCCACAGTTATTTCCCCTTAATTTTTCTCCTAACTCTCTCATCCATTCAATAGATTGTGGGTTCAATCCCCACTCTCCACATTTTATTTTCTCCTTTATTTTTCTCCTAACTCTCTCATCCATTAAAGAGGTTGTGGGTTCTAACCCCACTCTCTACATTTAATTTTCTCCTTTATTTTTCTCCTAATTCTCTCATCCATTCAAGAGGTTGCGGGTTCAATCCCCACTCACCACATCTATTATTCCTTTCATTTTTCTCATGAACTTTTTATGTAATTTTCATTTGGTGAGGTCTTGGGTTCAATCCCCAATGACCTCAAATGTTAAAGAAAATTTTGAAAACATAGCTCCAACTCCAAAATATAGGGCGAGACCAACATTTCCAGCAAGCTGGAAATTTGGTCCTCTTTCAATTCGTTTTTCTCTCATTTTTATTTTGATTTTTGTAGTATTTTGAGTAGAGCTGTCAATATGGGCTAGCCCACTCCATCCGGGCTAAATCATACAGGCTTTGACATTTTACGGGTCAGGCCGGGCTAGCCCATTTTTGGCGTGGGCCAGAAAATGGTCGGCCCAACCCACAAGTACGTGGGCTACAGGCTTGACGGGTCAGCCCACCTCTTTTAAAAAAATTATATTTTTTTATAATTATTAAATTAAATTTTAAATTATAATTTAAAATATTATCATAAATATCGACAAAACAATATTACATGATGTTAATGTTAGTACTTGTTAATCAAATCAAAATAAAATTATTTTTATAATATTTATTAGGGATAATTTCAGAGACCTCCATGTTTCGCTTTATAACACTCACCTCCCCTTTGGCTTACGATATTACGTCTACCTCCCTTATTTTCATTTATTTGTAACCATTCTTTAAACCTATTTAAAATAAATATAAATTAATATAGATTTGACAATTTTACTCTTTTTTTTATATAAATTTCTTCTTATTAATAAATATAATATAAAAGATAACTCATTTGACAAATACTTTAAAAATAAATTAACACAAAGACTTGTTTTTTTAATCTAACAAAGATCAAAGTCTTCAACTAAACTGACCCACATTTTCACCCGATATTAACTCTTTATCTCTATTTCTACTTTACCAATTCACGTAAATTTTTTCCCCACTATAAGCCATCATTTTCCGGCAACAATTTCTTCAAATAGAAGACAAAATTGAACTTCCCAAGAAAGAAATTCGATAAGAACGATAAGATTTTGTTCTACTTAAAAATTTACACAAGCGAAGAAGAAACATGGTCCAACGAATAAAGATAAATCATTGAAAATTAGATCTAAACATTCATATATAAGGGTAAATTTATCAAATCTAAATTAATTTATATTTATTTAAATAGGTTTAATCAATGGTTACAAGAAAATAAAAATAAGGGAGGTAGACGTAATATCGTAAACCACAGGGAAGGTGAGTGTTAAGAGTGAAGCCTGGAGGAGGTCTCTGAAATTATCTCTATTTATTAAGTTTTTTTCAAGTAAAAGTATAAATATATAAATAAAAATAATAACCTAATTATTTTGAATTTGGACTCACTTTAATTTTAAAATTTAATATTATATTATATTTTTTAATTAATTATTATTGGCCCACGGGCCGGCCCTACCTATATTTCTCAAGCCCATCAAATCAACAGGCTTATTCAGGCCGGGCTAAAAATTCTTTTTCTTAAATGGGCTCCAAAAATCTTAGCCCAACCCTATTAAATCCCGGGTTAGGCCAGGCCGGCCCAACGGGCCTAGCCCATATTGACGGCTCTAATTTTGAGTGACATTCAGTAAGCCACCTTAACCTTATATGAACATCATGTTTTTAACATTTTTATACACGCAAAACACAGCATTTTAACATACAAATTTGAGGCAACAAACATAGTTAATTTTCAGCACACACATGCTCAAAACAGTCAACTTAATATACTTTTCCGGAATGTATTTCTATCCCTTACATGATTTCCGAATACACATTCAACAGAACCAGACCTAAAATTATCTACCAGAAGATATAACAATGCATGCTTTGAATCTTTCAAAGGATCTAATTACAGGGCATGCAAAGGGAACAACCTTAGTTTTTCAATCGCGATTAAACTGAACCTTAAGGGTATCTTGGGAAAGCGACCAAGGGAGAAGAAAACACATACCTTTTTGACGTTAAACCCTCGACTTGCTGCCCAAAAACTTCACCCAAGATCACTTCCAAATCCCCTCAAAGTCAGCACCAACTCGACGGACAAACTTCTCTTTGCCTACGTGATTGATTTAGTTTCTTTTCTTATATTTTTGTTGTGAGTTCTTCAAGTGTGAAGAACGTTGGTTTAACTACTGTTTTTTGAAGTTATTTGGCAGAGAGAATCGTGGGTGAGAGTGATAGAGACGTGAGAGAGAGATGAGCGTGGGAGAGCCGAGTTTTCTTAGGATTAGGACTTAGTCAATTAAGGTTTTTATTTAATTATTAAAAATCTGATTTCCATTTATATTAACTCAGATAATAAATGATAATTATAAATTAATTACATTAATTTACCAACTTAAATTAAAAATAATTAAATTCATTGCTTCCACCTAGGTTCGAACCGGGGTGGTGCAAGACTTAAATTCAAGAGCCAATTTTCGGCCCTCTCTCCCAAAAACGCCCCTCTACCTTATTAATTAAATGATTAACTATATATTTAGGGTAATTACGATACCACCCTTAGCCTGGAAAAAGACCATTTTACCCCTAGCCCCTCCAAACCTAAGATTTCCCTTTTTAAGTCCGGTAAAGACTCCTTCAAGTAAATCTTCGTATTCAAGAGCCCTACATGGGTGTACCCAACCTTTTCTAGCTCCACTAACTCCCAAGTTAGTTGGCTTGGATGTATCAAGGGTTCATTGGTTTGGTTCTACGTGCATCAATCCGTGTGAACCCGGTCTTATCGTAGGCATTCTAGACACATTAAGCATTACTTAGCATATTCATTTTTAGGGTTGTACATTATCCCCCCCCCCCCTTAGGAACATCATCCCCGAATGACACTGCTCTTTACTAACAATAAGTAAGTCATCTATAGAGTGTATGCCTACATAGGTAATTCAATAATTCCCATTGGTGAATATCTGATTCACATATTAACATGATGGTGCACATCCTTGAAACCTACTAGTAGCTTCACATTAATGGACTAAGAAACTCTTTCCTAAACTATTCTCATCAAAGCATACAACATAAGTAAACATGTAAGTCATAAAAATCAACAACCAACATGATGACTGAAATATATTAACCTCATATTCGTGCATAAACACCATACACAGTCAAATACATGAAAGACTAATTAAGACTACGCACCCAAGACTTCACCAAAGGTGCCTTCCCATACCCCCTAGACTTGAGTGCGAAGAATCGTTTCCTCCTTGGATCCTCTTAACTTGAACCATTCGGTTGAACTTTCTCCTTTCCTTTTTCTCGACCTCTCATATACGGAGATTCCTTCATCATGTGACCCAGTTTGCTACAACTGTAACAAGCATTATAACCCCTCTTACACTCTCCTTCATGAAGTTTGCCACACTTCCTACAAGGTGGCCTCTCCTAAGGTTTATCTACTTCACTATTTCTCTTAACTCTGGGCTCGGAATCCCTATTATAGCGACCCTTGAATAAACCTGACTCCCCTTGGTAGGAGTCCCTTTTTAAACCTGGGCTTATCCCTTATTTCAATACCACTCTTCCTTGAAAAAATCTCCTTAGCTTGCCTTGACTTGTTCCCTGCCTATCGTGCTTCCTCTTC
This sequence comes from Solanum pennellii, assembly GCF_001406875.1. Lineage (NCBI taxonomy): Eukaryota > Viridiplantae > Streptophyta > Magnoliopsida > Solanales > Solanaceae > Solanum > Solanum pennellii. The sequence goes on from NC_028638.1 coordinate 23,913,740, forward strand.
CTACTTTCCTCCACTTGTTGGACATGGACCATAAGCCTAGAAAAGTCAATGCTGTCATGCAGCATGACTGCCCTACACTCCTCCTCCAGATCCTCAGCAATCTTAGATCCAGTGTAAACGGGAGGATTGACCCTCGTGAAGTCCCTTAACCTGCTAGCCATGGTGCTGGAAGGTGGGTTCTCCCCGGGAACACCTTGTTGCTCCGCCTGGGCTGTCATAGCGTGAGCTTGTAAAGTAATGGCTTGGGCCCTCTGTACCAAGTTTGTCCTCACTTATCCATCTGTCAACCCAGTTCGGTTAACAAGTATCTCCATTCCAACAGCTGGAGCCTGGGGAGGAACTTGATTTACCCCAATAGCTACTCCTCCAATCTCTACGCCTGTGTTTCTCCTCGTATTCATCTTTCTAAATCTCAAAAGTTTATGTTATATACGCTCCTAACACCAAGAAATTATACATTAGAGAAGGCACGATAAGATTAGAAGAAGGGAATTTTTGTTATGCATCATGCAGTCTCTAATTCAGGATAGTGTGCACTTCACTACCATCACTTAGAAACTACTCAATGTTGTTGATGTGAACATATTACCCTCGGAATTTAACCTAAGGCTCTGATACCAACTTTGTCACGACTGGAGTCTAGACTCCAGACGAGACTAGCGTCGTTGACCTCTCAGAGGTCGCAGACAAGCCTACTTACATCATTCTTACATTATCTAGGTTAATTTTAGCGGAAAATTTAAAACTTTTAGTTACTTGAAGTATATACAGACTTCATAGTAGGATACTTTATACTCATATAAGATTTATATACCTCAGTTCATAATCGTTCACAACCACCATCTAATACCATGATACTCAAATGAATGAAATAGTTCATAACTGCATTAAATGTATACTTGCCAAAATGGCACCAATACATTGTTTGAAACAAATTAGAAAGAAACGCTAGTGGAACATCCTCCACTAGCTCATGCCTACATCTAAGATAGAATATAAAAGATAGGCATCCTCGAAAGCAAGAGGGACTACCAAGTCCGGATGAATTCTCCACGTCCGGATAACTTCAGCGTAGTCTCGTAATGCTCTAGCATTCACCGACACCTGCACCTAAAAGTAGAGAGTTGCATGGGATTAGTACACACTTTACTAAGTATGGGTCTATGCAAACACACACCAAGGACATGCATGATTAAGAAGAGCTCTCTCCTAACTATATGAATTATGGAAATTCAAGTCAGTGGACTTGCCAAAATCAGATTAGGAAAGTCATGTTATGAGAGAAACATGCATAACCATACGTAACATATTGCACTCAATACATAACTTATAGCACATATCATATTTCATATCATTCGTCCATATGACATGAGACCTTGGAATCATAGACTTGACATTAGGACTTCCCATAATGAGGGCTAAACATATTGGACCTCAACTAGGGAGCCTTCTTTAGCAAACACAGAGTCTGCTTCATTCATTCATACTTACTTCATTTAATTTCATTCAAAGGATTGTGTAAACACCAGCTATACCTAGGATGTACTTTTAGACTTTCATCGGGTTCACTGTGCAATGACCAAGTGTCATTACTTAAGTCTCACCTCTTAATTATCTTATCCTAACACCTTTGGTGTCATTCATTTCATTATGTGTATTACATGAGGTTGGCCTGATTCTTTCTTTGGGAACTTTAACCTTAGCCGACATAGATCATGTGAGCATCATGAAATCCAGTGCGTAATTCCCACACCAAAATGAGGTGGAATCACCTGCCAAAGTGAACCAAAACATGCTAGCGTATATATAGGGAATTGAACCCTGCTAGATATCTATATTGGCAGTATAGGTTCAAAGACTAAGAGATATAAGAAAACCCATACCCGGCATGCCGGACAGTCTCATCTCATGAGAGTTACGTGAACCTCCACCCTTTCCGAAAAAAGCATCACCGCTCATAGCTAGTCTATCGGTGCTCAATATAAAGTTCCATTACATTCAACTCATACGTCATGGAAGTTGACTTCTAGTATGAGGACATCATAGCTCAATAGATGATTTCTCATGTCATCATTAGTATTAAGTGTGCATTAACTTCAATACTTTCATTAGAGTGTTCATAGAGACTGGTCTTTTCATTAACTTTACACTCTCATAGGTGAGAACGTTTTGGTAACATTTACTTAGGCTCATTTGAGATTGCTCTCATCTTTCACATTAGACTCTTATCATATTGTCACCTCATTCATTAACTTTAACACATTTGGTTTTCATAATTACTGACCCCTTCACTTGAATGTTCATTTCGTCATATGCCAATGCACTTGGCCATTTAGTGTGTTTCACACTCTTACTTAACCCTTCTAGGGTAACATCATTTTATCACATACATCTTAGGCTCACTTACTTTTAAATGTATGCTAGACTTATGAGTCCACACATACAAGCCATGAGGCTTCATTCAAAGTTTGCCTAAGTGATTCATGTTTACCCAAGATAATGTGGTACAAGACTTATGCATCTTGTAGATATGTCAAGATATTGATTTTGTTCTTTAGATGCAGCATTCATTAAATATTTGTTTACCTATGACTTATGTGTCAGTATGGAATTGGGCAAGGGAACCCGATTTTGAATCCCTTGAACGACACTTAATCTTATTTTAAACTTGATAATTGCATTTTTCAGATTTGGGAGACCCTAGTTCGATTCCCATCAACCCCATAATATTTCTTTCTTGTTCTCATCTCCTTTTTCATTTTAAGCCAAGGAGGTTGTGGGTTCAATTACCCACAAGCTCATTATTTTTCTTTTAATTTATCTCTTAACTTTCTAACCTATCCAAGAGGTTGTGGGTTCAATCCCCACTCTCCACATTTATTTTCTCCTTAATTTTTCTCCTAACTCTCTCATCCATTCATGAGGTTGTGGGTTCAATCCCCACTCTCCACATTTTATTTTCTCCTTTATTTTTCTCCTAACTCTCTCATCCATTTAAGAGGTTGTGCGTTCAATCCCCACTCTCCACATTTTAGTTTCTCCTTTATTTTTCTCCCAACTCTCTCATCAATTCAAAGGTTGTGGATTCAATCCCCACTCTCCACATTTTATATTCTCCTTTATTTTTCTCCTAACTCTCTCATCCATTCAAGAGGTTGCGGGTTCAATCCCCACTCACCACATCTATTTTTCCTTTCATATTTCTCATGAAATTTGTATGTAATTTTCATTTGGTAAGGTCTTGGGTTCAATCCCCAATGACCTCACATTTTAAATAAAATTCTAAAACATAGCTCCTACTCAAAAATATGGGCCGAGATCAACATTTCTAGCAAGCTGGAAATTTGGTCCTCTTTCAATTCGTTTTTGTCTTAATTTCTTATGTTGATTTTTGTAGTATTTTGAGTAACATTCAGTCAGCCACCTTAACCCTATATGAGAATCACGTTCTGAACATTTTAATACACGCAAAACACAGCATTTTAACATACAAATTTGAGGCAGCAAACATAGTAAATTTTCAGCACACATATGCTCAAAACAGTCAACTTAAAATACTTTTACGGAATGTATTTTCATCCCTTACATGATTTAAGAATACACATTCAACACAACCAGACCTAAAATTATCTACCATATGACATACCAACGCATGCTTTGAATCTTTCGAAGTATCTAATGACAGGGTCATGCAGCGGGGACAACGTTAGTTTTTAAATTGCGATTGAACTGAACCTTAAGGGTATCTTAGTAAAGGGACCAAAAGAGAAGAAAACACATACCTTTTTGACATTAAACCCTCGACTTGCTGCCCAAAAGCATCACCCAAGATCACGTCCAAATCCCCTCAAAGTCAAAACCAACTCGACGGACAAACTTCTCTTTGCCTACGTAATTAATTTCGTTTGTTTTCTTATATTTTCGTTGTGAGTTCTTCAAGTGTGAAGAACTTTGGTTTACCTACTGTTTTTTGAAGTTATTTGGCAGACAGAATCGTGAGTGAGAGTGATAGAGACGAGAGAGAGAGAGATGAGCGTGGGAGAGAAGAGTTTTCTTAGGATTAGGAGTCTAGTTTAGGACTTAGTCAATTAAGGTTTTCATTTAATTATTAAAAATCTGATTTAATTTTATTTTAACTAAGCTAATAAATAATAAATATAAATTAATTACATTAATTTACAAACTTAAATTAAAAATAATTTAATTCATCGCTTCCACCTAGGTTCGAACCCGGGTGGAGCAAGACTTCACTTCAAGAGCCAATTTTTAGCCCTCTCTCCCTAAAATGTCCCTCCACCTTATTAATTAAATAATTAATTATATATTTAGGGTAATTATGATACTACCCTTTTCCTATATAAAGACCATTTTACCCCTAGACCCTCCAAACATAAGATTTTCCCTTTTTAAGTCCGATAAAGATTCCTTCAAGTAAATCTTCGTATTCGAGAGTCCTACATGGTTGGACCCAAACTTTTATAGCTCCAATAACTCCCCAAGTTAGTTGGCTTGTCTGTATCAATGGTTCATAGGTCTGGTTCTACGCGCATCAATCCGTGTGAACTAAGTCTAATCGTAGGCATTCTAGACACATTAAGCATTACTTAGCATATTCATTTTTAGGGTTGTTACAAAGATTTTGATAGAATTTGTGACTAAGGTATGATGGTTTTTCATACATGGGATCTTTTCTATCATGGAGTCTCATGAAATTCCACACGGTGAAGTTAAATCCCCAATTCTAGTTTTGGTTTCTTCTAATGTTGTGGGTTATGATGAATATGGATCCACTAGTTATATTATGATTTTTCATGAGTATATTTATAGGATACCATGTTTTTAGGATGAAATTACATGTACTCATGCCCCATTCATGATTTCACTTAAAATTGATATAATTGGGTTAATGCCATGAAGGGAAAGTTTGTGGGCTTAGATGTCTCCTTATAGGATTGATGAATTATGATGATACTTTCCTAAGATTAGAGCATATATAATGATCATAAAATTCAGTTCTTTGAGAGTAAAACCTAGACTCGGAATTCTTGGTTATTGATTTATGGTATGGAAGATATACTTCCCACAACGAATTGTTAGGCATCATTGAATTAATTTGAAAGGTTTACTCACAAACATTATACTAGGTTGAAAGGATTTCTCACATATAATTAATCTTAACTAAAACTATAAATCAATGATGACGCTAGAGGTGACTACCCTTGACTTCTATATTTAAGGATATGTGGTAATTTCCCTTACTTTTTATGAGTGAACAAGAGGTGATTTTCCATGTTCCTACTATGATGAATAAACATTGAGTTGAGTACCCATGATCCTTATGAAATGATGTGGAGGCGACTACCGTGTCCTATGATGTGCTTTTGGAGGCTAGTGCCATAATATTAAAGTAAGTAAGGCAAGAAGTGAATAGCCATTAGCCTTTATAAGCTAGGCATAGAGGTGACTGCCCATGTCTTTAAAAGTAAGTATGAATGATATGATTATGTTATGCTATGAAGATGTTTTACTTGGAGTGTTGCTAGATATTCCTTCCATGATGATTGCTTGACTAGAGGTGGACGGCCCAAGTCTTGACTAAGGTTAAGTGAGGTTATTTAAGGAAGTATTTCTCCCTTAATATGATGCTTATTGTTTCTTGATTATGCTAATTCCTTATTTCATATCTTGACTAGTGCTTATGTTTATGTTTTATGCAAGCTATACTATTTAGTACATTCTTATAATAATGTGTACTCTTGCCTATATTCTTATCAAATGTAGGTACCGGCGACATAGATTCTCACACTTGTGGCTAGATTCATTGTTGATCAAGGAAGTGAAGATTTGGTGAGTCCTAAGTGTGTTTGAGGATGTGATCACCCTTTTTTCTTTTATCATTTTTTAAGTATTGGATTACTTTATTGGTTGCGTCTCAAGACTTTATTCAAGTTGTTTTAGATGGTTTGGGACTATGGTTTTAGACTTCCGCTCATCTTTATAAAAGGTTTTGATTGTGTGGAAATTTTTAAATTTTTTGCACAATTTTCTATTACTTTTTGTTATGATATTCAAGGTGCCTTGTATGAGGCCTCTCGTGGTCTATGCCTTTTTACATCTAGGGGGTACCACTGGGTCGTGACAAACTTGGTATTAGAGAACAAGATTAAGAATTGTTATAGGATGTCTCAAACCACGCCTAGTTGAGTCTTGTTCATAAGTGTGAATGTGCACATTATGAATGAGAATCTATTTGATGTTTTGGAAACTTTACTTTTTCACTTCTCTAAGTCGTTCCATGGATTTTAACGCTATAAGTATTTTTCCTAATCCTTACCTGATGGTTTTTAAGATATGACTATAAGAAGGGCTAATGTAAGACGGGTGGAGGGAGACAATGTTGATTAAGTGATTCCTTCTCAAGTTCCTCCTAAGGATCCTCCTCATGCTTTGAATGAATCATTGAATGAGAATTTAACAAATACATAGTTTAGGTCTTATTTTTAAGTGTTGACTCAAGTAGTGATGGCTCAAGCCAATAGAGAGGTGGTAAATCCCTTACACCCAAATATGGGTACGGTGGCGGCAAAAGAGAGCGATTTTACACGGATGAACCCTCATGAGTTTTATGGCTCCAAAGTTGAGGAAGACCATCAAGAGGTTATCGAGGAGCTCTACAAGATACTTGATATTATTGGGGTGACTGCAATAAGGAAGGAGGAATCGGTCACTTAACAACTCAATGGGGTTGCTCATATTTGGTTTAAGCAATAGAAAGAGGAAAGGTTGGTGGAAGTGGGTCCCATAGAATGGAAAAGGTTAAAAAGTGCTTTTCTTGATCGATTCCCTTGAAATGAGAGATTCCAAGATACATGAATTCATTAATCTTAGGTTAGGAAATATGAGTTTGATAGAGTATGCCTTAGGTTCACTGAACTATCCAAGTATGTTTCTTTTATAATGCCGGACCATATGACCAAGATGAGTAAGTTTATCTCGAGGTTGTCTAGATTAGTTTTCAAAAAGAGTTGCACCGCTACGCTTGTTATTGAAATGGACATTTCTCGCCTTATGGTACATGCCCAAAAAATTGAGGAATAAAAGCTCAAGAAAACATCTAGAGAGGCAAATAGACAAAGAGTAGATGACGGTAATTATTTACATTCTAGGTCAAGTGGACAGGGTCGTTCAAAGTTCTGATAGAACATCTTTGTGAAAGGTTCTACAAATGCTCCTCAAAGGTCCAACAATGAGAGGGTGTCTAACCCAAAACCTCAAGGAGATGGTAATAGGCCTTCAATACCTAATTCTGCTAAATATGGGAGCAATACTGAAGGGAAGTGCTTAGCGGGGTCTAATGTTGCTTTGGGTGTGGAAAAATGGATCACAACATAAGGAATTGTCATTCGGTTCCTAAGAATGGTAGATATGGTCGTCATATGGATCACCCCTACATTTCATCCCGTTTAAAGCGGTTTGGGTGCAAGTGCTCCTAAGTGAAACAATTTCTATGCTCTCCAAATTAGAGGTGACCAAAAGAGTTCCCTGGATTTGGTGGCTGATAAGTTAAAATTTTTTGATATAGATGATTGTGCTTTACTTGATCCATGGGCTACTTCATCCTTTGTGACTCCTTTCATAGCAATGAGGTTTCGTGTGCTCCCTCAAGTGTTATTAGAACCTTAATTGTCTATACCCCTCTTGGTGATTCTGTGGTGGGTAAAAGGGTGTATAGAAGATTTCCCGTTTCCTTATCTTTAGAGTTACTATTGTTGACTTGGTAAAGCTTGATATGTTAGACTTTGATTTCATTCTGCGTATGGATTTTATACATTCATGTTATGCCTCTATTTATTGTAGTACTCAAGTATTCAAGTTTCAATTCCCAAATTATCCTATCCTAGAGTGGAAGGTGGTAAATTTTATGCGTAGAGGTCAATTTGTTTCGTACCTTAAATCTAGGAAAATGATTTCTAAGGGATGCTTTTACCATCTAGTAAGGGTGAGGGATGTAGATTCTAGAACACCTTCTCTTGACACAGTCCCCGTTTTCAATGAGTTCCCATAAGTGTTCCCAGATTATCCACCCATATTCCTCCAGAAAGTGAAATAGATTTTGGAATAGACCTTATTCCGAATACACAACCTATATTTATTCCTCCTTATCGAATGGATTCAATGGAACTTATGGAGTTGAAAGAACAACTAAAGGATTTTTGGTACAAGGGTTTTATAGACTGAGTATCTCTCCATACGGTGCTACAATTTTGTTTGTTAGAAAAGAATATGGGTCTATTTGTATGTGTATTGATTATTGATAACTGAACAAGATGACCATTAAGAAAAAGTATCATCTTCCAAGGATAGATAATATAACCATTAAGAAAAAGTATCATCTTCCAATGATAGATAATATATTTAATGAACATCAAGGGGCAAGTTATTTCTCCAAAATTGATCTTCGATCGGGTTATCACCAATTGAGGGTGAAAGAAGAAGATATTCTTAAAACGTATTTTAGAACCCCATATCGTTATTATGAATTTTTGGTTATTTCCTTTGATTTGACTAATTCTTTGACGATGTTTATGGAATTGATGAATAGGGTGTTTAGATAACACCTTAATATGATTGTAATAGTGTTTATTGATAATATTTTGATTTATTCAAGAAGTGAGAACGACGAGAGTGATCATTTGAGGATCATATTTAGAATCCTTTAGGACTGAAAATTGTATGCAAAGTTAGAAAATGTGAATTTTTTGTTGAGTTTTGTGGATTTCTTAGGCCATATTGTTTCAAAGCAAGGGTGTTAAGGTGGATCCAATCAAGACGGATGCGGTCAAGAGTTTGCCTAGACCTCTATCACCAACATATATTTGAAGCTCCTTGTGTTTGTCCGACTATTAAAAAAGGTTTGTTGAGGGATTTTCTTCCATTTCTTCTCATTTGACGGCTTTAACTCAAAATAAGTCAAAGTTCATATAGTCTGAGGTTTGTGATAGAAGTTTCCAAGAGTTCAAAAATAGACATACTTCTACTCTAATATTGACTTTACCGGACTATTTAAATGGCTTTTTGATATATCGTTATGCCTCTAGAGTTATGTTGAGATCTGTACGTACGCAAAATGGTAAGGTTATTTCCTATGCTTTAGGGAAACTAAAGGTTCATGAAAAGAACTATCCAACCCATTATCTTTAATTAGCAGCAGTAGTATTTATCTTGAAGATAGGGAAAATGCATAAGTAACCCCCAACCTATGCCCGAAACCCATAGAGACACTTGTACTTTACTAAGGTCCTACTTCCCCCTCGAACTTATCTTATAAATAATTTTCTACCCTTTTCGGCCCTACATGGCACTATCATTGAAAAAATGTCAACACTCGCGAGCCACAAAATAGTGTCACGTAATCTGTAAAGGGGTACAAGATTATTTATAAAATAAGTTTAGGGGGATAATAGGACCTTAGTATAGTATAAATGTGTCTATGAGATTTCGGGCATAGCAAAGGGGGTTACTTATGCATTTTCCCTTAAAAATATGGAAGGATTTACTTATATAGGGTCCACGTTGATGTGTTCACCAATCATACATGTTTACATATGTGTTTACCTAAAAGGACTTGAATCTTCGCCAAAGAAGGCAACTCAAATTGTTAAAGGAATATGATATGAGTGTTAAATATCACCCCGGTAAGCAAATGTAGTACATGATGCTCTTACTCGAATATCGATATGTATTATTGCACATATTGATCATAATAAGAAAGAGTTAATTTGGGATATCCATAGATTGACCCTATTGGGTATTCAATTGGTAGACTCCACCAAGGTGGTGTCATAGTTCATAAAGGGTCGAAATCGTCTTTTGTGGTGAATTTTAAAGCAGAAAAATCCCTTCATCTGACTTTAATAGAATTTAAAGAAGTGGTACTTAAAAATTTCATTGAGGCATTCTCCCAAGAGCGAGATGTGGTACTTAGATAGCAAGGTCGTTTATGTGTTCCATATATGGATGACATAAGGGAACAAATTCTGAAAGAATCTCAAAGTTCACAATATTCCATTCAACCAAGATCTACCAATATGTACTGTAATTTATGGGATCTCTATTGGTGGAATGGTATGAAAAAGGATATTGTGAGATATGTGGCCATAGGTCCAAGTTTTCAACAAGTAAAGGTTCGGCAACAGAAATCGGGAGGTTTAGCTCAAGATATTAGCATTCCCACTTGGAAGTGGGAAGACATAATGGACTTTATAGTTTGTTTGCCTCGCACCCACGACAATGTGACTCTTTTTGGGTGATAGTAGAACGGATGAAAAAATCGGCACATTTCCTTCCCCTCAAGGTTTCTTATTTGGCGGAGAACTATGCCAAATTGTATTTTAGAGATATTGTGAGTCTACATGGAGTGCCTTTGTCAATTATTTCTGATTGTGGTACCCGATTCACTTCTCACGTTTGGAAATCTTTCCAAAAGGTTCTTGGCACTAAGGTTAAGCTTAGCACAAATTTTCACCCACAAATTTATGGGAAAGTTAAGCATACTATCAACATTTTAGAGGATATGTTAAGGGCCTGTGTGATTGACTTCAAGTGAAATCGGGATGACCATATTCCTTAGATTGAATTTTCCTATAATAATAGCTTTCACTAAAGTATTGGTATGGCTCCGTTTGAGGCTATCTATTGTTGACACCCAATTTCGACCCTCCCCGGTATAAATTAGTTTTCGAGTTTCTTAAATTTCCAAACAATTTAAAATAATTAGTTTTATAAATTTTGCGAATAAAAAAATAATAATATATGAACTTTATGTTATTTTGAATACTTTTGTCATTTTTCTTATAATTTTTAGATAGCCTATATATTTTACATGATTATGTATATAGTTGGTATATTTTACGATTATTTCTCAAAATATTTTAAATTTTATTAAGTATTCTATTTAAATAATTTAGTTTAAATTATGGTTATATTTTGAATCACTATTTTACAATTTAAATAATTATATTACTAAATAAGAAACTCGTTAATTAATTAATACAAATTCGTTTTATTTAAGGTTTAGCCAAATTTATCATCTTAACTCTATTTGGCTATTTAAATTAACTCATTCCCTTTTAATTAATTTCCAGCCCACTCCCTTCTAATTTCTTCAGCAGCCCACCCATTCTCAGCAGCCCATTTCGTTTTAATTTCCAGCCCAATAATTCCAGCCTAACTACAACTAAGTCGACCCGGCCACGCAATGCAATCTCGTACGATTCCAACAAGAAAAGCATCTTCCGCAGGCCAGGTGTCTCCATCTCGCGGGCTCACTCGTCCTTGTTTGAGGATCGATGGCTGCGATTGATTGTTCCGTTGGAGGTCTGTACTACGACAGCTTGCATCCTTATCCCTTTAGGGGATTTCAAATTCAAAAGGGGACATAGAATCCCGATTTTGCCCCAAGCTTTTTCGGATTTACTCCCGCCTTCCCCGTCCGTTTTTTTTCTATATAATGATCCCTATTGATCATTACCTGGAGGGCTCTTTTTTGGAAAAATTCATCTTTTTCTCAGAAAATTTTGTGCGAGAAATATTGATAGCATAAAATACACACATATAGGATATACGTAGGTGTCCGAGTTTAACGTCAAGTTTGGGTGTTCGCTGCCTCCCCTGCTCGTTTCGTCTCCAGCTCGCTGCCCCGGAGAAGTCTACATGGACTTCATTCCCATCTCTTGCAGATCCTCGTTGAGCCGTAAAGGCTCAAACCTCAATCCCTGAGTCGTAGACCCTTCCTCAACTGGCGTACAGATTGAACAAAAAAAAATAAGCTACTGGAAATTAATTTACAGGTCGGAAGAAAAGCAGAGGCTGCTGGAAAATTACCGAGTGCAGATTTGAGCAGCAGTATACATATTGTATACATATTTTATACGCTGATATACAAGTTGAAAGACATACAGGGGATCGAATTCGAAATCTAGGTTTGTAGAAGTGAAGATATGCTGCTAAAAGGGAATTTTCAATTTTCGAAAGTTGAAAAACAGTCTGATATACAACCTGTATACATTGATATACACATGCGTGATACTATAAATATGTGTAAAAAATGCGAACTGCAGGTTAATGTACAGGGACACCGATTTCAGATAAAGTACGGAAATAGGCAAAGGATACGTGCATAGGATACAGCCCGTATACATTGGTATACATTTTTGGGAAGCGATATACAATTGTTAAACAAGTTAAAAAATGATACAGGTACAAATACGCAGAAACAATGTGGGAAATACAGGGTGAATAGCGAGAAACGCATATTAGAACAAATGCAGGGCTCAAAAGTCCAAAAATGGATTAAATATGCATCATATACAACAGTATACATCATTTGTATACTTTATGTCTCTTTTCAGGAAATTGGGCCAGGGCCCTTCAGCCCTTTTTTATTAACAGGCCCAAAGGCCATTTGTTTCTGCAGGTTTTTAAAGAGGGCCCAATTATAAGAATTAGTTTAGGACAGGTGCAAAGCCCAAATGAATGAATTTGGGCAATCAAGCCCAAGTTCAAATATTTCTTTCTCTATTATTTGTTTGAATTAATTAGTGTTTTGGTGAATTTTAATAAGTAAAAATTTAAGGAATCCCGTAGTGTAATTTAATAATTACATTCTGTCCCGACAAATTTAGTATTTACAAAAAATCCCTTAAATTTGTTGTTCTGTGATACTTTAGACTCTAGTGATACATGGTAAATGATACATGGTAAGTTTAAACTGTTGAGAAAAAAATGGGGAAAAAACGGTACAATTAATGTTGTTACTAAAACAGCTTAATTTAAGGTAACAGATCATTAATCACCATAAAATCAGCACGTAATTGGATATTAGTTTCAAATTTTGAAAATCAAAGATTATATCATCTATTTTGAAAACATTTTTTATGAACAATCTGTTAAATTTCGAACTGCATTAATTTTATTGTTGTTACAGTGGATTTTTAAAGATGAATACTTCGATTTTGATGAGACATTCCGGAATTTGGGTGAACGAATTGCAGTATGAAAGTTACAAAATCGATGGAATCGTTGTTGGAGATTCAATTTTGTTTTTTAATCTCAAAGCAACAATTGCAGCCGAGTTGGATATTGATGTATCAAGCCGAGTTGGATATTGATGTATCAAGGAAAGAGTGCTGTAAGAGGGTAGAGATATAGGCAGTAAAAGTTGAAGTTTTGGGAGGATTGGCATGTGGCTAATCTCTCTTTGCTATGAGGTGTTGGGGTAGATCAATAAACCGTCGCTAAGAATTATCAGTAGATGAGCTTATACTAGTAGGTTATGGAATCGTCTGTTCAGACAATATGAATGCCAACTCATAATAAATGAATAGCATGGGGATTCATCGACATCGAGCTCAAATTCTGTGTTAATTTGTACTATTTCAGTTTTAGGATTCATTCTTCTGGAAGCACACTTGGGTTATAAGAAAGAAATTTGTACTTTGAAGACTTCTGTTTTTCTCCTTTTTTAATTAGCCTTTTTTTTTTCCTTCCATTGTTTTGTGTTAAAATGACTTGGACTTTTTGCTGGTGTTTTAGTATTAAGACTTGAGTTAAACCATGATTGGGATGAGTGCTGGTGAAATTCTACTCATATTGAGGACTCAAGAATTTTTTGGGTGAGTGGCAATATAGAATTAGCTAATCGTGTAGGAGATCAAGATGATTCAGTGTTGGGAGTGCTTTGTTTTATTATCGTGCAACCTCTAAAAAATAATTGAACAAGGGGAAGTCTATTTATGTTTTCAATCTGGCTTCTTTAAATAATTGTTGATCATTTCTAAGAATCCTTTGAAATCCTTAAAGTACACTACGGTCAATCTGACAATAAGAATATATAATGTTTCTCTTTAGTTATAATTGAATATTGGGGTTTCTAGCTTTTATTTTATGTATGTTATGCTTGGTTGAATATCTGTCTTTTTTTGGTGAACGATGCACTCTATTCATCCAATAGTGTTCAATACAAAACAAATAGATGATAACTATCTACACTCCTATCAATTACAAAAAGTCTATACATGCTACAGCTACAAAACACGAGAAACAATCTTACATAGTGAATAAAAAGACAATACAACAACTTCTCTAATTACAAGACCTAAGGGTATGAATTTGAAGCAAGTAAAGGTCTTTGGAAGCTGGAGATGCTTCTGCCTCTGGTGTTTATATGCAGTACAGTTTCCTTGCATAATCAGTCTGCTGAAGATACTCCTCCCCCCTGGAATCTGATCACATTCTTGTCCTTTAGGAAATTGTTGTTAAAATTGACAGCAAACCTTATGGGATGTGTTGGTATCTTTTTAATCTTGTACTTCATTGGCTGCAATTTGAAAATAAAACAACAAATTATAACGATATTGAAATATAAATACTAAATAAAACAACTAATAACTTACTGATACATGGTTTCAGTTTTCAGAAATTCATACTACATGAAAAACATGTGATACATGTCTACTACATGTATCAGTGAATTAACTAAAACATTATAACATGTGATACATATCTAATACATGTATCAGAAACATCGACTAAACAATATACACACTGATTCTATATGTATCATCAAGTACAGTTGATGACGCATTTATTAAACTTAGTGAATGATACATTATAACAATTTTTAAAACATGGATCAGTACATCAACTAAACAACTAATACCTTACTGATACATGATATCAGTTTTCAGAAATTCATACTACATGCAAAACATGTGATACATATCTACTACATGTATCAGTGCATTGACTAAACACTGTACACACTGATTCTATATGTATCATCAAGCACAGTTGATGACGCATTTACTAAACTTATTGAATGATACATTATAACAATTTTCAAAACTTCATGATACATATAAAATATTATGATACACAACAAATTCATGTATCAATTCACCATCTAAAACACTATACACACTTATTCAAATGTATCAGCAAGCACACTTGATTCCTTAAAATTTTTACTAATTTTAACAACAGTTTTAAGTACCAAAATACTAACCCGAGACAATGTAGGCCTAACAACAATGTTTGCTGCTTCTTTTTTCATTTTTTGTTGTATTTTGACAACCTTTGATTTTGATGTTTCGCCAGAGTCTTTGTTTGAATCCTTCTGAAGATTCATAGGATCATGCAAAGACTTTTTCCTATTTTCTTTCCAATTTTCATCGTCGGAATCATATATCCTTCTATTAATTAACGGATCCATTACTATGATGTAATAAAACAATTAACAAAAACAAAAAAGAGAAGAAAAGACGAACTGATGATGAATTAATAATAAAAAGATGCTGGGTTAAGACGATTACAGATTAAGAAGAAAAAGACGATGATGGATTAAGAATAAAAAGAAGAAACCAATAAAATATGCTGGGTTAAGAAGAATGAAGATGATTATGGAAAAAAAAGAACTGAAACTTGATGGAGTAAGAACAAAACGGGAGAAGTTAAGAGAAGTTGTCCTGATTTTTGAAATTTCAAATTTTTTGAGTTTTGAAATTCAAAATTTCTAAATTGGGTCTTTTATTTAAAACTAATTAAAATTAATAATTCAAAATCAAAAAACTGATTTAAAAGGTTGAGTGTTTACATTGTAAAAATTCAAAATCCAAAAACTGATTTAAAAGGTTGAGTGTTTTAATGGAGAAAAAATAGGCATTAAAATGGGTAATTGTGTATTATAGGAGAGAGAATGTAATGTATCTATAAACTTACACTAAAATTAAAAAAAAGGGAATTATGTAATATTTAAAAAAAGAAGCGAAAATTAGAGAATATAAAACTTAAAGTTGTGTATTTAAGTTATTTTTCCTTTTAATAATCTCCTAAAGGGCAGCCAATTTTCACTATTTTAAAATTTACTATTTGCTTATTTTTGTTTTATTTACTTTTATCACCATTTAGTTTTCCTTAAGTTAATTTCCTCTAAATGTTTTCCTTTAGAAATAATAAGGAATAAAAATTGGAGTAAGTATATCAAAACGATTTATTTACTAAGTTAAAAATTAAAAATATTTTTAAGGTCATTTTAGTCAAATCGCCGGTCAACCGCAAGTTAACGGGCATCCCGAGGGCCTAATACCTTCTCGGGATGTACATTGAACTTCGAACCTTTTCAATCGATTTTTTAATCTGTTTTTAAATCTTTTGAAACTTTTTCTTGATTTTATCAAAAATCAAGTGTGGACTCCGTAATTTGGAAGGTCGATTTTTCTTAAATAATAAGATTAATTGATTTTCCGAAACTTAGTCAATTCACACCATTTTTAAAACTGTAATAGTATTTTTTAAAATAAAAAATCTATGGTAGGAGATGTAGATCTCCTATAGGTTGGTTTGAGGTTGGTGAGGTTACCTTGATAGAAACCGAGTTAGTTAACGAGGCTATTGAGAATGTTTGACTCATTATAGAGGTTGAGAACCGCCCTAAGTCGATAAAAGTCTTATGTCGGTGTTAGTAGAAGGGAACTTGAATTTGATGATCTCAATTGGATTCACTTGAAAATATCATTCATGAAGGGTATAATGAGGTTTGGTAAGAAATGGAAGGTTAGTCCCCTATTCATAGGCCCATATTAAAATTTTGAGACGTGTTAGTAAGGTTGCATATGAGCTTAATTTTCCCATTTAATTGGCATCGGTGCATCAGGTTTTCCATGTATCTATGTTGAAAAACTTGTATTGATATTCGAAATACATATTCCCATTAAAATGATTGGGAGTTGATGAAAGACTTTCTTATGATAATGTACCAGTCGAGTTTCTGGACCGATAAGTTAAGAAATTAAGGAACATGGAAGTTTCTTCTCTGAAAGCATTATGGAGAAACCATCTAGTTGAGGGGACTATCTTGGGAGGCCAATGTTGATATGATGTACCGGTATCCTCATCTTTTTCCTCTTATTATAGCTTAAGGTAATGAGTTCCTCTTGGTTTATTTATGTTTTAAATCATGTGTGTTTTATGTGTTTCCGTGATTTCCTTAAAATTCCATGTTCATGAAAAAAAAGCTTACGTTTTCAAAAAATGGCTTTTGTGATTTATTTTCCTCATGATGCTTAATATTGAGTATGAGTTGCTTATATACTTCATGATATTGCATGTTTATCATGACTGGAATTGGAGTGGAGATTCCTTCATTGATATGTGCTTGTGTATAGATAGCATTTAGGCTTAACGAGATTGTGTAGAGAATTGCTTTGAGTTTGGAGATTATAGTTCTTCCTTGAACATGAGAAATGTTAAAATTTCATGCATATTGGGTTGTTAGATGTAGCTCCAACTTCCATATGATGCATGGATTATATTTTGCTTGGTCTTGATGATTCCTACTTGGTTGTGTGCATTTAGATGTGTTTCATGCATTATGGGCTTCTAGTCTTGAGTTTTTGTATAGAAATGTCAATAGAGTCTCATTCGAGGATGAATAATCCCTAGTGGGATATTGGAACACCTCGTGGCCTAGAGAGGGAAACATATCCATTTTGCAGAACCTTTTCTTGTCATCCACGAGGCCAACTACTCCCGGTGGCTGGACCCATGCATAGTAGGTGGGCTTCGTTGATGAGCATCATGGAAACATCGTTCAATGTAGTTACCTGACCCCCGTGGATGAATCTATGGATACGGTTTGGGATCTATAGGTCCATCGCCTAAAAACAAAGCCCCATAAGAGGAACCACGATTGACCAGGATGGATCGTAGGTCCATCCACGGTCCATCAGTCATAGTCTTGTGGTTAGTGATTCAACCGTTACTTTAGGCTTAAGGTTTTTTCTGGTTTTAATAAGAATTATGTGATGTCATTTTGACTAAAACTAGACAACATATTAAGTATTTTAGACACCTAAATTCACTCAATTAAGTCATTCTCTCGAATCCCACAACAAAAACTCCTCTAAAAAAACTCTCTAGAATAAAGAAGAAAACTGAAGAAGAGGAAGTTAGGTCAAGTTTAAGTCTCCGATCTTCAAGATTTTCGAAGGCTTTGTAAATAAGGTATGATTTCTTTTCATCCATGGGATCCTTCTTCCCATTGATTCCCCTAAAATTCCCCAATGGTTAAGTTAAATCACAAATTTTAGTTAGGGTTTCTTCCAATATTGTAAGTTATGATTTATACTGATCCAAATGGTTGGATTATGATTGTTTGTGATTGAATTGGTAGGATTAAATGTTTTTAGGATGAAATTAGATGTACTCATACCTATTCCATTATTGAGCAAGAATTGATAAAATTGGGTTGATGCCATGAAGGGAAACTTTATTGGCTTAAATGTCTCCTTATATGATTGATGAATTATGATTATAATTGCATAATATTAAAGAATTCATGATGATCAAGATATATAGTTCTTTGAGATAAAAGCCAAGACTATGAATTGTTGATTATTGATTTTATGGTGTTGATAAGATACTTCCCACAATGAACTTCTAAGCATGATTGAATGAATGTGAAAAATTTACTCACATGAATGAATCTTGGTCGAAAGGATTGCTCACCTAAAATTAATCTAGACTAAAATGCTAAATGAATGAGTCTAGAGAATACTACCCTTGACCTCTATATCAAAGTACATGTGGTGATTTATCTTACTCCTTAGAATTGAACAAGAGGTGATTCCCCACATGTCTACTATGATGAATGGACAAAGAGGCGAGTATCCATGATCCATCTGAAATGATCTAGAGGTGAGTACCGTGTCATATGATGTAATTGTGGAGGGGAGTATCTATGATCTTAAAGTAAGTAAGACAAGCGGTGAATACCAATTAGCCTTTACAAGATAAGGGTAGTGGACGAATCCCCATGTCATTAAACATAAGTATAAACGATATGATTATGTCATGTTATGAAGGTTTTTGACTTGGAGTGTTGCTAGATATGCCTTCCATGATGTAACACTGACTACAAAGGGATGACCCAAGTCTTCACTAAGGTTAAGAGAGGTTACTTACGAAAGTATTTCTCTCTTATATGATGCTTATTATGTCTTCACTAAGGTTAAGTGAGGTTACTTAAGAAAGTATTCTCTCTTATATAATGCTTATTATGTCTTGATTATGCTTATGCCTTATGTCATATGTTGACTAATACTTACATTTATGTTGATTATGTAAACTATTATATAAACTTCATTCTTGCACTAACACATACTCTTGCCAACATTCTTATCAAATGTAGGGTCCAGTGACATACATTCTCACACTCGTGGCTAGCTTCATTGTTGATCAAGGAAGTGAAGATTTTGTGAGTCTTGATTATGCTCGAGGATGTGATCACCCTTTTCTCTTATGTCTTTCTTTATGTCTTGGAATATTGTATGGGTTGTGTCCAAAGACATTATTCATTTTTTTAGATGGTTTGAGACTATGGTATTAGACTTCCACTCGTTTTTTTAAAGACTTTAATTGTGTCAAAATGTTTTAAGATTTTGCACCATTTTCTATTGCTTTATGTTATGTTATGCTAGGTGGATTGTATGTGGAATCTCAAGGTCTTGAATGTCTTGTTACATCTAGGTGGTACCCCTGGGTCATGACATGTTCACCAGCTTTCTTGCTTAGGACCATACCTTATGGACAAGATAGATGGTCGTGTGATAGCTCAGAATGATCTGAATCATCATTGATTGTGAAAGTTAAGAGAAATAGGATCGCAATTCTATATTTCTTCAATTAAAAGGTTTAGTTTACGATAAAAAAAAAGTTGACATTTTCTCACAAGGGGGATATGGTGTATTTCATTACCAGGGTCTCCTATGTGTTCAATGTGTGGGTGTTTTGAGGCAGCAGATCCTTACATAAGTCCATAATTCTAGATATTTTATCTATCTATGTGTCACTAAAATATACCATTATACACGAGAAGTCTATTGGTGACTAGCATGAAGAAGAACATCAAAAAATTTGTGGGTAAGTATCTTAACTATCAACAAGTTAAAAGTGGAACATCACAAACAAAGAGGTGTTACTCAAGAGATTTTCATTCCTACATGGAAGTGGAAAATTCTAAACATGGACTTCATTACAGGTTTACCTCATACTCGAAAACAACATGACTCCAATTGGGAGATAGTGAACAGAGTTATTGAGTTAGTTCACTTTTTGGCCATCAAGACTATAGATTCAGTAGAGGAATACACAAAACATTACATAAATGATATAGATAGGTTTCATAGGGTTCCCTTGTCTATGATCTCAGGCAGAGGTCCTCAGTTTACACCTCATTTGTGGAAATAATTTCATGAAAGGTGTTGGTACTTACGTAAATCTCAGTACAATATTTCATCGGTTGATGGATGGTTAGGCAGAGTGTACCATCATGACATTAGAGGACATGTTGAGAACTTGTGTGATCGATTTCAAGGGTAATTAATATGATCACCTACCTCTTATAACTTTTGCCTATAATAACAACTTTCACTCTAACATCCAAATGGCTCCTTATGATGCACTAGATGGGCGTCGATGAAGATCTCATCTTAATTGGTTTGAAGTAGGTGAAGACACCTTTATTGAAAAAGATTCGGTTCATGAGGCTATAGAGAAATTTCTACTCATCAAAGATAGACTAAATATTGCTCAAAGTTGTTAGAAGTCCTATGCATGGGTGAGAAGAAAGGACTTAGAGTTAGAAATCGATGACTGGGTTTCCTGAAGGTGTCACCTATGAAAGGGGTGATGAAATTTGACAAGAAAAGAAAGCTCGGCCCTAGGTATATAGGTCCTTAACGAATCCTAAAAAGGGTTGCTAAGTTGGCTTAGAAGTTGGAGCTATCAACAAAACCAACAACGGTTCATCCAGTGTTTCACATTTCCTTGTTGAAGAAGTGTATGGGTGATCTAGCATCGATAATACTGTTAGAGTGTGTGGATTTTAAAGATAGCCTCGCCTATGAAGACATTCCAGTTTAGATTCTTGATCATTAGGTTCGTAGGTTGAGAAATAAAGAGGTCGTTTCAGTGAAGGTTCGGTAGAGTAGTAAGTCTATACAAGGAGCTACTTAGGAAGTAGAAGAAGCCATGATGGCCAAGTGTCCTCATCTCTTTTCTTCTGATTCAGTTTCAAATTGAGATGACAGATCCTCTCCAGCCTCGTATTACTCTTATGTAATTCAATCTCAGCATCTTGTTCCCTCAGTTATCATTACATTCCAATATTTTGTATGTTCATGGAACTTAATTCAGTTACATATCCAATGGTAGGGATTTTTACTATTACCTCCAAACTCAGCTTATTTAGTCTTCATTCAAGGACAAGTGATCCCAAGAGGGAGATACTATAACACCTCCGAAATATTCCTAAGATTGAACCAAGAAAAATAGGTGAACCTCGGAGGTCCATGAAACCATACACAGACCCTGGATTCCCACACAGCCATCAATATGCCTGTAAAAGCAAGCCAGATACCCCCTAAGGAAAGTGAGGAATCACGGGCAACTAGAAAACCCGTGGAACCCCACAGACTTTCAAGTGTGCAATGGAATAGACCCAATGCAAACCCAAATCACTTTGAAGAACCACAGTGACCTACACGACTCGTGGTGTTTCACATTGTCCGTGAAATGGAACGTGAATGGGGCAGCTTAGCCTTCAAATTTTTTGTCAACTTCAACCGGCCATATCTTTTAGCTCAAAATGAATTTGGTGGACCACGACCTATCAAATTAAATATCTTTCAATTCTCTTTCTAACTCCATTGATTGCTAAAATCCAAGTTTGAAGTAAAACTTTACCCCATTTCAATAGAGTCATGTTGGGTAGGGCCACAACCATGACCCAATTGATGGGTTGTGGTTTTATTGATGGTCCATTTGTCCACTCGTGAAGGTCATTCAGTCAATTTTAAGTCGGAGTAATTTTGGTACTTTCCTCAATGCAATAGGTACTTAAACTACATCGGTTGATACCTAAAATAGATCATTTTACTCAATCTAAGCCTAATAATCTAGTCAGAAAATACTCAGAACCCTCATTCTCCAAAAATCGTCCAACTTAGAGTGTAAAGAAGAGAAAGAAGCGAGTAACTCTCCCAATAATAAACAAAAGCCTTTTTCCAAGTTCAGCCCTAAAATCCAAATGATTTCTACGTAGATTTCGTCACCAAGATGTCAGATTTTAGTAGTGGGTTCCTTTCACCCATTAGGTCCCTAGAATTAAGCAAGTTCTTCATATTCTCGTCAATTTCTCAAACCTAGAGTTTCTAGATTTTCAAGATTTCACTACAACATATTAGGCCGATGTCCACACTAAATCTTGACAACGCTTGTAAAGTGCTGTCTAAAATATTTTTGGCTACGCTTTGAAGTTTTTAACTTTTCGCAATGATAATAATCGCAACACTTCCAAAGAATACTCTTTAATACTATTGTCTACACTTTATAAGCGTTGTTACAACATCAAATAAATGGAAACAATTATTTTTATATATGGCCACACTTTTAAAGAGCCCTATTTTTATAATTTTAATAACAACACATTACAAGTGTGTCCTTAAAATTTTCACTAAAATATTATATTCCCTCCAATATTTTCAACTCTCCCTCCTATTTTTACTGGCCAAAAAAATAATTAATAAAACATTTTCTTTTTACTTTCTCCAGCTCTACTCTTCTCCAAAAACGTTTTTCTCTTTACTCTTTCTCCAGCTTTCTCTGAACTTATCGATGAACAGAAGATGAAGAACTAAAATTGAAGAATTGAATATCCACGAACTGAGCTAAAGATTTCTTTGATAATAAAGATCGATGAACTGAGCTGAAGCTGAGCAATTGAAGAAAGACGAACTGAGTTGAAGATAAATAGCTGAAGCTAAAGAAATAAAAGCGAAAGCTGAAGAGTTGAGCTGAAGATTACTCAAATATCGACTTTGTCAAGCGTGAGTACCGATTTCGTCAAGCATAAGATTCAGTAGCAAATATTTCTTTATTTCCTTCTTAAGATTGAACTAAAAACATTCTTCTTGTCAATTAATTGAATCTTTGTTTTGTGTTTAGAAAGAAGTGACTTTTTTGGGTTTGTTACAGCTGAAATTCCAAAGTAGGAGAAGAAAGTGCCGAAAATCGTGAACAACAAGTGTTCCCTAGGCATATTCAGCAGACGAGAAAGAGGGAATTACTACTCGGAAGCCTTTGAGTCTATTAGAATCTATCTTGTTATCATATTGATTTCGTAAGAACATACTTATGATGTCAATTTCTCAAACTTCCTAGAAGGGTTGGGATGAGA
This sequence comes from Solanum pennellii, assembly GCF_001406875.1. Classification (NCBI taxonomy): domain Eukaryota; kingdom Viridiplantae; phylum Streptophyta; class Magnoliopsida; order Solanales; family Solanaceae; genus Solanum; species Solanum pennellii. The sequence goes on from NC_028638.1 coordinate 23,937,033, forward strand.
ATGACTTATGCATGGAGGGGTAATTTTATGGTGCAATTTTTTCTTATAAATAAGAACAATTGATTTCTAGCTATTTCTTTGTTACTTGAAATCAGAATTTGTTTGTCTCTTCACTATTTTGTTTGTTTGGTCTTCAGTTTCAGTTAGATTGAGTCCTCGTAATGGCTGAAGGAGATGAAAATATTCTCCTTCTCTGGCAAGCATTTGTATAAATGCTCATGTATTTATGACACAACTTGTGCATGCGAATCTTTTCGAATGCTCTTATTTTACCTTATGTTTTATAATAAATGGGGCTGTGATCGGAGTCCACAATATATGAAATGAATCTTTCAAGCTTAATTTGTTATTTTCCTTCAAAGCAAACAACAAGTGATTCATTGTATCTTTCTAGAGTGTTCCACAAAGATTTAAGTACCTTCTCTAGCTTGTAAAAATGCATGTAGGATAACATTCTCTATAATTTTTTCATGTTCAACACTTATCTTTTCTGGGTGATTCTCTCATGGAGTGACCTTTGGTTTTATCCGTAAAAAATTATGCTGCTTGAGGATCAAATTAATTTGAAGTGACAAATTTTGAAGTGATATATATATATATA
>NC_028638.1:23938468-24041887 GCF_001406875.1 Solanum pennellii
ATATGATGAAAGATAATAAATAATTTTAGAATTACTTTTTTATATATGAAATGAATAATAATCAAGAGAAAATTGTATTTCACGCTAACAAAAATCTACCAAGAATGATGACAAAAAGAATCAAACAGTTCTAGAAACATCATAAGTTATTGTTATTACCATTAACTTATTTTGTTATTACTTCATTTCCTTTTTTTTTAATTTTGTGAGTTATTGTGATATCTCTTTATTATTACTCTATTTTACTATTACTTTAATTCAATTCTTAATATTTTTTCTATTCATTATGCTTATAAAAAAAAGCCTACTTTTTATAGAAAAATATCATGAATTAATTATTTAAATCTTTATTTTGACTCTAATAAATATACTTGAAAATAAATTACTGTGATAAAATTAATAATATATATTAGATTGAAATTAAAGAAAAAGATGTTAAAAGTAACTTTACAAATAAAAATGAATGAGATGATATATTTGTATTAAAGATGACCAAGAATAAAAATGTAATTTCATTCTTACAAAAATCTATCAAGAATAAATAATTTTATAATCATCTTTTTATATATGAAGTGAATGATGATCAAAGGTAAAATGTAACTAATGCAAGCAAAAATTAACAAGAATGATAACAAGAAAATTAAGTAGTTCTACAAACATCTTTAGGTATTATTATTAGTATTACCTCATTTTTGTTATTTCTTCATTTTATTTATGAGTTATTGTGATATTTATTTATTACATGAAAGTTAATAAATAATGATTACGCTTAGCTCTTGATTATTATATATCAAGTATAATATTAGGTGAAACCAATCAAAATTAAAATTAAAATTAAAATTTATATGTATATTAAATTTTATGTATTGAAATATTTTTCAATTTTGTGATCTTTAATATGCTATATAAAAAAATTAAAATTCAGAAGTTATTTTCTTTTTGAAATGAAATAAAAAATAAGTTCATATAAAATCAAAAGGTGCAAGAACATTTATTAAAAATGAAATATATATGTGTTATTATTCAATTGAGCTTTCATATATTATTATTTTTTTAAAACAAATTGTTTGACTTCCTTCTATTAATTTGTGCATATATGTGGAGTTTTAAAGATTTCAACATTTTAATATAGAAATATAATGATATGAAAATTTTAATTCTTTGTTTTAATTTTTAATTTGATATATATTTGAAAATTACATAAAAAAAAATGAAGCTTAAAAACGCAACGTAACAATTTAAAATATTTTTAGAAAAGCATAGTTAAAAAACATAATGAAATTTGGTTGACTCCGTTATTTTTATCGAAACAAAATAAGTTGCATATATTGTTTGAAAATAACATAAGAACTAAAAAGTACTATGAATCACAGTAAAATGACAACTAAATATATGTGATAATCATATAAAAAATTTCGTTTACTTTCCTAAAATCACTTGTATCACATAAAATAAAACAGATGGAGTAACATATATTATTTGAAAATAACATAAAAGGTATTCCATAAATTAACAATTTTAAAATATTTTTTTTAGAAAACACATAAAAAATTTAGTTCATCTTTTCAAATTTCATTTGTGTCACATAAATTGGAAGGAAAAAAACTAATATATGTTGGGTCTGCGCAGACACATGATATCTAGTAACATATTAGAAGACTCTAAGAGGAAGTTGGTGTTCGTCGTCCTATCTGCTTCCTCAAAGGTTAAATCTGTCTTTTCCTTTCTCTTGTTCCAAGCGGTGCTTATTCTTATCTCAATTTAGAGGCTTTCATACCAATAAGACCCATTAGATTTCAACACTGATTTCACTTCCACACCGATTTCTGCTTTGTGAATCCGTATCTTCTTCTTCCAATTTGGGTTTTCCTCTTTTTTCATTACTGTTTTTGGTCGAATTTGCTGAAGATTTTGTTCGAATTTTCTATTTCAGCTGATCTATCTGATCTATCTATACTATATGAGTTCTCTTTTTTGATGCAATTTTTGTTTTTTCTAGGTTTACAAATTATTTTGATTAAGTCATAGAAAAGATTTTTGAAGGAAATAATTGTTGTGAGCTTAAACTGATTATACACATGCACTGAACTTTCTCTTCAACTGTTACTTTAGTTGTAACTTTGGATCTATAGCGTTGGTCGTTCTTACGTTTCATCTGTGCACAAGTCTTTGGTGATTGGCCGCTGCGCTCAATGTCGTGTTGCTTTCCAATTAGCACAAATGGGATGTAGTTTAATAGCCTAGCATGTGAATGATGAATATAATATACGGAAAAGGGCCTAAAATACCCTTAAAGTATTAAAAATGGTACAAAATTACCCTTCATCCACCTATTGGCTCCAAAATGCCCCTTTCATCCACCTATTGGCTCCAAAATACCCTTGTCATCCACCTTTGTGTTCAAAATTGACCACTTTTTTAATTGTTTTAAAATTAAACTCTTTAAATATTTTTTAAAATACTTGGTGTTCAATTATTGATTATAATTATAATTTATTAATATAATTTATAAACCAAACCACTACACACTCATTACTTACTAAACCTCACCAAATTAATAATCCAATTATAATATCAAAATCGTCATAAACACTACTAAAACACGATGAAATTATAGATTTCTGAAAATGACATTCAAAATTATTCGAGTCCGAATCGGAGCCCCAATTAAATTTAGGTTGAGCCGCTTATTTAGGAGGACACTTTCTTTCAAAATAGAATTAGAAATTTATGATTAAAAGGTAAAAAAGTAATGCATCCCGAATTTATTCATGCACTTTTTTTTAAAGATAATTTTATAAATATTTATGATTTTTTAAAAAACTTTAATATATTATTTAGAAAAAAAGTTACCTATGAAGTAACATCACATAATTGAGACGTAAAAATAATTAAGATAAACATAGTCAGACTTTTAAGTTTATTGGTGACTTTTATTTAGCCACTTGAATGTATGATAATTTACTTCTATAATTTTTAAAAACACTCATTTGGCAGTAGCTTGCAATAATAATGTGACAGATTCATTAATTTAGAGGGATTTAATTATTAATGGGGTGGGTAGTGGATTGATTTATAAATTATACTAATAAGTTAAATTATATCATATAGTTGAGCACCACGTATTTTAAAAAAATATTTAAATAGTTTAAATATAAAACCGTTAAATAAGTGGTCAATTTCGAACCAAAAGGTGGATGACAAGGGTATTTTGGACCCAATAGGTGGGTGGGAAGGGTATTTTGGAGCCAATAGGTGGATGGAGGGTAATTTTGTACCATTTCCAATACTTTGAGGATATTTTAGGCTTTTTTCCGTATAATATAAACATCATGCTGCCAAAAAATTCACCATTTCCAAAACAGAAACAGAGGAGTTAAGGAGCTTAAACTTATTAGACACTTTTTAGCTGCACACAAAAGTTAAAAAGTGTTAATATAGGGGGCATTTAATATTAAAAGAAATGTGCATATTTACATTTTCATATTGACCGTTTCTTTGTTTCATCTATACATACGTTTATGGATATTTATTGGCATAACTAGGCGTGATAGCCCGTGCAAGCACGGGCCTAATATTTGGAGTAAAAAAACAATACTTTCAGATGAAACTCGATTAATATGATATGAAATTGCAAAACCATTATCAAATCAACTAACATAGAGAGATCTAAAAATTTGATTTGTGATATACCTTGACATAGCTACCAAACATACCACATCACTCAACTGTTGCAAATATATAAATAGATTAACTACCAATAGACCCTTTCTTTTGCTATAATTTTTCGATGTCATCTAATGAGATCTCTCCTTACTTCATAAAAAAAAAAGATAATTGTAGAGAATGAAAATTTTAATCTATATGTCCGCTGGTTACAAGTGTTTACATTCGCATTACACGTAAATTTTTAGTTGATCAACGAAGAGGCAGAAAATCTCCGTCCAAGCAAATTCCTTTTCTGTGTTTCTAATCTGACCTTCTGAATTTATTGCCATCATTTTATCATACTATTTCAATGATGACTTGGAATCAATTCAATATTCTGGAAAATAATATTTAATCAAATGAATGTTAGCTCAAGTTTGCAACATGAGTTGGCCACAAGCTAGTAATAAACATCACCTGAGAGGCAACATACTAAACTTTTTTCTTGTTTCCCGTATATATTATATGTGGATGGTGGCACAAGATTCACTTAAAGCAATTATAAGTTTTTGATCGATAGATGAATCGTTCAGCATGATAATTCATAATCTGATAAAACAATACTTCTTCATAAATAAATAACAAAGAGGCATGTGTTGTCTAGAGATAGATGAAGATAAGAAGTCATAATTATCACATCTGATATTCCACTCCTACATGATTTATTTTGTATGTATCGTTAATCATGACCATCAAATATCTTGAATGTCATGTCTATTTGCTGAACTTGCCATATATGAACAACCACTAATTATGTTTATTGTAGTAATGATACTATTTCCAATTAATATAGTATATGAATATGAACATCAGAAGTTCTTTACTATCCAAGCATAAACACAGAGTAAAAACAAATGTACTACTTCCTTGGTTTCTAAAACCAACAAAGCTGCAGAACATGATTGGCTTAACTATTATTTAAAAAAAATCAATGATGAAAGACGTAAACTTACATTGCCTTGGCCTAATCTTTTGAATCTAATTCATTCTCTCACAACTATCTTTCTAACAGTCAAATTTTTAATTCCTAACCATGAAAAAGAACAAACATGTAATGACAAAAAGTAAAACTTGGAATGAAAAAGATTAATAATGCTTACTTGAAATTTTGAGATAGTAATCCAGAAAAAAAACATCATCATTCACAAAATAAAGAACAAAATAATCACCAAATACCATAAGACATTAAAATGAAAAGTAACAAAAATTCTTCATACTGACAAGAAATTAGCAACACATATGCATACCATTATTGTACAGCAACAACAAATACAGTAAAGAGGAAGAATAACTATACATCTGTCATGTGACTTTGTATCAGTAATGAAAAAGTCAAATAATGTTCTATGGATATAAGAGATAAGAATAAAATAAAAAAATAATCATCACAATTACACATTTTGTTCAAAATATTTTCATTTAGTTTTGCACATTTACTCTTAATTGTTCTCCTAAAAGTTGAAGTAGTTTGCTCCTAATAACTATCAACAAATTGAAGTCAATCAATATAGGAGCATATCCAATTAATCATTACCAAAATAACCACACAAAAAGCACAAGCAGTAGATGTTGAAACACCTGATTCACATTTATCCCATTTCAAATCGTCTACTGATTGATCAGAGTGAAGAAGACTGAAGCAAATGTGGTGAATGAAAGCTTAAATAATTATCAAACATGATAAAAATTTTATGTCGCAACTCATCATGCTGGAGATGAAGGCATGATGATCTGCTAAAAAGGTCTCTCTTTGTTGTATTTATACGGTGTTTCTAATCTTCATTCTCTGCATCACTATATCTATGGCAGATTGACAGCCATATTTTCCTTCAACAAAGCTAGAATTTCTTTCAAATTCAATGAAGTGAAATAATCTGCTACAAGTTGTAAAACATCTATCAAAAGAGAAAAGTTGAAATTAATAAAAAAATATCAACTATTTTAGGCATATTATCAAACACCTAAAAACGTTCATCAAACTCTATTAGCAGTAATTGCATACCTTAATCAAACAAAAAAGAAAAAAAAACTCATAATAAGGCACACACCTGATATAACTTACAACTCAAATTGAGATAAAGGAAAAAAATATTATGCCCAAAAACTCAATAATTAATCCAATAGTGTCTTTTAAGAGGAGGCGTCGACTAATGTTCTCACACTGCTAGAGAAATTTCTAAAGATCTTTTCTTCCTTTCTTGATGTACATCAAGCAATGAGCAAATGAGGCAAAAACTTGAAATTAATGCATACAGAATCTAGCTAGTTAAAAGCATCCAAGTAAAGGAAAAAATTAAACAGTAGAAACCACTTCGACCCCAAACAGTTACAAACTCAAAAAGAGACAGAGCAAATGAAAGATGATAATGAAAAAGAAGAGTTAAAAATGTCAATGGAAGACAACTAACTTGACCGGTGGCACCAAAAATAAATAAATTAGAGACATAAATCAAGTATAAAGTTTAAAGAAATCTCCAAACATACTCATCTGCTAAATGAAATAAAAGCACCTTGCGATAACTTTTAATGCAAAAGAACATACCCGAAACCAATTGCAGGAAAACAGTATGAGTTCCACAATTATAAAATTTATAGGCTTAAAAGAATCTGCTAAATTGCTAGCACTTACAGTGAAATTAAAAAGAAATAATATATGAATCACAATGTGTAAACTTAAATCGTTGTTAAACCTGTGAAAGAAGAATCAAGAAAATGGAGAAACACAAAAAAAAAATTGGTGAACAACTAAAACAAAGAGATAAAGAAGGCGAGGAAGAATAAGAAACAAGTGCAAATCACCAACACAAATTTAAAAATTATATATAACAAAATATTAATCAGTTTTCTTAGGCAAATAATCAAACATCTAGGGTGCATAATTTTGCATTTGTGGGAATAACTTATAAAGAAAAGAAAAAATAATCAAAGTAAATAAAAAAAAAAAGCACATGCATGTCGTTACCCCATCCAAAATCATCTATTGATAGTATCTCCGGAAACTAAAAAAACTCAGATGACCATGATACCATGAAAAAATGCCTCAGCTTTGATTTCTTGGTTAAATCAATTTTCAATAGTCATCAGATCTATTAAATTTGGTGCTTAATTTTCTCAATTTTTTACTTTGGTCTTCCTCTTAATTGTTTAATCTTCACAACAATTAGAATAGATTTTGTGTGCGTTGATGAAGATTAGAGCTTCAAATCTAATACAAAAGTGATGGGATAAATTGTTGTCTTTCTTTTTCAAGAGAGAGTATGACAACACGTGCTCTGCACACACATTGATACGTGGCTTTTTCTTTTCAACTTAACAGACACATAGCATAAATATTTGACTCAAAAGTCTGAATTGCCCTTGATATCAATTTAATTGACCTTAACCAGACATGTTGAAATAAGCTCTTTCTACTATAGTAGAAATAGAAATTAACAGACACATAGCATAAATATTTGACTCAAAAGTCTGAATTGCCCTTGATATCAATTTAATTGACCTTAACCAGACATGTTGAAATAAGCTCTTTCTACTATAGTAGAAATGTGGAAGTAACTACATTAATCTATTGGAGTTAGTGTCATATGCATTAGTACATTTCTCATTGTCATATGCATTTCAGTTATGCATTTCTCAATGTCATTTGCATTGCAGTTATGCAAAATGCCTTTGATGGCATTAGCCGTTGATGGCATTTGTGCTAACTTCATTGTCACTCTTAACTCCTCCATTATCCTTGTAATTTATGTAACTCCTAAGACCATTATATACACTATTTACTACACAATAATCTTTCTATTTATTGCTAGGAAGACATCCACAACTATAAATAGTGGTGGTCTTCATTTGGTTTGAGACACACAATACACAAGATAAAAAACATAGAGTGAAAGTATAGTCTAAAAGAGAGTTCTTAGTAGTTGAAGGGAGGTGTTCAAATATGTGGAGCTTTGGACTCAACTCTTGTCCAGAGTTGTTGAGTTATAATTTGTGAAGGTTGTTGTATTCTGGAGAGGAAAAGTCAAGAGGATTACTGCTGGACCGGTGAAAACATTTGCTGTAGTAGGCTTGAATATCCTTTAAGAGAAAGATATCCGCGCCTTAATCTTGAAGAGATTTATTTTCTTCATTTTTTATTTTCAATTGTAATGTTGTATTTTTTTTGTTATCTAGTGTGTTTTTCACTAACAATTTTAAGGAGATTCAAAGAGGACTACAATTGAAAAAATCGTGGATGTCAATATGGGAGACCTCAACAAGCCATTTCGGTTCAATGTTAACCATTTCAAGAGATGCAAGGGTAGAGTACTTTTCTACTTAAGTCTTCTCAATGTTTCTTATGTATTAACCGAGAAGAATCCAAATAAAGAAGACATCACCACTATAAATGATGATGAAATTATTTCTCATCTAGAGAAAGTGGAAAAGTACGATGGTGATTTCTTTAAGTGTCAGTATTATCTACTTAATTGTCTATCTTATAATTTTTATGATTATTATGATAGAACTTACTCTAGTGCAAAGAAAATTTGGAAGGCATTGCTGAGTAAGTATGATACCGAAGAGGCTGAAGCGAAAAAATATGCAGCTAGATTTGTTCATTTCCAAATGATGGACAACAAATCAGTGGTAGATCAAGCTCAAAACTTCATCATGATTGTTGGAGAGTTTAGGTCCGAAGAGGTTAAAATTGGAGATAACCTTATTGTTTGTGGCATAGTGGATAAAGTTCCACCTTCTTGGAAGGAATTTCAGAAAACTATGTGTTTCAAACAAAAGAAAACCTCTCTTAAACCTTGATAATGAAAATCCGCATGGAATAAGAAGCAAGGGGCCAACAGAAGAAAACAACATCTCATCGAAGGTAAATTTAATTACTTTGAAGAATGCTACTCCTGAAACTCACAAAAATACTTCTTTAAAGCCTAAGAAGAAAAAATTCAAGAAAAATAATGTTAGACCTCCCAAGAAAAATAATGGTGAAAATTACCAAGGACAAAATCAACAAGTTCAAGAAAAGGGACCATGCTTTGTTTGTGGCAAGAGTGGGCATATTGCTCGATTTTGCTGATTCCAGAAACGTGATCCTAACCCTCAGGCAAAAGTTACCGAAGAACCTTTTGTGGCGGTTATTACCGACATAAACATGGTTGAGAATGTTGATGGATGGTGGGCTGATTCTGGTGCAAACCGTCATGTCTGTTATGACAAAGACTGGTTTAAAAAATATACTCATTTTGAGGAGCCAAAACCATCATGCTTGGTGATGGTCACACTACTCAAGTGCTTGGAAAGGGAGATGTTGAATTGTGTTTTACTTCTGGAAGGATATTAACATTGAAAGATGTACTTTATACTCCTTCTATGAGAAAAAATTTGATGTCTAGTTTTCTTCTTAATAAAGTAGACTTTAAACAGATTATTGAATCTAATCAATATGTAATAGTGAAAAAAGATATTTTTGTGGGGAAGGGGTATGCATGTGATATGATGTTTAAGTTGAATGTTGAAATGAATAAAACTTCTACTTCTGTTTATATGTTTTCTTCTACTAATTTTCTTGGCATGCTCGTTTGTGTCATATTAATGACCGTTATGTTGGAATCATGAGTAGTTTAGGTTTAATCCCAAAGTGTTAGGCTTGTAGTAAAACCAAGATCACTAAAAGAACTCATTTTCAAGTTGAAACAAAAACTGATTTGTAAGAATTAGTTCATACTGATATTTGTGAACTTGGTGGAATTCTAACTCGTGGAGGTAATAGATATTTTATCACTTTCATTGATGATTTTTCTAAGTTTACATATGTTTACTTGATGAAAAATAAAAGTGATGCTTTTGAAAATTTTAAAACTTATCTCCATGCTTATTGAGTCACATGTACCTTTAAATTTTTGGGGTGAAGCTATCTTAACTTCTTGTTATGTATTGAATCATGTGCCTAAAAAAAAGTCAAAACTAACACCTTTTGAATTGTGGAAAGGTTACAAGCCATGTTTGGGATATCTAAGAGTTTGGGGTTGTCTAGCCTTTGTGAGGCCAATGGATCCCGAGATTACAAAGTTGGGTAAGAAAGTTACTACTTGTGTTTTTCTTGGTTATTCTTCAAATAGTACAACCTATAGATTTTTTTAATCTTGACGATAATATTGTGATAGAATCAGGTGATGCTATTTTTCATGAAAATAAATTTCCTTTTGATACTAAAAATAGTGGGGGTCAAAGAATTGAAACAAAATATTTTGTCACTACCTAGTTTTTCTACTTCTACTTTGAAAACTAAAGAAGTTAATGATTTTGAGTTAAGAAGAAGTAAAAGAGCTAGAGTAGAAAAAGATTTTGGTCCATATTTTTATGTGTTTAATGTTGAAGATGACCCTCTAACTTTGAAAGAAACATTATCTTCACATGATTATATTTTTTGGAAAAAGGCTGTAAATGATGAAATGAAATCTCTAATTTTCTAATAAAACTAGGAAGTTAGTTTATTTACCACCGGGTTGTAAAATAATTGGTTGTAAATGGGTCTTACGGAAAAAGATGAAACCGGATGGATCTATTGATAAATATAAGGCTAGGCTAGTTGCAAAATGTTTTAAACAACTAGAAGGCCTAGAATTTTTTGATACTTTTTCTCCGGTAACAAGAATTACACCCCTTAGACTTTTAGTTGCTATGACTGCAATTTTTTATTTGCAAATTCATCAAATGGATGTAAAAACTGCTTTTCTAAATGGAGACCTAAATGAAAAAATTTAAATGGACCAACCTGAGTGTTTTGTTGAAGTAGGCCAAGAAAGCAAAATGTGTAAACTTACTAAATCTCTACATGGCTTGAAACAGGCACCAAAGCAATGGCATGAAAAGTTTGATTCCTGCATGATTCAAAATTCTTTTAAAACAAATGAGTATGATAAGTGCATATATCATAGGTCTTGGAATAATTCACATATGATCATTTTCCTATATGTTGATGATTTGTTGATCTTTGGATCTAACATGAATGTTATTGATGAAGCTAAAAATGTTCTCAGAAGCCATTTTGATATGAAAGATCTTGGTGAGGCAAATTTTATTCTTGGAATAAAAATAACAATAACATGTGAGGGAATTTTCCTTGAGCAGTCACATTATGTTGAGAAAATTTTGAAAAAATATAACTTTCATGATTGCAAGCATGTTGCTACTCCTTTTGATTCAAGTGTTCACCTATTTCCTGCTGAAAGTGAATATGATGTAATAAATCAAAAGGAATATGCTTGTATAATCGGAAGTTTGAGATATGTGACTGGTTGCACTAGGCCTGATATTGCATATGAAGTAGGAGTACTTGAAATGTTTACAAGCAAGCCAGGTAATGAACATTGACATGCTATAACAAGAGTTATGAGATATTTAATTGGAACAAAAAATTGTGGTTTGTTCTATAAAAAAATATCCTGCTATACTTGAAGGCTTTTATGATGCTGATTGGAACACTTTGTCAGGTGATTCTTGTTCTACCACTGATTATGTCTTTAGTTTAGGTGGTGGTGCTGTTTGTTGGAGATCAAAAAAGCAAGCTATAATTGTTAACTCTACCATGGAGGCTGAACTAATTGCTTTAGCTTCAGCTAGTGAGGAAGCGAATTGGTTAAGAGATTTGTTGTTTCAAATTCCTTATTTTGAAAAACCAATTCCTCCTATTTTAATTCATTGTGATAGCACGACTGCAATTGGTAGAGTTCAAAACCATTATTACAACAGTAAATCCAGACCTATAAGGAGGAAACACAATAATGTAAGATCGTATTTGACAAATGGTACCATTAATGTTGACTATGTCAAATCTTGTGATAATCTTGCAGATCCTCTTACGAAGGCCTTAACAAGAGAAAAGGTCTGGAGCACATCGAGGGGGATGAGATTGAAGCCTACAAATCCTTGAGTCATATATGACGAAACTCAACCTGGGGACTAGAGATCCTACAACCAGGTTCAAAGGAAAAAAACTAATCATATGATGACTTGTTGTGAAAAATGCAATATCATTTTATTCCTTCCCTATGATGTGGGTGCATTATTTCTTGTAGTTTGTGAAGGTTGAGTTGATATAACTCTTAATGAATATCTGTAGCCCGTATGGGTGGAGTGTTAAACTTACAGGAGCACTCTCAACAGATTTCACCTATGTGATGTGTGGAAGTAGGTCGCTTCCTATGAGAATGTGGCTTATTCTCAAATGCACTCATGAAACCGGGATAGCACATGACCATAACGTGCTGGCTGTTAAAGCTCAAGTCAATACCTTTATTATTATGTGTGAGCAGTGATATTTAAAGTCTGAGACCACTACGACTCTGGAGTAAAAGTTACTGTTTCACTAAGTGAAGATTCAATGGAGATCACAACTTCATTATGCATAGTAGTCTTCCTTCAACTGATATACTCTCTTATCTAAATATTAAAATGAGTGGGGGACTGTTAGTGTAGGGGGGATTTTAATATTAAAAAAATGTGCATATTTAGATTGTCATATTGACCATTTCTTTGTTTCATTTACACATACGCTTGTGGATATTCACTGGCATAACGTGGGAGTAACTACATTAATCTATTGGAGTTAGTGCCATAAGCATTAGTACATTTCTCATTGTCATATGCATTTCAGTTATGCATTTCTCAATGTCATTTGTATTGCAGTTATGCAAAATGCCTTTGATGGCATTAGTCGTTGATGACATTTGTGCTCACCTCATTGTCACTCTTAATTGCTCTATTATCCTTGTAACTTATGTAACTCCTAAGACCATTATACACACTATTTACTACATCATAATTTTCCTATTCATTGCTAGGAAGACATCTCCAACTATAAATAGTGGTGGTCTTCATTTGGTTTGAGACACACAATACACAAGAGAAAAAACATAGAGTGAAAGTATAGTCTAGAAGAGAGTTCTTATTAGTTGAAGGGAGGTGTTCTTTTTGTGGAGATTTGGACTCAAGTCTTGTCCAGGGTTGTTGAGTTATAATTTGTGAAGGCTGTTGTATCCTGGAGGGGACAAGTAAAAGAGGACTACTGCTGGATCGGTGAAAACGTTTGCTGCAGTGACTTGAATCTCCTTAAAGAGAGCAAGATATCCGCGCCTCAGTCTTGAAGATATTTATTTTCTTCATTTTTATTTTCAATTGTAATCTTCTAATTTTTTTTGTTATCTAGTATGTTTTTCACTAACAAAAAGATTCAACCTTTCGCTTCAAATACCAAAATTTTGGTCTTTTCCACAAGATACAAAAAGTTACAAAAAAAAAAAAAGAATCAAACATATAGGAGGAATAGTCTAATCAAGTTTTAATCTTCGCGTTACTTAGTGGAACAAATATATAGAAGCAAAAGAATTCTAACAAAGTGGTAGATTTTCTCAACACATGAATTGTTTTCTTGCTAACCTTAATTGAAAGCAAGGAATTATCACTTGAAAACCAAATGGATTTGGCAAGCAACATTATTGTTGGTAGTAGACATTTTCTTCCTGCTAACACAACTTATTTTTCTGTGATCTTATTGTGTTAGCTAAGATATTATAGAATGGACTTGCTAGCAAAACTATAGAGCTTATTTTTAATAGAATACCTTTTGTCGAGTAATACACGGAAAATGATCTAAAATATTCTTGAAGTATTAGAAATGGTATAGAACCACCCTCTATCCATCTATTGGCTTCAAAAAATCCTTTTCACCCACCTATTGGATCCAAAATACCCTTGTCATCCACCTTTGGTTCATAGTTGACTACTTATTTAACGATTTTAAATTTAAAGTATTCAAATATTTTTTAAATACGTGGCGCTCAACTATTTGTTATAATTTAACTTATTAATATAATTTATAAATTAATCCACTATCCAACCGTTACTAATTAAACCCCACAAATTAATAAATCTGCCCCGTCACTAATTCAACAACAGAAAATCTAGTGCCAATGAGTGTTTCAAAAAATTTGAGGTAAAAATGTCTATAGAAGTAAATTATCATACATTCAAGTACTCAATCAAAAATTATTAAAATCCAAGTTTCCAAATAAAAATTATCGATAAATTTAAAAGTTTGACTATGTTTATCTTAATTATTCCTTCGTCTCAATTATCTGATGTTTCTTAACAAAAAACTTTTCTAAAAAAATAATATATTGAAGTTTTAATATTTAAAACAAATCATAATACTTAGTAAATATATTTTAAAAACGTGCATGAATTAATCCGGCATGTACTACTTCTTTATGTTTAATCATAAATTTTGAATTCAAGTTTGAAAGAGAATATTATTGAAATTGTCCTCCTAAATAAGCGGCTCAACCTAAATTTAATTGGGACTTCGATTCGAACTCGAATAATTTTGGATGTTATTTATAGGAATCTATAACTTTGTCGTGTTTTAGTAGTGTGTAAGGCGATTTTGATATTATAATTAGTTTATTAATTGTGTGGGGTTAAATTAGTAATTAGTGGGTAGTGGGTTGGTTTATGAATTAAATTATAACCAATAATTGAGCGCTAAGCAATTAAAAAGTATTTAAACAATTTAAATTTAAAATAGTTGAATAATTGATCAATTTTGAACCCAAAGGTTGATGACAAAGGTATTTTGGAGCCAATAGGTGGATAGAGGGTAGTTTTGTACCATTTTCAATACTTCAAGGGTATTTTAGGCCCTTTTCTGTACAAAAAATACCTCAAAAAAAGTTATGACATGCACCAATGACCTAATAATATCGTGACGATTAAAAGAACAATACTTACTTCTTTTCGTTACTACCTGAAAAATGACCAAATATTGCGTATATGCCCCAAATGACCAAAAAATCAAGAAGCACACATGAACAATAAAAAAATGCCTCGAATTTTTTTTTGCTTGCACCAATTACAATGGAAAATCGTGATGAATAAGACAACAAAATTTTATTTCTTTTTGTAACTGCTCGAAAATGACAAAATATTACGTTAATGCCCCAAAATTATCGAAACATCAAGAAACACACAAACAAAATACAAAAATGCCTCAATTTTTTTGACTTAACACCAATGACCCTATAATATCATGATGAATAACAGAACAAAACATTACTTCTTTTTGTAATTGCCCAAAAATGACCAAAAATAAAAGAAACACAAACAAAACAAACCTTTAAAAAAGTTTGAATTGCACCTATGAACTTAGAATATTGTGATGAATAACATAATAAAAATTTACTTCTTTTCTCAATTGTCCGAAAATGACCGAATATTAAGTAAATGCTCAAAATGACCAAAAAATCAAAGAAACCCACATATACAATATGAAAACACCTCAAAAAATTTTTAATTGAGCTAGTGATCTTAGAATATCGTGACCAATAGGAGAAAAAAAGTTTATTTCTTTTCGTAATTACTCGAAAATGAACCACAAATCAAGAAACACACATAAACCATAAAAAAAAAAACACCTAAATTAGTCGATTTGCACTAATGACCTTAGAGTTTCGTGAAGAATAACATAACAAAACTTACTTGTCTTTGTAAATGCCCAAAAATGCAGAATATAACGTAAATTCTCCAATATAGCCGAAAAATTAAGAAATACAAATAAATAATACAAAAAATATCTCAAAAAGATTTGGACTTGCACCAACGACCTAAGAATACCGTGATCAATAACAGAACAAACATTTATTTCTTTTCCTAACTGCCATAATATTACATAATTTCCCCAATATGGGAGAAAAATCAATAGACACATGAAACAATACAAAAAACCTCAAAAAAGTCTCGACTTGCACTAGGGACATTAGAATATCGTGATGAATAACTAAACAAAACTTTACTTCTCTTTGTAACTTACCAAAAATATCGAAAATTACGTAACTGTCCCAAAATGGCTGAAAAACCAAGAAACACACATAAAATAATACAAAAAAACACCTCCAAATTTTTTGACTTGCCCCAATGACCTTAGAATATCAACACAATTAACATAACAAAACTTTTTTCTTTTCGTAATTTCCCAAAATGGCCGAATATTATGTAAATACTCTGAAATGGCTGAAAAAATAATAAACACACATAAACAATGCAAGAAAACACCGTTAACAAATTTTGACTTGCACCAATGACCTTAGAATATTCTGATGAATAACAGAACAAAACATTACTTCTCTTCGTAACTTCTCGAAATTGGCCGAATATCAAGTAAATGGCCAAAAAATCAAGAAACACACACAAATAATACCAGTTTAGCCTCAGAAAATTTTTGATTAACACCAATTACCTTAGAAAATAACGACGAATAACGGAAGAAAACTTTACTTCTTTTCCTAACTGCATGAAAATGACCGGAAACACTAGAAAAAACACCTCATAATTTTTTTGACTTGCACAATGACCTTAAAACATCGTGACAAGTAAGAGAACAAAACTTAACATCATTTTCATAACTAGCCGAATATTGCGTAAATGCTACAACATGGCCAAAAAATCAAGAAACACATAAATAATATAGAAAATGTGTCAAAAGTTTTTGACTTGCACCAATGACCTTAGAATTTCATGACAAATAACAAAAAATAATTTACTTCTTTACAAAACTGCCCGAAAATGATCAAATTTTACGTAAATGTCTAAAATGACCAAAAAATTAAGAAACATTCAAACAATACAAAAAAGACCTTAACTTTTTTGACTTGCACCACTGACCTTAGAGAATCATAATGAATAATAGAACAAAACCTTACTTCTTTTCGTAATTGCCTGAAAATGGCTGAATATTACATAAATGCCCAACATTGGTCGAAAAATCAACAAACACACATCAACAATAAAAAATGCCTCAAAAAAAATTTCAAATTGCACCTACGAACTTAGAATATCATGACGAATGACCGAACAAAACTTAACTTCTTTTTGTAACAGCCTGAAAAATGGCTGAATATTATGTAAATGCCCAAAAATAATGAAAATCAAGAAACAAACATAAGTAATACAAAAAACTCGTAAAAAAATTTGATTTTTACCAATGACCTTAGAATATCGTGATAAATAAGAGAATAAAGCTTTACTTCTTTTCGTAAATGCCTGAAAAATGGTTGAGTATTACTCAAATCCCTCAAAATGACCGAATAATCAAGAAACACACATAAACAATACAAAAAATGATTCAAAAAAATTTGACATGCAATAACGACACTAGAATACGATGACAAATAACGGAACATTACTTCTTTCCGTAACAACTTGAAAATGATCGAATATAACATAAATGCCCCCAAAAGGTTGGATAATCAAGAAATGCACATAGGCAACACAAAAAACACATAAAATTTTGAATTTGCACCAATGACCTTAGAATATCGTGACGAATAATAGAAAAAATCATACTTGTTTTTGCAACAGGCAAAAAATGACCAAAAAATCAAGAAATACATAAACAATACAAAAAACATCTCAAAAGAATTTTAACCTGCACAAATAAATTTAGAATTTCATTACTAATAACAGAACAAAACTTCACTTTTTTCATAACTTATGCTTCAAAATGAGCGAAAATCAAGAAACACACATAAACAATACAAATAACTCCTCAAAACAATTTTGACTTGCACCAATGGACTTAGAATATCATGACAAAAAATAAAACAAAACTTTACTTCTATTCAGAACTACCCGAAAAATGGTCAAATATAACGTAAACGTCGTAAAATGGCCGAAAATTAAGCACACATAAACAATACATAAAATACCTCAAAACAATATTGAGTTACATTAGTGAACTATGAATATCGTGAAGAATAGTATAATAACTTTACTTCTTTTCGTAAATGACACAAAATGAAAAAATGTTACGTAAATGCCCCAAAATGGCCAAAAATCAGGAAACACATATCAACAATTAAAAAACGTCTCAGAAAAATTTCGACTTGCACCAATGACATTAGATTTTTATGAAGAATAAAAGTACAAAACTTTAATTTTATGTAACTACCCAAAAATGATAAAATATTACGTAGACGCCCCCAAAATAGCCAAAACAAATCAAGAAACACATACAAACAACACAAAAAACGCCTTAATAAAAAATCGACTTGCACAAATGATCTTAGAATATCGTGATAAATAGCACAACAGAACATTACTTCTTTTCGCAACTACCAAAAGAGGCCGAATATTACGTAAACACCCCAAAATGAACAAAAAAATCAAGAAACACACATAAGCTTTTAAGAAAAGCACCTCAAAGATATTTTGACCTGCACAAATGACGTTAGAATATCGTGATGAATAACATAACAAAACTTTATTTCTTTTCGTAACATCCAAAAATGACTGAATATTAAGTACATGTCAGAAAACGACTGAAATATCAAGAAACAACATAAACAATATCAAAAAACGCTTTAAAATTTTTTGAATTGAACTAATATTATTAGAATATCGTGAAGAAATACTTAACAAAAATTTACTTCTTTTAATAACTTATCGAAAATGGTCGAAATTAGGCAAATGCCCAAAATGGCAAAAAATTCAAGAAACACACAAAAATAATACAAAAAATGCCTCAAAATTTTTTGGCTTGTACCATTGAACTTAGAATATCGTGACGAATAACAAAAAAAAACTTTACTTCAGTAACTATCAAAAAATGACTGGATATTACATAAATGCCCCAATATGGCCAAAAAATAAAGAAACACACATAAATAATACAAAAAATGCCTCAAATTTTTTTGACTTGCACCAATGACCTTAGAATATCGTTGCGAATAACAGAATAAGACTTTACTTTTCTTCGTAACTGGTTGAGAATGGCAGACTATGACGTAAATGCTATAAAATGGCTGAAAAATCAAGACAGACACTTAAACAATACAAAAGTTGCCAAAAGAATAATTCAACTTGCACCAATGACCTTAGAATATCAAGAAAATAAGAAAATAAATCTTTTCCCGAAAATGGCCGAATATTACGTAAATGGCCAAAAAATCCATAAACAATGTAATACAAATACAATACAAAATTTAACTTCTTTTCGTAACTTACAAAATATTACGCCGATGCTGAAAAATCAAGAATCACACATATACAATACAAAAATGCTTCAAAAAATTTCGACTTGCACCAATGACCTTAAAAAATCGTCACATATAAGAGAACAAAACTTTACTTAACTTCCAGGAAATGGTTGAATACTACGTAAATGTCCCAAAATGGCGGGAAAAAACCAAGAAACACACATAAACAATACAAAAAACACCTCAAAATTGTTTGACTTGCACCAATGACCTTAGAATATAGTTACGAATAACACAACACAACTTTACTTCTTTCTGTAACATCCTTAAAATTGTTCAATATTATGTAAATGCCCCCAAAATGGACGAAGAATCAACGCCTCAAAAAAATTTCAACTTGAGCTAATGACCTTAGAATATTGTGATACATAATAGAACAAAACTTTATTTCTTTTCTTAACTGTCCAAAAATGGCCAAAATATTACGTAAATGCTTCGAAATGACAAAAAAAATCCAGAAATACACATAAACAATACAAAAAACACCTCAACAAAATTTTAATTTGCACCAATGATTTGTTGTCAGATCCGGGGACTATCCCTTAGACGTAACCGGCGTCGTCCTAAGAGAGAACTAAGATTAGCCTCGTAGCATTCATCATTACATTCATAGGTTAAAAGTGTGGAAAATTAAAACTTATTCCATCTACATCTACTTCATGAGGCCTACTTAGACCTATCGCTTACGCATAATATAAATTCATAACGATTACACATAGATCCCTCATATAAGAAGATTACATAGTCTTCTACTTTTATTGCATATATATATAAGATACACAATATAGTCTTAAAAGGGATGTCTGATATTAAACCATTCAAACATAATCGAACAATATGGGCATGAGACCTTACACAATGTATAACTTCCACTTAGGGCTTACAACAATATCTTGAAACAAGTAAAATGAAATGATTGTCTTTAGACTATAACAAAGAAACATAGCTAGAGTAAGAAAAGGGCATCATCCTCGGACTTGAGGACATATCCACACTTCGAGAATTATTCCAAGCCTTTCTTTCAGATGGAAACAATCTCCTGAATGGTCGAAACCTAAAATGTTGGGGAAAAGGGAGAAATGGGGTTAGCACATCACTTGTACTAAGTATAAAATCATATGCACATACAACATAGAAATCATGCCAAAAGGGACATTTTATAAAAGCATGCTAAGTTACTTTAAATATACATTATGCACCACACAAGAACACATATAAGCCAAGAATCCTATCTCTCTCAATGATACAAGCATATTAAACACAAGACCAACCTACTTAAGTTAAGCCAAGTCAACATGTGTATAGCATAATAGAACTCATAATTAATACAACTCTACCATCATAGTATAACCACAAAACATATTCATGAGTATATAACATTGCAACATAAGTAAAGACCCTTATCCATAACCCTTCACCAAGTCTACTAGTGCAATGGTTAAATAAAGCCCTATAAACTCACTCAACCAAGAAAACTAGTCAAAGGATTATGAATATGTACATATCATTCCATAATAGGTATTCCTCCTCACATTTAGCAATATGGACCATTAACATGAAGAATCAACATAAGCATAACATATAAGAACATCTTTCTAAGACTTCCCTAAAGGCTAACTAGTGCAATGTATAGGTAGAGTTCCATACCCCTACCTAGACTAAGTCAAATCCCTTAGGTCATCCTAGTTAGAATTCACTTTATTATTCCATTTTACTTTTGGGAATATCTTGCCTTTAAACGAAATAGACCACATGAGCTAATGTTGAATCCGGTGTCATGGAACCCTACACCGAAAGAAGGTAGATTACTTGCCAAGGTAGTACCGAAACATAAACATAACATCTATGTGGATCCACTATCTAGTATTCCGACAACATAGTTCAAGAACTAGAAGATGTGTTTGGGACCCTCTTTATTCTACATGCATTTTATTCTCCAATCTCATCGGTACAATATTGATCCTACCTTTCCGATGTGGGAAGGGACACTCCTCACTACTAGTTTACTCGGTGCTAAATTAGAGTCCCTTTTCAAATGTCTTTCATTTATTATCATAACGTAGTTTAGGTCATAGGGTTCATCCCTTATATATTCATATTCATTATCTCAATAGGAATTGCATGAGTAGGTCCTTTCAATACAATTCATACATGTGATGTTAGCACATTTACATCACTATATCATAATAAGGCACATCGATAATTGATCACCAATCTTATATCATCACATCCTAGACAAAAATTCAGAAGCCATAAATCAAGAAATTTTAATTAAACATCATACCAACCCTAATAAATCTTATCATAAGGTGTTGTTCTATAAAACGTCATCACTAAACACAAGTAATCATAATTGAAGTGAAGGTTTGAGATCACAAGACTTACCCCATCTCCTTCACAAGACATCATCTAAGGTTTTACCATAAACCATCCAATTAACCTCGAAAATGGGTGTAATATCATAATACAATAGTAATTAATACAATAATGAAGTCAATTAAACTTAACAAATCTGATGAAGAAGATGAACTCCAAGAGAGCTCCAAGAACTGACGAGTTAGGGGAAAATGTTTAGGATTTTTTTATAAAAGAAATGGGTAATGAATTTTAATGGGTCGGGTGGATCCGGGTGGATAGGGTGGTTTGGGTCAAAATAATTATATTTTAATTAATTAAATTTCTAACCAATTACAACATGCCACGTAATAAATGAAATAATTAAATATATTGACTAAGTAGTCTGTTAGCCAATAGGGCAAAATAGGTCCCTAAAGGTTAACCCCAAGTGTATTTTAAGGCCAAAAGATAAACGAGGGGTATTTTTGTACCAATTCTAATACTATAAGGGTATTTTAGACCCTTCTCCGGTTTTGAAAATAATGTACATTTTGTCCTGTTATTCATCACGATATTCTAAGGTAATTGGTGCTAGTCAAAAAGATTTGGTGCATTTTTTTTACTGGTTATGTGTATTTCTTGATTTTTTTACTATTTAGGGGCATTTACGTAATATTCGACAATTTTTTGGGCAGTTACGAAATGATGTAAATTTATGTTTTGTCATTCGTGACGATATTCTAATTGCATTAGTGTGAGTTGAAAATTTTTTGCGGTGTTTTTTTGTATTATTTATGTGTGTTTGTCTATTTTTCGGTCATTTTTGGGCACTTACGTAATGTTCGACCATTTTCGGGCAGTAATGATATGAAGTGAAGTTTTTTTCTGTTACTCGTTCCATTATTCGAAGGTCATCGGTGCTAGTAAGAATTTGTAAAGGTTTTTATACTATTTAGATGTGTTTTTTGATTTTTTTTCTTGCATATTTGAGCATTCTAGTAATATTCCGTTATTTTCGGACAGTTATGCAAAGAAGTAAAGTTTTGTTCTGTTATTTGTCACGATATTCTAGGGTCATGGGTCAAGACATAATTTTATTATGGCGCCTTTTTATTGTTTATGTGTGTTTCTTTATTTTTCGGCCATTTTCGGGCTGTTACAAAAAGCAGTAAAGTTTTGTTATGTTATTCATCATGGTATTCTTAGGTTATTGGTTCAAATCAAAAATGAATTAAGGCGTTTTTTTTTAATTTTATGTATGTTTCTGATTTTTCGGGCATTTGGGGGCATTTACATAATATTCGGTCATTTTCAAGGAGTTACGAGAAGAAGTTAAGTTTTGTTCTATTATTCGTCACAATATTCTAACTTGATTGGTGCAAGTCGAATGATTTTTAGACTTATTTCGGCCATTTTGAGGAATTCACCGTAATATTCGTCAATTTTCTGGCAGTTAAAAAAATAAGTAAAGTTTTGTTCTAGTATTCGATATGATACCTAAGGTCATTGGTGCAAGTAAAAATAATTTGAGGCATTTTTGTACTGTTTATGTATATTTCTTGATTTTTAATCCATTTTAAGGCATATACGTAATATTCAGACATTTTCTGGTAGTCACAAAAAAATGTGAAGTTCTGTTCTGTTATTCGTCATGATATTTTAAGATCATTGGTGAAAGTCAAAAAATTTTGAGGCTTTTATTGTACTGTTTATGTGTGTTCCTTTATTTTTTGGTCATTTTGGGCATTTACGTAATATTCAGCCATTTTCTGGGCGGTTACAAAAAGAAGTAAAGTTTTGTTATGTTATGTCACAATATTATAGGGTTATTGGTTCTAGTTGAATTTCTTGAGCCGTTTTACATATTATGTATGTGTATTCTTGATCTTTTGTCCATTTAGGGGGATTTACGTAATATTTGGCCATTTTAAAATAGTTAAAAAAAAGAAGTTTTCTTCTTTTAGTCATCATGATATTCTAAGGTTGTCCATGCAAGGCGTAATTTTTTTGAGGTATTTTATGATTTATGTCTGTTTCTTGATTTTTTCGGCTATTTTAGGGGATTTACGTAATATTCGGCCATTTTCGAGGAGTTATAAAAAGAAGTAGAGTATTTTTTGGTATCCGTCACAATATTCTAAGGTCATTCGTGCAAGTCAAAAATTTAGTGAGGTGATTTTTGTAATGTTTATGTGTGTTTCTTGATTTTGGGCCATATTAGGGCATTTAGGTAATATTCGGTCATTTTCAAGCAGTTACAAAAAGATGCAGTTTTTTTAGTAATTCGTCATGATATTCTAAGGTCGTTTGTGCAACTTGAAATTTTTATTTGACCCTTTTTGTATTGTTAATGTGTTTTTTTTATTATTCGGTCATTTTAGGCATTGGCGTAATATTCAGTCAGTTATAAAAAGAAGTAAAGTTGCGTTCGCTTATTCTCAAGATATTCTAAAGTCATTGATGCATGTCAAATTTTTTGGGGCGCTTTTGTATTGTTTACGTTTGTTTATTGATATTTCGGCTATTTTGGGGGCATTTACGCAATATTCGACTAGTTTTGGCAGTTATAAAAAGAAGTAAAGTTTTGTATTGTTATTCGCCTTTTTATTCTAAAGTCATTGGTTCAAGTCATAAATTTTAGGGCGTTTTGTATTGTTTATGTGTGTTTCTTGATTTTTCAGCCATTTTGGGGAAATTTACGTAATATTCTGCCATATTCGGCAGTTACGAATAACAGGCATAGAAATTGTAATGTGGCAATAGAGCCCAGTCTTCTTCATTTTCTCCACCAGACAGGGCTGCACCTAGAGGTGGTATATCCGGTACTGGCAGAGGAAGAAACCGCCTCTATGTTATCACATGTCGCCAAGAGCAAAAGGATTCTCCAAATGTTGTTACTAGTATGATCCAAGTCTTTAAATTTAATGTATATGTTTGTCAAGATTAAAGATCAAGTTTATCCTTTGTAACTCTGTGTGTTGCGTTGAATTTTAATATTCCTCTGGAGAAAACTTTGTGAATCCTTAAGCGTTTCTACACATGTTTGTGAGTCTATTCTAGCAGAGAGTCTATTGTGATAGTCCTATTTTCGTCAATCACAAGATTTTCATGATTGATTTAGTCTAGTTAGACATGGTAGATTTCGATGTCATTCTTGGTATGGACCGACTTCATGCTTGTTATGCCGCAGTTGATTGTAGAACTCGAATTGTCAAGTTTTAGTTTCCAAATGAGCTCGTCTTAGAGTGGAAAAGAGTTAATCAATGCCTAAGGGTAATTTTATTTCGTACTTAAGGAAAGGAAGTTAGTTTCTAAGGGATGAGATTGTCACTTAGTTCGATTTAATGACTATACTTTAAGATACATCCTATTAAGTTAGATTCAGTAGTAAAAGAGTTTCTAGAAATCTTTTCAGATTATATACTCGAAGTCACTCCTAAGAGAGAGATAAACTTCGATATAGATATTCTTCCAAATACTCTTCCTATATCTATTCCGTCATATAGGATGGCAACAACAGAGTTTAAGAGCTTAAAGAGTAGTTGAAAGACCCCTAGAGAAATGTTTTATTCGACCAAACATCTCACCTTAGGGAGCTCTAGTCTTATTTGTGAGAACGAAGGACGGTTCCCTTAGTATGTGTATAGATTACTGTAAGTTTAACAATGTTGCCATCAAGAATAAGTATCATCTTCCAAGGATTGATGATCTTTACGATAAAATTTGGGGTGCCTCATTTTTCTCTAAGATAGACCTTAGATCAGGCTACCATCTTTTAAGAGTGACAAAATGAGATATTTCAAAGACAACATTCAAGACCCGTTATGGTCATTATGAGCTTTTGGTTATGCCCTATGGTTTGATGAATTCACCTTCGACATTAATGGACCTTATGAATAGAGTATTCAAACCTTATTTAGATATATTTGTTATCGTATTCATTGATGACATACTAATCTATTAGAGGAATGAGGAAGCTCATGCTAGCCATCTCAACACAATTCTATAACTTCGAAAGAAAAGGGGTTATATGCTAAGTTCTCTAAATGTGAATTTTGGCTCAAGTTTGTGGCGTTCTTGGGCCACATAGTTTCCGGTGATGGAATTAGAGTTGATACCTAAAAGAGAAAGGCAATGCAAAATTGTCCTAGGCCCATATCTCTAACCGATATGAGGAGTTTCTTGGGTTTGGATGGATATTAAATCTCTAATCGATATTAGAAGTTTCTAGGAGTTGGTTGGATACTATAGAAGGTTAATAGAGGGGTTCTCATACTTTCGTCTCCTTTGACCAAGTTAACCCAGAAAATAGTAAAGTTTCAATGGTTTGAAGCTTGTGAGAAAAGCTTTTAGGAAATGAAAAAGAGATTTACTACTGCCCCAGATTTGACCTTACAAGAAGGTACTCAAGGTTTTATGGTGTATTGTTATGCATCTACAATTTGTTTTGGTGGTGTATTAATGCAAAATGGCAAAGTTATAGCGTATGCCTCCAAAAAGTTGAAAGTTGATAAGAAGATTTACCTAACCCATGACATAGAGTTGGCTGCTATAGTATTTGATTTGAAGATATGGTGTCATTATTCATATGGTGTTTATGTTGATATATTCACTTATCAAAAGATCATTCAGTATGTGTTTACTCAAAAAGAGCTTAATGTCAGACAAAGGAGGTGGTTAGAACTACTCAAGGATTATGATAGACTTCGGTATAAATATTCTTATAGATACTATTCTCATCCATTTCATCTCCTTTGAAAAAATTGACTCAGAAAATAGTAAAGTTTCAATGTTCAAAAGTTTGTGAGAAAAGATTTCAGAAATTGAAAAAGAGGTTGACTACTGCCTAGTTTTTACCTTACAAAAGGTACTCAAGGTTTTGTGGTGTATTTGTATGCATCTAAGGTTAGTTTGGGTTGTGTATTAATGTAGAATGACAAAAATATAACTTATGCCTCTAGACAATTAAAAGTTCATGAGAAGAATTACCCTATCAATGACTTAGAAATGGCTGTTGTAGTATTTGGTTTGAAGAGATGTGACATTTTTGGAATGGTGTTCATGTTTTCTTAATGTATTCACTCATCACAAGAGCCTTCAGTATGTGTTTACAGAAAAACAACCTAATCTAAGACAAACGAGGTGGTTATAACTACTCAAGAATTATAATATGAGTATTCTGTATCACCTAGGTGAGGCTAATGTTGTGTTGATGCCTTGAGCAGGTTGTCTATGGGTAGTACCACCCATGTTGAGGAAGAAAGAGAGAGTTAGCAAAAAATGTGCATAGACTATCACACCTAGGAGTCCTAATAATGGATTCCACAGAAGGCAGTGATGATGAATGGAAATAAATCATCATTAGTGTCAGAAGTGAAAGAGAAGAAAGACCAAGATCCAAGTTTTGCTTGAATTGAAGGCAACTATTCACAAGCAAAAAGTATTATCTTCTGAACAAGGGCGAGATGGTGTATTGAGATATCAAAGTAATTGTTGTATGCTAATGGTGGATTTACTGAAAGAGAGGATTATGGAGAAAGCTCATAGCTCCAGAAATTCCATATATTGGGTTCCACAACGATGTATCATGATGTGAGAGAGGTGTATTAGTGGAATAGTATGAAGAAGGGCATTGCAGAAGTTGTTGCTAAGTGTCCAAATTGCCAACAAGTTAAAGTAGAGCACCAATGGATCAGTGATTTAGCTCAGAATATGGAAATTCTTTAATGGAAGGGAATTTGGATGATCACCTACCTCTCATCGAATTTTTTACAAAAATAGTTACCACTTTAGCATCCAAATGGCTCCTTATGAATCTCTTTATGGAAGAAGAGGTAGATCTCCTATTGGATGGTTTGAAGTTTGTGAAGAAGGGATGACAGGTACGAATTCAGTTGATCAAGAACCGGAGAGTAATTCAAGAGATGTTGAAAATGGTGTATAATCGACATAAATCCTACACTGTTGTTAGGAGAAGGGAGTTAGAGTTTGAAGTAGATGATTGGGTATATATTAAAGTTTCACCGATAAAGAGTTTCATGAGATTTAGTAAGAAGGGGAAGCTTAGTCCTCGGTATATTGGACCTTATCAAATAGCCCAGAGGATTGGCAAAGTGGCTTCTGAATTTGAGCTACCACAAGAATTAGTAGCAATTCATCCGGTATTTCACATCATTATGTTGAAGAATTGCATGGGGTTGATCATACCAACCGATATTAGTGGGATGAAGGATAGTTTATCTTATGAAGATATTCCTGTACAGATTCTAGATCGCCAAGTTCACAATTTGAGATCAAAAGAGGTAGCATCAGTTAGAGTCCTTGGAGTAACCAATTTATTGAGTAAGCTAATTGGGAAACTGAGGAGGATATTAAGAAGAGATATCCACATCTCTTCGAATCTGGTAAAGTTCTGAATTAAAGTACTTATCCTTTCTTGGTATTTATTTATAAGTTGGTATGCTGTTTTGCATTTGCTTGTTGGGATTTGAACTGAATGATTGATATTACAGCCTTAGCCTAGTATGAGTAATCTCACTCGAGGAAGAATGTTCCCAAGGGGAGATTTTCTAACATCTCACAATTTGATATAACTAGGAAGAAGCTTAGAATTGGAAATAATGAAAATCTATAAAATTTTGTTAAGTTAGTAAAAACTGAGTTTGGTCCACTTCACACAACCATAACTCCTAGATCAATATGATTTCGGTGTAATTCAAGATATGCTAGGAAATATATTGGAATAATATTTCCAACATCGCTGAGTTTGCGTGATTCCTAGTTCATATGAATGAGTTATGCCCTTTTAAATTTGGGTTGTTCGAATGAGAAAAGTCCAATCCGGATTTTGAAGGGTAACTTTGTCTTTTCCTTACAAAATTATTTAATTTGTTTTTAGGACTTTATAAAAGTTTAAATCAACGCTAGGGCCTGGAAAAAAGATAAAAGATGAGAAAGGAGAAGAGAAATCAAGAGTCGTCAAAACATTCGAGTTTTGCTTGTGGATTTCGCCAAGGGTTTAATCCTACTAGGTATGTGAGATTACATAGAGTTGGGGTAGTTCAATCAAGCACCAATCATGATTCGATTAAGCGAAATGTGTTTGATTTTAAGGCGAACCATTTGAGTTCTTGATGAAACCTTGATATTCAAAGAGCCTTACGCTAGTTTTCATAGATTAGTAATCGCATTCTAAATGAAGCAAGAGAGAGAACTTTTGATTTCAAATTACAGAAAGAAGTATGTTTTTAAACTTTAGAGTTAGTATCCTATTTTTGGAGTAGTATTAAGTACCAATATGAGGGAGAGTTCAGATAACTCAAAGCCCCCGTAAATCATGTAGCCATTATGGGTAGAAAAGAGTCATACTTTTTAGACGATTCCTTAGTCTTTATAGAATAGACTAGTGTATAAACTTAGTAGTTCAGGTTTTTTGCCCTCGACAAGGTATAGGATGACCCTGACAGTGTGAGGCAACATGTTATATCATCACAATATCTCTTATGTGATGGTTGTCGGTTATAGATACTCCAACACAAGTAATTGTATTATTATATACACATTTTATGGTATTTTTACTATCATTTTCAGAGTTATAGTACACAGAGTTGACATCATGTCTCAAACCACTTTTCTTTATATTGCACTTGTTTTAAACTTCTTTATATTGAAATGAGTTCAGTTATGTTGAGTTGAGTTGAGCAAGGTAAGTTCTTCATATTTTTTTGAAGCTTATGTTGTCTTTAACATTCCAACTTGTATACACACACGTTCAATGTACTAATGTCAATTTGCCTACATCATCTTATGATGCAGACGCAGTAACAAGGACCATCACCCAACGCCTCGTTGATCTACTTTCGCACTAATAGTTAGTTGGTGAGCATTCTTGCATTCCAAAGGACTTCTTTTACTTTGCTTTCAGTATTTTATTGTTTGAACGATCAATGGTCTTTCCCCGACATCTCTCTTTGTTTTAGGGGCTTCGTTGACAGTTACAATCAGTTGTCTTTACATTATCCTTTCATTTGTTAATACTTGAGTTGCCATCTTGTCCAAGTTGAATATTTGACGTTTAAATGTTCTAAGTGAACAAATGAGAAGAGATGCATTAAATCTTTGTATTTATTCTATTAAGTTTTCCGCTGAGTAAGTAAACCAAGCAAAGGGTTTGCTTGGGGCAAGCAATGGTTCTGGAGTGTCAAACACGTCCAGGGTGTAGGCTCGAGGCGTGACAAATGTAACACTCTGAGAGTTTAAAACCTAATCTGGAGCCTCAAGTGAATTTATAAGTCCTATAACACTGTTTTAAGGTCAATAGTAGTGTATAAAATTTATTTAGGAAGTTTTAGATTCAAAACGTCAAGGAACATCCATGACGTTCGGAGACTAGTGCAAAAGGTGCTAGTTTGCCTTAGCCTATTTGAGAAGGTTTTAAGAATCGTAAATTGATGAAATTTGGTAATAAGGTGTCTACACGTATTAGAGTAGGCTTAAGGTCGAAACGTCCGGGTACGAGTCTTCAAGGACCACTCAAAGGGTCCTTGAGGTGGACCCTTCCATTTTGACAAAAAATCTGTCATGGACAGTGTCTACCAAGAAGGCAGACGACAAGGCATGTTCTAAACGACAAGGATTCTATTGCCTCCATCGATGGTCACTTAAATTTTTTTCATAAAGTTCATTTGGTAACTCTCTGACCAAGATAACGGTTTTACAGGATGGAGGGGGCTCTTGGCCATCGACTGACCTACGACCCGTAGGTTAGGCCCGTGTTTGCTGTCTAGCTTTTAGTTTCTTCATTTTATTAAGTTAGTTAGTTAGTGAGTTAACTAGTGATTAGGGTTGGTTAATTAGGTTAGTTAATTAAATATATAACCTACCCCAAGTCTAAAACCTCACTTAACACCTCTCAATTCTCAATCCCAAATCTCTCTTCCTTTTCTCTACTTTTTCTCTGCAAAAGAAGAACACAATTGAAGGTCTAGGTCAAGGTCATTAGGGAATCAAGAAGGGTACTTTTCTCCATCAATCTCCGACAATTAAAAAGTTCTGGAATCCTTTCACCTTTAGGATTCCATTCCCCAAAGGGTTCTTCAAAAATTGATTTCAAAAAGACGAGTTTAATGTGGGTTTCTTTCTAATACGATTTCGGTCTTATAAATTGTATTGCCTATGGTTTGTTTGGATTAATATTCTTAATTATGATTTATTATGATTCAGTTATGCCAGTTCTTGATGAATTAACCTAGTAGGTAAAATAGATCATGAAATTGACCAAAGTCTATAACCCTAAGTTATGAATTAGTGATGAATTGATGTGTAGTGATTCAGTTAACTTTATTATTGTATTAATTACTAATGCATAATGATATTACACCCATTGTTGGGTTGAATTGGATGGTTGATGTTAAAACCTTGAATGATGGCTTGTGAAGGAGATGGGGTAAGTGTTGTGATCTCAAACCTTTACTTCAATTATGATTACTTCTTTTTAGTAATAAAGTTCTATTCAAGCATTCCTAATGATAAGATTGATTTGGGTTGGTATGATGTTGAATTGAAATGTCTTGATTTATGTCATGTGAGTTGCTGGCTAGGATGTGATGATATAAGATTTTTGATTAATTGCCTATGTGCCTTATTATGATATGGTGATGCATGTGAATGTGCTAACCTCAGATGTGTGAATTTTATTGAAAGGACCTACTCATGTGATTCCTATTGAGATAATGACTATGACTATATAAGCGATAGACACTATCACCTAATATAAGTTAAGATAATTAATGAAAGACATTTCAAAAAGGACTCTAGCTTAGCATTGAGTGAACTAGTAGTGAGGAGTGTCCCTTACCATATAGGGAAGGTAGGATCACTATTGTATTCATGAGATTGGAGACCATAATGCATGTAGCATAAAGAGGGTACCAAACACATCTCCTAGTTCTTGAACTATGTTTCCCCCATAGGAATACTAGCTAGTGGATCCACATAGATGATATGTTCATGTTTTGGTACTATCTTGTCAAGTAGTCCACCTTCTTTTGGTGTAGGTTTCCATGACACCGGATTCCACATTATCTCATGTTTTCTATGTCAGTTAAGTCAAGATGTTCCCAAAAGTAAAACTTAATAATAAATTTAACTCTAACTAGGATGACCTAAGGGGTTTGACTTAGTCTAGGTAGGGGTATGGGACTCTACCTATACATTGAACATGTTATCCTTGAGAGAAGTCTTAGAAGGATGTTCTTATATGTTATGCTTTTGTTGATTCTTCATTTTAATGGTCTAAATCGCTAAATGTGAGGAGCAATACTAATTATGATAGGATATGTACATTATTCATGATGCTTTGACTAGTTTGCTTGGTTGAGTGAGGTTAAGGGGCTTCACTTGACCATTGCACTAGTATACTTTGTGAAGGGTTATGGATAAGGGTCTTTACTGATGTTGCAATGTTATATACTCGTGAATATGTTTTGTGGTTATACTATGATGGTAGAGTTGTATTGATTATGAGTTCTATTATGTTATATACATGTTGACTTGTCTTAAGTTAAGTAGGTTGATCTTGTGTTGAATATTCTTGTATCATTGATAAATATATTGTTCTTGGCTTATATGTGTTCTTGTGTTGTGTATAATGTATTTTTAAAGTAACTTGGCATTCTTTTATAAAATGTTATCTTTTTTGGCAAGATTTCTATGTTGTATGTGCATATGATTCCATACTTAGTACAAGTGATGTGCTAACCCCATTTCTCCCTTCCCCCCCCCCCAACATTTTAGGTGTCGACGGTTGAGGAGATTGTGGCCATTTTCAAGGAAGGATTTGATTCATTCTCCAAGTGTGGGTATGTCCTCAAGTCCAAGGATGATGCGTTGTTCTTACTCTAGCTATGTTTCTTTGTTATAGTCTAAAGATAATCATTTCATTCTACTTGTTTCAAGAAATTGTTTCTAAGTGGCATTTATATATTATGTAAGGGACTATGCCCATATTGTTCGATTTTGTTTAGATTGTTTAATATGAGACATCCCTTTTAAGACTATTTTGTGTATCTTGTATATATGTTCTATAAAAGTAGAAAACTATGTAATCTTATTATACGATGGGTCTATGTTTAGTCACTATGAATATATTATGAGTAAGCGAGAGGTCTAAGTAAACATCATGAAGTAGATGTAGATGAACAATTTTTATTTTTTTCACTTTTAACCTATAAGTGTAATGATGAATGCTAAGAGACTAGTCTTAGTTCTCTCCGAGGAAGACGATGCCGATCATGACTAGGGGGTTCTCCCGGATGTGACAAAACTGGTATTAGAGCATGAGGTTGAATATCCCCAGAATTGATGTCTCATTAAAGTACGTCTATGTATATTTTTATTCATAATTGTGAAGTGCGCCACGCTTATAAATGAGAGACTGTGATGCTTAGGATTCTCTCATCTTCTTGTATTTTTATGTCGTACCTATAGAGTCTTATTATGTGCTTTCACCTAATCCTTTTATTGTGGTTATAAATATGAATACTCGAAGATCAGCTGCTATAAGGGCCGAGCAAGAGATGGCTAAGGTAGGGTAATAAAGTTTTGGTTGTTCCTCTACCAATGTCCGATGATGAGATAATGGAAACTTTTCTCAATTTGTCCCAAGCTATGACCTCTCAAGCTAATGCATTCACTTCTCAAGTCCAAGCTATGACGGTCCAAGTGAATAGAGTGGTTGGACCTCGAGTGCCTCAACATGCTAAAACTATGGCCTCTAGTTTGAGAGACTTTACTAGAATGAGTCCACCTATTCTCTTTGAGTCGAGGTGGGATGAGGAACCTCAAGATTTTCTTGATGAGGTCTATAATAATATCTATGTTTTTGGTCTGACTTCAATTGAGAAGGCCGAGTTGGCATCCTATCAACTGAAAGATGTGGCCCAAACTTGGTACGTTCAATGGAGGGATAATAGGGCACTAAGGGGTAGACCGGTGACATGGGAGATCTTCAAGAGGGATTTTATTGATAGGTTCTTTCCTAGAGATTTAAAGTAAGTTGAGGTGGAAGAATTCATCAACCTTCATCAAGGAGGTATGAGTGTACCTGACTATTCTTTGAAATTCACTAAATTGTCCAAGTATGCTCCATCTTTTGTGTCAAACCCAAGGGATGAGATGAGTCATTTTCACACGGGGGTGTCCGAAGACTTGGTTGAAGAATGTCGTTAAGCTATACTACATGATAATATGAACGTTTCTTGTCTCATGGTTCATGCTCAACAATTGGAATACCGTAGGTTAAGGAGGAAGAATAAGGAGTCCAAGAAGGCAATGTCTTATGAAGGTGGTTCTTTAAAGGGTAGGCTTGACATTCAAGACAAGCCTAGGTTCAAGAAGAGTTGTTCTAATAAAGTTCCCTCCAAATTTACCAACGCTCGTGATGATAGGGTGTCTAACCCTAAGTATCAAAACGTAAGATGTACTAGATCACCAAGTAAGAATCCAACTTGTAGAATGTGTGGCAAGAAGTGTGTAGCACCCGGATCAAGCAAAGAATAAACATCAATACAGAAGACTTGTAACATACCGGTCACCACATAGGGAGAACTCTCTTGTTCACCCCTAGAGCGAAGAGCATAAAAGCGATTCTTCTTTGGAACATTCACATTAGAACCACTAGCTTGAGCTTTCCCACTTCTTTTATCTTTCCCATTCAAATTAAGGAAATCCCTAACCTTGTGGCCACTATTGCCACACCCGAAGCAATTGTCCGTCCCAACAAGGCAATAATATAATGCTTCTTGCCACACTTTACACAAGATTGCTTCTTACTTGGTGAGCTAGTACCTCTTCCCTTTTGAGACTTAGGGTTAGACACTCTAGAATCACGATCCTTGGGAAATCTAGAGGGAACTTCATTAGAAAACCTCTTCTTGAACCTAGGCTTGTCTTGAATGTCAAGCCTACCCTTTGAAGAACCACCTTCATTAGACCTTGCCTTCTTGGCCTCCCTATTATTCCTCCTTAGCCTACTTTCTTCCAGTTGTTGAGTATGAACCATGAGATGAGAGATATTCATATTATTATGTAGCATAGCCTAACGACATTCTTCAACCAACTCTTCAGACACCCCCGTGACAAAACGAGTCATCTCATCCCTTGGGTTTGACACCAAGGATGGAGCATATTTGGACAATTTAGTGAATTTCAAATAATACTCAAGTACACTCATACCTTCTTGACGAATTTTAATGAATACATCCACCATAGATTCCCTCAAATCTCTAGGAAAGAACCTATCAATAAAAGCCCTCTTGAAGATCTCCCAAGTCACCGGTCAATTCTTTATTGCCCTATTATCCCTCCATTGCACGTACCAAGTTTGGGCCACATCTTTGAGTTGATAGGCCGCCAACTCAGCCTTCTCAATTGAAGTCACACCCATAGCATAGAGAATCTTATAGACCTCATCACGGAAATCTTGAGGTTCCTTATCCGACCTCGACCCAAAGAACATAGGTAGACTCATTCTAGTAAAGTCTCTCAAACGAGAGGCCATAGTGTTTGCATGTTGAGGCACTCGAGGTCCAACCTTCCTATTCACTTGGGACATCATTGCTTGGACTTGATAAGTGAAAACATTAGCTTGATAAGTCATATCTTGGGCCAAATTAAGAAAATTGGCCCTTATCTAACCATCTGTCATCGGTGGAGGAACAACCTGAACTTCATCACCCTTAGCAACTTCTTCAAGTAGAGGCACTTGGTTGTCTTGTGGAGGCACTTTGTTGTCTTGACCCTCTACGTTAGCCATCTCATCCTTGGACTTTCTAGCAGCTTCTCTTCGAGTTTTCATACCTATAACCAAGATACAAGGTTTAGGTGAAAGCACAAAATAAGACTCTAGAGGCATGACATAGGATTTCAAGAAGATGAGAGTTTCCTAAGCATCACATAGTCTCTCATTAATAAGTATGGTACTCTTCACAATTATGAATAAGAATCTACATAGATGTGGTTTAATGAGACGTCAATACTAGGGATATTCAACCTCATGCTCTAATAAACATCCGGGAGTACCCCCTAGGAGTACCTGCGTCATCTTCCTTGGAGAGAACTAAGACTAGTCTCTTAGCATTCATCATTATATTCATAGGTTTAAAGTGCGGAAATTTAAAAAGTTTTCATCTACATATACTCTACGAGGTTTACTTAGACCTCTCGCTTACACATAAAATATTCATAGCGAGTATACATAGACTCCTCGTATAAGAAAATTACATAGTTTTCTACTTTTATGGCACATATATATACGATACACAATATAGTCTTATAAGGGATGTCTCATATTAAACCATTTAAACAATTTCAAATAATATGGGCAGAAGCCCATACACAATGTATAAATGCCACTTAGGGCTTACAACAATATCTTGAAACAAGTAAAATGAAATGATCTTCTTTAGACTATAACAAAGAAACATAGCTAGCGTAAGAAAAAGACATCATCCTTGGACTGGAGGACATACTCATACTCGGAGAATGATTCCAAGCCTTCCTTGAAAATTTCCACAATCTCCTCAACGGGCGGAACGTAAAATGTTTGGGGAAAAGGGAGAAATGGGATTAGCACATCACTTGTACTAAGTATGGAATTTTACGCACATACAAAATAGAAATCATGCCAAAAAGGTACATTTTATAAAAGCATGCCAAGTTACTTTAAAAATACATTATGCACAACACAAGAACACATATAACACAAGAATAATATATTTATCAATGATACAAGCATATTCAACACAAGACCAACCTACTTACGTTAAGCTAAGTCAACATGTATATAGCATAATAGAACTCACAATTAATACAACTCTACCATCATAGTATAACCACAAAACATATTCATGAGTATATAATATTGCAACATAAATAAAGACCCTTATCCATAACCTTTCACCAAGTCTACTAATGCAATGGTCAAGTGAAGCCCCATAACCTCACTCAACCAAGAAAACTAGTCAAAGGATCATGAATAATGTACATATCATATCATTATAGGTATTCCTCCTCACATTTAGCAATATAGACCACTAACATGAATAATCAACATAAGCATAACATATAAGAACATCCATCTAAGACTTACCTCAAGGCTAACTAGTGCAACGTATAGGTAAAGTTCCATACCCCTACCTAGACTAAGTCAAACCCCTTAGGTCATCCTAGTTAGAGTTAAATTTATTATTTCCTTTTACTTTTGGGAACATCTTGCCTTAGTCAAAATAGACCACATGAGCTAATATGGAATTCAGTGTCATTAACCCTACATAGAAAGAAGGTGGACTACTTGCCAAGGTAGTACCCAAACGTGAACATAGTATCAATGTGGATCCATTAGCTAGTATTCCTATGGGGAAACATAGTTGAAGAACTAGGAGATGTTCTTGGGACCCTCTTTATGCTACATGCATTATAGTCTCCAATCTCATGAGTACAATAGTGATCGTACCTTCCCTATGTGGGAAGGGATACTCCTCACTACTAGTTCACTCGGTGCTAAGTTAGAGTCCCTGTTGAAATGTCTTTCATTAATTATCATAACTTAGTTTAGGTCATAGGGTCTATTCCTTATGTATTTATAGTCATTAGGTCAATACAAATTGCATGAGTAAGTCCTTTAAATACAATTCACATACGTGAGGTTAGCAAATTTGCATCATTACATCATAATAAGGCACATAGGAAATTCATCACCAATCCTATATTATCACATCCTAGCCAACAACTCACAAGACATAAATCAAGACATTTCAATTCAACATCATACCATACCTAATCAATCTTATCATAAGGTGCGCGTCAACAGCACTTCATCACTAAACACAACTAATCATAATTGAATTAATGGTTTAAGATCACAAGACTTACCCCATCTCCTTCACAAGACATCATCCAAGGTTTTATCATCAACCATCTAATTCAACCCAACAATGGGTGTAATATCATCATGCTATAGTAACTAATACAATAATGAAGTCAATTGAATCACTACACATCAATTCATCACTAGTTCATAACATAGGTTAGGGACTTGGGTCAATTTCATGATCTACATCACCTACTAGGTGAATTCATCAATAACTGGCATAATTGAACCATAGCTGGACTATTATTCTTTGTTAATACTTGAGTTGCCATTTTGTCCAAGTTGAATATTTGACGTTTAAATGTTCTAAGTGAACAAATGAGAAGAGATGCATTAAATCTTTGTATTTATTCTATTAAGTTTTCCGCTGTGTAAGTAAACCAGGCAAAGGGTTTGCTTGGGGCCAGCAATGGTTCTCGAGTGTCAAACACGTCCAGGGTGTAGGCTCGAGGCGTGACAAATGTAACACTCTGAAAGTTTAAAACCTAATCTAGAGCCTCACGTGAATTTATAAGGCCTATAACACTGTTTTAAGGTCAATAGTAGTGTATAAAAGTTATTGAGGAAGTTTTAGATTCAAAACGTCAAGGAACATCCATGACGTTCGGAGACTAGTGCAAAAGGTGCTAGTTTGCCTTAGCCTATTTGACAAGGTTTTAAGAATCGTAAATTGATGAAATTTGGTAATAAGGTGTCTACACGTATTAGAGTAGTTTTAAGGTCGAAACGTCCGGGTACGAATCTCCAAGGACCACTCAAAGGGTCCCTTCCATTTTGACAAAAAATCTGTCATAGACAGTGTCTACCAATGAAGGCAGACGACAAGGCATGTTCTAAACGACAAGGATTCTATTGCCTCAATCGATGGTCACTTAAATTTTTTCATAAAGTTCATTTGGTAACTCTCTGACCAAAATGACGGTTGCACAGGATGGAGGGGGCTCTTGGCCATCGGCTGACCTACGACCCGTAGGTTAGGCCTGTGTTTGCTGTCTAGCGTTTAGTTGCTTCATTTTATTAAGTTAGTTAGTTAGTGAGTTAACTAGTGATTAGGGTTGGTTAATTAGGTTAGTTAATTAAATATATAACCTACCCTAAGTCTAAAACCTCACTTAACACCACTCAATTCTCAAACCCAAATCTCTCTTCCTTTTCTCTACTTTTTCTCTGCAAAAGAAGAACACAATTGAAGGGCTAGGTCAAGGTCATTAGGGAATTAAGAAGGGTAATTTTCTCCATCAATCTTCGACAATTAAAAAGTTCTGGAATCCTTTCACCTTTAGGATTCCATTCCCCAAAGGGTTCTTCAAAAATTGATTTCAAAAAGACGAGTTTAATGTGGGTTTCTTTCTAATATGATTTCGGTCTTATAAATTGTATTGCCTATGGTTTGTTTGGATTAATATTCTTAATTATGATTTATTATGATTCAGTTATGCCAGTTCATGATGAATTAACCTAGTAGGTAAAGTAGATCATGAAATTGACCAAAGTCTATAACCCTAAGTTATGAATTAGTGATGAATTGATGTGTAGTGATTCAGTTAACTTTATTGTTGTATTAATTACTAATGCATAATGATATTACACCAATTGTTTGGTTGAATTGGATGGTTGATGTTAAAACCTTGAATGATGGCTTGTGAAGGAGATGGGGTAAGTGTTGTGATCTCAAACCTTTACTTCAATTATGATTAGTTTTGTTTAGTGATGAAGTTCTGTTGACGCGCACCTTATGATAAGATTGATTAGGTATGGTATGATGTTGAATTGAAATGTCTTGATTTATGTCTTGTGATTTGTTGGCTAGGATGTGATAATATAGGATTGGTGATGAATTTCTTATTTGCCTTATTATGATATGATGAAGTAAATTTGCTAACCTCACATATGTGAATTGTATTTAAAGGACTTACTCATGCAATTTGTATTGACCTAATGACTATGAATACATAACGAATAGACCCTATGACCTAAACTAAGTTATGATAATTAATGAAAGACTTTTCAAAAGGGACTCTAACTTAGCACCGAGTGAACTAGTAGTGAGGAGTATCCCTTCCCACATAGGGAAGGTACGATCACTATTGTACTCATGAGATCGGAGACTATAATGCATGTAGCATAAAGAGGGTAGGTGAATTCATCAATACAACACCTTTTGCACTAGTCTCTAGACGTCATGGGCGTTCCGTGACATTTTGACTCTAAAACTTCCTAAATCAATTTTATACACTATTATTGACCCTAAAATAGTGTTTTAGACTATAGAAAATCATGTGTATCTAGATTAGGCTTAATACTTTCCGAATATTACATTTGTCACGCCCCCAGCCTATACCCTGAACGTGGTTGACACTCGAGAACCATTGCTAGCCCTAAGAAAACCCTTTTCCGGTTTACTTACTCAGCGGAAGACTTAATTGCACAAATATAAGGATTTAATCCATATATTCTCAGCTGTTCACATAGAACATTTAAACGTCAAACATTCAACTTGGCCAAAAAGGCAACTCAAGTATTAACATATGAAAGGAATATGTAAAGACAACTGACTATTAATTATCTATGAAGCCTCTAAAGCAAAGAGGAATGTCAGGAAAATACCATTGATCATTTAAAAAATAAAATACTGAAAGCAAAGTAAAAGGAGTCCTATGGAATGCAAGGAGGCTCACCAACTAACTATGTGTATTAAACTGGATCAATGAGGCGTTGGGTGATGGTCCTGGTTACCTACTTCTGCATCATAAAATGATGTACGACAATTGACATTAGTACATTGAACTCTCTGAAATGTATGTAAAAATACCATAAATTGTGTATATAAGAATACAATTACTTCTTTGGGAATTTTTATAACCGACAACCATCACATAAGAGTTGTTGTGATGCTATAACATTTTGCCTCACGCTGTCAGGGTCATCCTATACCTTATCGAGGGTATGAAACCTGAACTACTAAGATTATGCACTAGTCTATGCTAGAAAGAACTAACGAATCATCTAAAAAGTATGACTCTTTTCTATGCATGGTGGCTACATGGTTTATGGGGGCTTTGAGTTGTCTGAACTCTCCCCCATATCAGTGCTTAATACTACTCCAAAAATAGGATGCTAACTCTAATGTTTAAAAAATACTTCTTTATGTGATTTGAGATAATTGCTCCAAAACATGGCTCAAAGGTTATCTTGGAAATCAAAAGTTCTCTCTCTTGTTTCATTTAGAATGTGATTACTCTTTTATGAAAACTAGCTCGAAGGCTCTTTGGATATCAAGGTTTTCTTTCTTGTTCATATGTAAAATAATTTTACTATTTGGTAATATTTAGTCCCGATATACTCTTTTGAATAAATGAACTTCAAACTTTAATCTTTACTCAACTTGAACTTTAAGTCTTAAAACAAAGTCTAAACATTTACAGGAGACTTTTGAAAACTTTATAACTTCTTTTTGATTCGGTTCTTAACTTCTAGACTTGACTCTTAACTTTTCTTGAATTGAATTATGGATTCAAGGTTCATGATCTCATGTTTATGGATGATTTCATGATGTTTAGATTTATCTAAGAGTGTTGGAATCATGATGTTTAGATGTAGCTAAGAGTGTTGGAATCAACTATAAAACATAGGTACATTGCTAAGGAACTAGAATGAAAATATGGGGAACGAATGTGAAGAATTGGCTCCTTATCGCTTTGAGAGGCGCGGGTTCCTGCCCTTGATGTTCAGAGATAGACCTGGGGCGCGCTTTTCTTGCTCGTTTTTCAAATCTAAACCCCCTAATATCCAATGGTTATTTCCCCCAAACACTTAGAATCGTATAAACCATCAAAATACATCAGATTCTACATGAAATCACAACTAAAATCATGAACCAAATTCAAGAAACTTAAAGAACAAGAACCCCAAGAATTCAAACGAATTTCATCAAGAACACAAATGATTCACTTTCAAATCAAACATAGTTTGCTGAATCGAATCATGATTGGCACGTGGGTGAACTAACCCAACTCGATGTGATCTCACATACCTCGTAGGGTTAAATACTTGGTGAAATCCACAAGCAAAACTCGAACGTTCTTGACAACTCTTGATTTCTCTTCCCCTTTCTACTCTTTTATGTTTTTTCCAAGCCCTAGAGTTAACTTCAACTTTTCTAAAGTCCTAAAAACAAATTAAATAATTGGGTAAGGAAAATACAAAAATACCATTCAAAATATGTATTGGACTTTCCTCATGCGAACAACCCAAATTTGAAAGGACATAACTCACTCATATGAACTCGGAATCATGCAAACTCGGCAACATTGGAAATATTATTCCAAGAGATTTCTACCATATATTCGAGTAAACCTAACTCATATTAAGCTAGGAGTTATGGTTGTGTGAAGTTTACCAAAACTCAATATTTCCTAACTTATCAAAATTTTCTAGATTTTCATTATTTCCAAAAATGACTATTTTCAATTCTTATCTTCTTCCTAGTTATTTCAAATTGTGAGATGTTAGAAAATCTCCCCCTTGAGAACATTCTTACTTTAGTTAGATTACTCTTACTAGGATAAGGCTGTGATATCAATCATTCAGTTCAATCCTAACAAGAAAATGCAAAACAACATGCCAACTTATAAATAAATAACAAGAAAGGATAAGTACCTTAATTCAGAACATCTCCAGATTCAAAGAGATGTAGATATCTCTTCTTCTTATCCTCTTCAGTTTCCCAATTACCTTAGTAAATAAATTGGTTACTCCAAGGACTTTGACTGATGTTACCTCTTTTGATCTCAAATTGTGAACTTGGAGATCTAGAATCTGAACGGAATCTCTTCATAAGATAAACTATCCTTGATCCCCCTATCTTCAGTTGGTATGATCAATGAAGGATCGCCCATGCATTTATTCAACATAGAAATGTGAAATACCGGATGTATTGATACTAACTCTTGTGGTAGCTCAAATTCATAAGCTACTTTGCCAGTCCTCTTGGCTATTTGATAAGCTCCAATATACCGGAGACTATATACCAATGACTAAGTTTCTACTTCATACCAAATCTCATAAAACCCTTTATGGGTGAAACTTTAATCTATACCCAATCATATACTTCAAACTCTAATTCCCTTATCCTAACATCAGTATAGGATTTCTTTCGATTCCACACCATTTTCAACCTCTCTTGAATTACTTTCACCTTCTCCATAAATTGATGAACTAAATCTTGACCTATCATCCGTTCTTCACAAACTTCAAACCATCCAATAGGAGATTTGTCTCTTCTTCGATAAAGAGATTCATAATGATCCATTTGGATGTTGTTGTGGTCAAATTGCACACGCAAGTGCACGTGATCGTATATGCAATATAATGATGTTATTAAGGAGTCGGGTTCATACCCACAGGGACTACAAATTAGAATCAATTAACTTTTCCAATTCCTAACTTAAACAAGTTCAATAAATAACAGTACAAAGATTTATATCTAACTAAAATTGACTACAATGATTAAATTTCTTGACTTGTAAACAATTATTATTAGCGAGA
The DNA here is from genome assembly GCF_001406875.1 of Solanum pennellii. Lineage (NCBI taxonomy): Eukaryota > Viridiplantae > Streptophyta > Magnoliopsida > Solanales > Solanaceae > Solanum > Solanum pennellii. The sequence continues at coordinate 23,981,069 of NC_028638.1, forward strand.
TCCAGGACTACAACTTTTATCAGGACCTATGAAGTTGCTATCATCTAATAAAGGTTTTCTGATGTTATCTCATCGATGAACAGAAGGGTTAGATGTATGATCATGGTCTCTCAACCTCTAACCGCCTACAACAATTACAACCTTAACTACATCGTTGAGAGGGGATAAGATAAACAAAAGTTGAGCATTAAGTTATCTTCCTGTATGATGATCCAAGTAACTCTAGGTCTATCTCTATCCTAGAAACGAATCAACCCTAGCTATTTAGAGTCAACCAAACTTATTACTTTCCATATTCTATCCTCCTATTACTTTCTCGAGTTCAATTTGGACAATGGATTTATTTTTATGGTGTCCGGTCATGAAATACAACAAACAAGAAAGTAAGAACGAATCATAGATAACTTTTGATAAACCCTTAAAAAATTAATCAAAGTTCATTCATCCTGTAGCCACAACCCTAGAGTTAGGGTATTTAGCTACTCATGATCCTCAGAACAATATTCAAAATTGTTGAAATCATTCCAAAGAATTACCAAAAAAGAAGAAATAAAAAGTAACCCTAAAAACTACAAGGTCTCGTTCTTGATGCCCCTCGTTCGGAAATTGGAAAAAGAATAATTGTAAAATTACATTAAGGCCCTATTTATACTTAATTCCGGATTTCCAATGTAGGACTCTGAATCGCACGACACAGGGATAGCATGAACTGCTTTGAAAATTAATTGTCAATTGATATTCTACACTTAAGTGCACGACGCAGAGACTATACGCAGTCTTCTGTGTAGAGAATTTATTCAAGACCAAGATTTCTCTCCCTTGTGCGCGACGCTTAACTGGCACGAAAATGCCTTTTGCGTATTTCTTGGTTCATTTTTTTTGATTTATCTTTAGATTTCCTTGTCGGTTATTTTTAACCCCTTTTAGTATAATTATCTTTCACCTCACCTTCTTCCACATCTAGTCATGTTTGTTAGTATGGACACGGAATTCACTAACTAACACTCTCAATCAAGACTTAACAACTTCAAATTAACCCACCAAGTGGGCATAAATAGCATTATGGGCATGAAAATATGCCCAAGATCACTACCCCACACTTAATAGATTTGTTCGTCCTCGAACAACTTCTAATGACTCCTAGACATGGACGCTACTTAAATCGTGCTTCTATTATCTTTTCTTTATGCTTCCTTATATGACATGCTGTTGATTCAATCATACTAAGACCACTTCATGCACCCATACTAGAATTCTCTATGTACTTTCTTGTATCACTTTGCCTCCTATAACAAGTGCCTGTCACGCCAAAGAATAATACGCTTAGTCACAACATTATTTCACATCATCGACAGATTTATCATCAAACCATATCACTCTCCAAAAAAGAAGTCGCATGCATGCATTGAGAACCATAAGCTTGCCCATTATGTATATCTCTACTACTGATATGTATTATACTCAAAAATCAGCCAGGACTTTTTAAGGTTGTAATGTTGGCTCAGGGTCACGAGAGATTTATGCATATGAAAATAGTGACTTGTTCTCCCTAATGCACTATGCTTGACTTTGACTTTGTAGATCACATTTTTCTTCTTCACCTTCCTGTTTAACATGTTTTCTCAAATTTAATCTTTCCCTCTTTTTTTTTTTCGTATCCTATTTTTTTTTAATTTTATCTTTTTATAGATTAACAAAATTTTCAAATTACACACATGGCATTATTTTTGCCTTAACCTTTTATTTCCTTTCATGAATACTCCCTCTATTCCTTTGGACATATCTCCTTGTTTTAGTCCCTCAGCCTAACACAATGCATTAAGAATCAGTCTCAATCTTAGGGGCTCAATAAAGGGGATACAACTTATTTTCAAGGTTTCAACAAAAGGGTAGGTTAAAAACTCAAGGGGGTTAACTAAGGAATGAGATGAGGCTTCATTTCTACAGTAATTTCCAAGGAAGGCTTGCTATCATCTTTTTTGAGTACCACACAATCATATTTCGCTTCAATAACAACCTGGGAAACTTATAGACTTAATTAACATAACATTTACTATACAATAACTCACCACTCGTGGCACATGTTGCATTCAGAAAGATCAACTAAGCCCATTATACGTTACACTAGAGGGTCATTTCAACTTAAGTTGTACTTTTCCATAACATAACAAACAGTTTCACTTCATATATCCTTCAACTTATTATCTCTTTTCGTACAAAAATTTTTCATTTTCAACACTACCCACCCTAGACTCGGACCACGTACAGTGACAAAGTAAGAGCGAGTGTCGGGAATCCAGTTAGCATAAGATTCACGAACCATGCTCAGGTTGCAGTCATCTGGTTCCTGAAATATAAACCCCAACTGCAACTCTTTTATCCGCCTCACAATTTGGGGGAACTCTCTGAGTAGACTTTCCCAATCAACACACACATCCGAGAAATAGGATGACTCGGTATGCTTCCTATACCACGTCTTTCCCTCCTTGCCTACTGCTTTCAGCCCATAAATGCGAGTCTACCCTCTAGGAGCAGGATGTGCAAGTGTAACATTCCCACTTCTAGGACTCTTCTTCTGAGACCCTTCAGTAGCTGCGTTCCTAACCTCTGTGACGAAGACATAGTACCTGGTAAAGAAAACACAATTGAATTCAATTCATGCCTAACTGAGGAACATTCCACCCCACACTTGATAACCAACAACGTCCAATTTGGATACACATATTATCCCTCATGCTACTATCACACCCTTAACCCATTAAAACATAGCAAGGAATGCTCACCAATTTGACAAAAAAATACTGACTTTTATCAACAGCGATTACACCTCCCCAAAATGTCACAACACAGGACACATATGCTCAGCGAGATTATTAGATATTCAAGAATTCACCAACCACTTAAAAACATCATTCTCAATTTATAACAACCACACATGAAAACCAACAATTCCAAATGTCTAGTGATGAGAACCCCAACCCCCCCAATTTTTTCTACCCTATGCTTGTATGAATACTAATTTCTACTCAAGACTTCAAAACCATAACAACCCCACTCGTGAAACAATTCCGCCAAAGTTTTTCTAGACCTAATATGCAATCTGAACTCAGTAATTTCCAATCAAGAGCGAATAATGAAGGACATACCTAGAGAGTTGATCATTCTTAAGTTCAAGAAGAATAAAGAACAAATTTGAGGCTTGGGCGATGCGAGAAGATATATGCTAGTTGGGAAACTAGAGAGAAAAGATGGAGGGAGGCGCGATGGGGGAGCGAAATTAGGGTATTAGGATCGGTTTTATTTTGTTAAAGGGGGAATTGGGTCGGGTGTATTCTATTTAGGAATGGGTAAAACCTGTTTTAATTAATGACGATCAAGATACTCACCTAGACATCGCGATGCGCAAGTGAAACGAGGTCCACTGTAATTTTAATTCTAATTGACCCAAAAATACTCACATCTAGCGCGACGTGAAGCTTTCACGGGCCAATGTATTTGTGTGACGTAAATCACTTATACTGTCGAAATCAACTTGGCCCTCTTACTCCGCAATGCGCACTCAACACAAGGTATTCTGCCTCGAATGTCTGCAGATGAGGCTAAATAAGAGACTAGCCTTGTAACGCGCAAGTGTAACGAGGTTCACTATCTGCAATTTCAACAATGCACTTCGCGACGCGCACCTATCACTTCGTCCACTGCCTCTTCGTCCTTTGATGCTAAAATCCTGCATACAAACATGTTATTCAAACCTTGATGGGTTGCCTCCCATCCTGCGTTGTAGTTACGGTCAAGGCATGACTCATATTTTTTTAAGCTAAAGCAAATCAAACCTAAATATTACAATAAATCATGGGTTGCCTCCCGTGGAGCGCCTAATATATTATCGCAGCACGACCCATCTTAGAACTCACTATGCATTCAAAGTGATCTCTTCAACCTCACGATCCACATCCTTTCCAACATAGTGTTTGACCCTCTTTCCATTTACAAGGAACGTGGAACTATTGCCATTATTTCGTAACTCAACTGCATCATCTTGAGTCATTCGCACCACCTCAAACTGACCACTTCATTTCGAACAGAGCTTCCCTGGAAACAATTTCAACCTGGAGTTGAACAGCAACACTAGATGGTCTGGCTCAAAAGTGTGTGATACTATGTGTTTGTCATGCCACTTTTTAGTTTTTTCCTTATACAACTTTGCATTCTCATATGCATGCAGCCTGAACTCCTCGAGCTCATGCAATTGGGTTATTCTGTTCCGGGTAGCAAACTCCGCATCTAAATTTAGCTTCTTTATTGCCCAATATGGCTTATGTTCTAACTCAGCGGGCAAGTAGCATGCTTTTCCAAACACCATTCGGAGGGAGAAGTCCATATCGCCTTGTACGCAAATCTATAGCCCCTAAAACATCATCTAGCTTATATGAGGAATCCTTCCTTTGAGCATTTACAGTTTTCTACAAGATCTGCTTAATTTCCTTGTTTGATACTTCAACCTTTCCACTAGTTTGAGGATGGTATGTAGTTGCCACTTTATGCCTTACCCCATACTTAGACAATAAGCTATAAATGGAGTTATTTATAATATGCTTACCTCCATTACCAATAATCGCCCTAGGAGTACCAAACTTGGTGAAAATATGTTTCCTTATAAAGTTCACAACCACTTTGGAGTCATTAGTTGGTAACGCTACTGCTTCAACCCACTTGGACACATAATCTACCGCTAGTAGAATGTATTAATTCCCTGTAGACGATGGAAATGGTCCCATGAAATTGATCCTCCATACATCAACGATTTCCACCTCTAGAATGTTACTCAAAGGCATCTCATGCCTTCTTGAAATGCTGCCCATTCATTGGCACTGGTCACATCCTTTTACAAACAATACCGCATCTCTAAATAAGGTAGGCCAAAAGAATTCAAATTGTAATACCTTATGTGCAGTTCGTTCGCCCCCATGATTCTGGATATGGTGAAGTGTGACAACTTTCTAACACTTTTGGGGCCTTTTCCTCAGCTATACATCTTCTCAGCATTTTATCTGGACCCTGCTTGAAAATATAAGGCTCATCCCATATATAAAATTTAGCATCGTACCTCAATCTTTGCCTCTGATGTGGTGATGCCCCAGGTGGGAATAAGCCACTCACCAAATAAATCTCAATTTCAGCATACCAAGGTACCTGTGTAATGTCCAGTGCTAAAAGTTATTCATCATGGAATTCTTCCGGATGTTCCTTCCTCTACCACATGAGATGAATCTTCTAATCTTGACAGATGGTCAGCTATCTGATTCTCTGAACCCTTCCTATCTTTAATCTCTAAATCAAATTCCTGGAGAAGTAAGACCCATCTTATCAATTGGGGTTTTGCATCCTTCTTATTGAAGAGATATTTGATGACTGCACGGTCAGTGTAGAATATAACCTTTGTTCCCACCAAATATAACATAAATTTGTCAAATGCATACACTAAGGCCAACATTTATTTCTTAGTTACAGTGTAGTTTTCTTGGGTTGCATCTAGTGTCTTACTCGCAAAGTATATGGAGTAAAACACTTTATTTAGTTTTTGTCCCAACATTGCTCCAACTGCAATATCACTCGCTTCACACATCATCAATTCAAACACCAACTCCCAATTTGGTTCTACAAGGATAGGGGCTTCAATCAACTTTTGTTTCAACACTTCAAAGGCCTATAAATAGTTCTTTTAAAGCTTGAATTTTACCTCTTTCTCTAATAGACTGCATATGGGTTTTGCAGTCTTGGAGAAATCTTTAATGAATCTTCTATAAAACATGCATGGCCCAAAATGCTTCTGACCATTTAACTGATACTGGAGGTGGTAATTTCTCAATTAATCCAATCTTCTCTTTGTCCACATCTAGCCCATTCTTCGTACCTTGTGACCCAATACAATCCCTTCTCTTACCAAGAACTGACACTTTTCCTAGTTTATAACTAAATTGGTTTCTTCATATCTTGCTAAGGCTCTATCAAGATTTAACAAGCATCGCCCAAAGGACTCACCAAACATTGAGAAGTCATCAATAAATACTTCCACAAAATGTTTCACTATATCGTGAAAGATTGCCATCATGCATCTCTGAAAAGTAGCTGGAGCATTACATCACCCGAATGGCGTGAGTTTGAAGGCATAGGTACCATAAGGGCATGTAAATGTTGTCTTCTCTTGGTGCTCAGGTGCAATTACAACCTGGTTATACCCTGAGTATCTGTCAAGAAAGCAATAATATTCCTGACCTGCCAATCTGTCCAACATTTTAAATGAAAGGAACCGGATAATGATCTTTTCTGGTGGCTTCATTTAACTTCCTGTAGTCCATGCATATTCCCCATCCTGTTACTGTTCTTGTGGGGATCAATTCATTTTTGTCATTGGTTATTACAGTCATTCCACCTTTCTTGGGCACACACTGTATTGGACTTACCCATTTATTGTCCGATATTGGATACACTATCCCTGCATTTAACCACTTGATTACATCTTTTCGAACCTCATCCTTCATTAAAGGATTTAATCTTCGCTGTTGTTGAGCACTTGATTTATATCCTTCCTCCATATAGATCTTATGGATACACAAAGATGGACTTATACCTTAGATGTCTGACAGCTGTCATCCAATTGCTGGATTGCGCTTCTTCAAAATCAACAATATTGCTTCCACCTGTTCATCTGATAATGTTGCAGACAAAATAATAGGTTAAGTATAATTTACACATAAAAATGTATACCTTAAATGTCCTGGAAGGTCTTTCAATTCCAACTTAGGGGCTTCTTCAATGGAGGTATTAGGTGGAGGCTCTAATACTTTGTACAATTGTTCCCATCTTCTGCCCAATTCTTCAATCACGGCCAAGTCTAACATCTACACAATTTCCTGTCCCTCAGCATCTCCATAAATATCATCACCTCTCATTACTCGTTCAAGAGGGTCTTTAGCAAAGATGTGTTTACCATCTACCTCCAGATCTACCACAGTGATGGCAGATGCCTCCTCATACACCGGTGGAATATTTAAGGCTATATATACATCAAAAACCTCTACTTTATCGTGAGCTCTCACAGTAAGTTGACCAGCAACTACATCAATCATTGCTTTCCCAGTGGCTAAAAATTGTTTTCCTAAGATGAACGGAACCTCAGGATCTTCCTTAAAGTTCAATACCACAAAATCCACCTGAAAAATAAAAGATCCCATTTGAACTAGTACATCTTCTACAACTCCTTAAGGTCTGGCTACAGATCTACCAGCCAATTGTAAAATTACGGTGGTTGGCTTAGGGCTACCCAACCCCAGTTTCTTATACAATGAAGTTGGCATTAAATTAATGCTAGCCCCCAAATAGCACAAACCTCGTGCATGGATACTCTGGACGATGGTAATTTGTACCGTAAAGCTACCTGGATCTTTCATCTTCATGGGAAACCTGTTCTGAATCCTGGAGCTACACTCTTCAGTAAGTGCAATTGTCTCGTATTCACACAATCTCTTTTTATTTGCTACAATTTCTTTGACATATTTTGCATACCTGGGTATACCTTGCAAAACATCTACTTAAGGCAAGTTAATATGAACATGTTTTAACGAAGATAGAAACTTACCAAAGCATTCATCCTCCTTTTGTTTCTTGAACTTCTGAGGGGATGGAGGAGGTGGTCTTACTATTGGTCGCACTTTTTCCGCAGGTGCCACTTTTTCCTTGTTATGGGGTTCACCTCTGTCGATTCATCATCTCTACTTACCACTTGGATAACGTTTTTTATTGGATATAATTCCTCCAATTGTAACCCAGTATGAGTACTCACAGTAGTGTTCTATTTAGAATTTGGATTTGTGTTTCTAAGCAACCCTCCTTGTGGTCTAGAATTTCGGGCACTAGAAAATTGCCCAAATTGCTTTTCCAAATTTTGGGTAGCTAACTGCTTATTTCTTATATCAGCCTCTAACTGAGCTTGTGTCACTGATCTCTAGAATGTTCTGAATGTGAACTGTGGGATCCTCATGAGAAAGACCAGTAAACTGCCCTTTGAGTGCAAGATTTGCACCATGCTTTGTTTCAATTCAAATCTTCCACCAACCTCAGGTTTTTGAATACAAGAAGTAACATTAGTGGGTCGTGGGATTGCCACATCTCTAACTCTTATTTCAGTAGTAGCCATTGTTTCAGGTGTCAACTCTCATTCATCAGTTTGGTGAACTGGAGTTGATGATTCCCAAAACTGTAGAGGAATTGAATGCTCTACTTGAATCAGTTTCCTATGTATGAATCTTTCAGGATCTGACAGCAGTGAGAACAGGTCACAATCGTAGTCCAGTTTTGGAGTATCTAAACACCTACAATAATGAAACAATAACATCAAGTTACCAACACCTGTAATTAGCTTTTAAAAATAGAAAAATAGTATGACTTCTAATTCTTGCAGTCCACGGCGACAAAAATTTACTGCTGTCAAATCGCACACGCAAGTGCAAGTGATCGTACAAGAAATATAATGGATCTTGTTAAGGAGTAGGGCATCGTCCCAAAGGGACTACAAACTAGACTCAATTAACTTTTCCGATTTCTAACTTAAACATGTTCAATATCTATATTTTATAAATAATAGTATTAAGATTTATATCTAACTAAAATTGACTAAATTGATTCAATTTCTTAACTTGTAAACAATTATTATGAGCGAGATCCATTACTATAGCTTTTATCAAGACTTATGAAGTCGCTATCATCTAATAAAGGTTTATAGACGTTATCTCATTGCTATACCACAGGGTTAGATGTATGATCATGGTCTCTCTACATCTAATCGCCTATAACAATTACACTATTAAATACATCGTTGAGCGAGGATAAGATGAGTAAAACTTGAAAATTAAGTTATCTTCTTGTATGATGATCCAAGTAAGGTCTCTAGGTATATCTCTATCCTAGAAATGAATCTACCCTAGCTATTTAGAGTCCACCAGACTTCTTACTTTCCATATTCTATCCTCTTATTCCTCTCTCGAGTTTAATTTGGACAATGGATTTATTTCTTTGGTGCCCAGTCATGAAACATAACAAGCAAGAAAGTAAGAACGAATCACAGATAACTCTTTATAAACCCTTAAAAAATTATCAAAACTTCATTCATCATGTAGCCACAACCCTAGAGTTAGGGTATTTATCTACTCATGATCCTCAGAACAATACTCAAAATTGTTGAAATCATTCCAAAGAATTACCAAAAAAGAAGAAACAAAAAGTAACCCTAAAAACTTCAAGGTCTCGTTCTTGATGACCCTCGTTCGAAAATTGGAAAAAGAAAAATTGAAAAATTACATTAAGGCCCTATTTATACTAAATTCCAAATCACCAATGTCGATTTCTGAGTCGCGCCACGCGGGGCTGGCACGAGGTGCATTACTTTGTGATATATTTTCAACTGAGATTCGGCACGTAGCTACACGACGCGGAGACTACATGCAGTCTTCTATTTAGAGAAGTTATTTGAGCCCAAGATTTCTCTCCTTTCTGCGTAATGCGAACTGGCATGCAAATGACTTTTGCATTTTTCTTGCTTCATTTTTCTTTGCTTTATCCTTATATTTACTTGTTCCTTCATTTTAACCCCTCTTAGTGCAGATATTTTTCACCTCGCCTTCCTGCACATCTAATCATGTTGGTTAGTTTGGAAACACGAAATATACTAACTAAGACTCTTAATCTAGACTTAAGAACATCAAACTAAGCTACCAAGTGGACATAAATATCATTATGGTCATGTAAATATGTCCAAGATTAGATGCTAAAGTGGTAACTATTGTTGTAAGCAAACTCGATGAGAGGTAGGTGATCATCCAAATTCCCTTTAAAATAAATCACACAAAACCTCAACATATCTAGTCAGGATTGAGTAATACGCTTTGCTTTCCCATTTTCTTGTGGATGAAAAGTAGTACTTAAGTTCACCTTTGAACCTAAGACTTTTAGGAATGACTTCCAAAAATTATGCACCTCTTTCTGAAATAATTGAGAACGGAACCCCATGAAGTCTAACTACTTCCTGAAGATACAACTTAGCAAAATCTTCTGCCGTATGGGTAGTCTTTATCGCGAAAAATTGGGTTGATTTGGTCATGCAATCTACAATCACCCAAATAAAATCATGTTGTCTACGAGACCTTGGTAAACATATGATGAAATAAATATTAATTATCTCCCACTTCCATTACGGAAGTTCCATATTCTGAGTTAAATCACCGATCATTTGGTGGTTTACTTTAACTTGTTGGCAATTTGGACACTTAGCAACAACTTCTGCAATGCCATTCTTCATACTATTCCACCAATACACCTCTCTAAAGTCATGATACATCCTTATGGAACCCCAATGTATGGAATATCTGGAGCTATGAGCTTCCTCCATGATCCTCTCTTGGAGTAATCCACCATTAGTACACGCAATTTACCTTGACATATCAATACGCCATATCCCCCTTGTTCAGAAGGTAATACTTTTTGCTTATGAATAGTTGCCTTCACTTAAAGCAAAATTGGATCTTGTTCTTTCTTCTCTTTCACTTCAGACACTAATGATGATTTAGCCCTATTCATCACCACTGTTCCTCCTTATGTGGAATCCATTATTAGGACTCCTATGTGTGCAACTCTATGCACATTTTTTGCTACTCAACATGGGCGGTTCTACCCATTGATAACCTGCTCAAGGCATCAACAACAACATTAGCCTCACCTAGGTGGTACAGAATACTCATGTCATTATCCTTGAGTAGTTATAATCACCTCACTTGTCTGAGATTAGGCTCTTTTTCAGTAAACACATACTGAAGGCTCTTGTGATCAGTGTATACATTAACATGAATACCATACAAATAATGTCGCATATCTTCAAACCAAATACTACAACAGCCATTTCTACGTCATGAGTAGGGTAATTCTTCTCATGAACTTTTAATTGTATGGAGGCATAAGATACAACTTTGTCATTCTACATTAAGACACAACCCAAACCAACCTTAGATTCATCACAATACACCACAAAACCTTGAGTACCTTTTGGTAAGGTCAAAACTAGGCAGTAGTCATCATCTTTTTCAATTCGTGAAATATTTTCTCACAAGCTTCTGACCATGGAAACTTAACTATTTTCGGAGTCAACTTGTTCAAAGGAGATGAAATGGATGAGAAACCCTCTATGAACCTTCTATAGTAGCCAGGCATACCCAAGAAACTCCTAATATCAATTGGAGATGTGGGTCCAGGACAATTCTTCAATACCTATATCTTTTGGGTATCAACTCTACTTCCATTAACAGAAACTATGTGGCCCAAGAACGCCACAAACTCAAGACAAAACTCACATTCATAGAACTTACCATATAACCACATATCTTACAAAGTTTGAAGAACTGTTCTGAGATGGCTAGCATGATCTGCATCATTCCTAGAATAGATTAGTTAGTCATCAATGAATATGATAAAAACATATCTAAATACGTTTGAATACTCTATTCATAAGGTTCATGAATGTTGCAGGGCATTGGTCAAACCAAAGGACATAACCAAAAACTTATAAAGACCATAATGGTTCTTAAATGATGTATTTTGAATATCACATTCCCTCACTCTTAACTGATGGTAGCCTTATTTGAGGTCTATCTTAGAGAAACAGGCAGCACCCTGAAGTTGATGAAAGATCATCAATCCTTAGAAGTGGATAATTATTCTTGATGGTAACCTTGTTCAACTGACGATAATCTATATACATCCTAACGGAACCATCTTTCTTTCTCATAAATAAGACCGGAGTGCCTCAGGGTGAGACAATTGGTTAAATAAAACCTTTCTCTAAGAGGTCTTTCAACTACTCTTTTATCTCTGCTGGTGTCATCCTCTATGGAGGACTAGATATAAGACGAGTATCTAGAAGAATATGTATACCGAAGTTAATCATAATCCTTGAGTAGTTCTAACCACCTCATTTTAACATTTAGCTCCTTTTGAGTAAACACATATTGAAGTCTCTTGTGATCAGTGAATACATCAACATAAAAACCATACAAATAATGACGCCATATCTTCAAACCAAATTGTATAGGAGCCAACTCTAAGTCATGGGGTAGGTAAATATTCTCAGGAACTTTCAACTTTCTGGAGGCATAAGATTTAACTTTGCCATTTTGCATTAATACACAACCAAAACCAACTGTAGATGCATAAGAATACACCAGAAAACCTTGAGTACCTTCTGTTAAGGTCAAAACTGGGGCAGTAGTCAATCTCTTTTTCAATTCCAGAAAGCTTTTCTCAAAAGCTTCAGACCATTGAAACTTCACTATTTTCTGAGTTAACTTGGTCAATGGAGACAAAATGGATGAGAACCCCTCTACGAACCTTCTATAGTAGCCAGCCAAATCAAAGAAACTCCTAATATCTGTTAGAAATGTAATATCCATCCAAACCTAAGAAGCTCCTAATATCGGTTAAATATGGGCCTATGCCAATTTTGCATTGCCTTTCTCTTTTGGGTATCAACTCTAATTCCATCACCGAATACGATGTGGCCCAAGAACTTCAAAAACTTGAGACAAAACTCACATTTAGAGAACTTAGCGTATAACCCCCTATCTTTCAAAGTTGAAAAGTTGTTTTGAGATGGCTAGCATGAGCTTCCGCATTCTTCGAATAGATTAGTATGTCATCAATGAATACGATAACAAATTTATCTAAATAAGGTTTGAATACTCTATTCATAAGGTCCATTAATGTCGAAGGAGCATTAATCAAACTAAAGGTCATATCCAGAAACTTATAATGACCATAACGGGTCTTGAAAGTTCTCTTTGGAATATCACATTCCCTCAATCTTAACTGATAGTAGCCTGATCTAGGTCTATAATAGAGAAACATAAGGCACCCCGAATTTGATAAAAAAGATCATCAATCCTTCGAAGAGGATACTAATTCATGATGGTAACATTGTTAAACTTACAGTAGTCTATACACATACTAAGGGAACCATCCTTCTTTCTCACAAATAAGACTAGAGAGACCCAAAGTGAGACACTTGGTCGAATAAAACCTTTCTCTAGGGGTCTTTCAACTACTCTTTAAACTCTGTTGCTACCATACTATATGACGGAATAGATATAGGACGAGAATCTGGAAGAATATCTATGTCGAAGTCTACCTGTCTCAGAAGTGACTTGGGTAGATAATCTGAAAAAGATTTCTGGAAACTCTTATACTACTGAAACTAACTTAATAGGATGTATATTAACACTAGAGTCATTTAGTCGAACTAAGTGACAACCTCATCCCTTAGAAACTAACTTCTCGTCTTAAGTATGAAATAAAATGACCCTTAGTCATTACTTAACTCTTTTCCACTCTAAGACTGGCTCATTTGGAAGATGAAACTTGACAACTCGAGTCCTACAATCAATTGCGGCATAACAGGCATGAAGTCAGTCCATACCAAAAATGATATTGAAATCTAACATGTCTAACTAGACTAAATCAATCATGGAATATTGTGTTTGACGAAAACAAGGCTATCACAAAAGACTCCCTTTACTATAATAGATTGACCAACATGTGTAGAAACTCTTAAGGGTTCACAAAGTTTCTCCAGGAGAATATTACAATTCATCGCAACATACAAAGTTACAAAGCATAAAATTTCTCTTAAATCTTGAAAAGCATATACATTAAAGTCAAAGACTTGGATTATACTAGTGACAACATCTGGAGAATCCTCTTGCTCTTGGAGACAGGTTATAACATAAAGGCGATTTATTCCTCTACCAGTATCGGATGTGGCCCCTCTAGGTGCATCCCTGTCTTGTGGAGCAAATGAAGAAGAATAGGCTCTATTGCCCTATTACAATTTCCATGCTTATTATTCGTTACTGTCCGAATATGGCAGAATTTTAAGTAGATGCCCCAAACTCGCTGAAAAATAAAAAACACACACATAAACAATACAAAAAACACCCCAAAAGTTTTATGACTTGAACTAATGACCTTAGAATAAAAAGACGAATAACAGAATAAAACTTTACTTCTTTTCGTAACTCCCATAAATGGCCTAATATTGCATAAATGCCCCTAAAAAGCCGAAATTTCAATAAACAAACGTAAAAAATATAAAAACGCCCCAAAAAAATTGGACAAGCATCAATGACTTTAGAATATCTTGACGAATATCAGGACGAAACTTTCCTTCTTTTTGTAACTGGCTGAATATTATATCAATGCCTAAAATGGCCGAATAATAAAAAACACACATTGACAATACAAAAGAAACGTCTCACAAAAATTTCAACTTGCACCAACGACTTTAGAATATCGTGACATATAACTGAAAAAAACATACATCTTTTGGTAACTGCTTGAAAATGACCGAATATTACCTAAATGCCTCAATATGATCGAAAAATCAAGAAACACACATAAACATTACAAAAACACCTCGCTAAATTTTTGACTTGCACGAATGACCTTAGAATATTGTGACGAACAACAGAAAGTTTTTTACTTCTTTTTATAACTCCTCAAAAATGGCCGAGTATTACTTAAATGCCCTAAAATAGCCGAAAAATCAAGAAACAAACATAAACCATACAAATACCTCAAAAAATTACGCCTTGCACAGATGACCTTACAATATCATGATGAATAATAGAAAAAAACTTCTTTTTGTAACTGCCCAAAAATAGCCGAATATATCAAGAAATACACATACATAATGTATAAAACGCCTCAAAAAAATTCAACTTGCACCAATAACCTTATAATATCGTGACAATAACATGGAAAAACTTTACTTCTTTTTGTAACCGCCCGAAAAATGGCTAGATATTACGTAAATGCCCAAAATAGTCAAAAAATAATGGAACACACACAAACTATACAAGAAAAGACTCAAAGAAATTTTGAATTTCACCAATGATCTTAAAATATCATGATGAATAACATAACATAACTTCACTTCTTTTTGTAACTACTAGAAAATGTCTAAATATTACATTAATGCGTCAAAATGGACGAAAAATCAAGAAATAGAGATAAACTGTACAAAATTGCCTCAATTTTTTATTGACTTGCACCGATGAGCTTAGATATTATGAAGAATACTGGAACAAAACTTTACTTCTTTTCGTAACTTCCCAAAAATTGCCGATTATTACGTAAATTCCTCAAAAATGGCCGAAAATCTAGAAATACACATAAACTATACAAAAAATGCCTCAAATTTTTTTGACTTGCACCAATCAAGTTAGAATATTGTGACAAACTAACATAAAACAACTTAACTTCTTTTCGTAACTCCTTGAAAATGGCCGAAATTATGTAAATGCTCCAAAATGCCCAAAAATCTAGAAACATACATAAAAATACAAAAAATGCCTGATTTTTTTTATTAGAACCAATAACCTAAGAATACCATGATGAATAACATAACAAAACTTTACTGCTTTTTGTAACTGTCCAAAAACGGCCGAGTATTATGCAAATGCCCCAAAATGACCAAAAAATAAAGAAACACACATAAACAATTAAAAAGACACCATAATAAAATTATGACTTGACCCATGAACCTAGAATATTGTGACAAATAACAGAACAAAACTTTACTTCTTTTCTTAACTGTCCAAAAATAACCGAATATTACATAAACGCTCAAAAATGCAAGAAAAAAAATCAATAACCACATCTAAATAGTATAAATAACCTTTAAAAATTCTTACATGTATCGATGACCTTAGAATAATGTGACGAGTGATAGAACAAAACTTCACTTCGTATCGTAACTGCCCGAAAATGGCCGAATATTATGTAAGTACCCCAAAATGACAGAAAAATAGAGAAACACACATAAATAATACACAAAAACACCTCAAAAAACTTTCAACCAACTAATGCCCTTAGAATATCGTCACGAATGACAAAACAAAACTTTACTTCTTTTCATAACTGCCCAAAAAATGGCCGAATATTACATAAACGCCCCTAAGTAGTCGAAAAATCAAAAAACACACATAAAAATTAAAAATCGCATCAATTTTCTATTACTAGCACCAATTACCTTAGAATATTGTGACGATAACAGAACAAAACGTACATTCTTTTCAAAACAACTCGAAAAATGGCTGAATATTGCGTAAATGTTCTAAAGAGGCTAAGAGTCAAGAAACACACATAAACAATACACAAAACTCCTCAAAATTTTTGAGTTTCACCATTAACCTTAGAATATCCTGAGGAATAACAGAACAAATCTTCACTTTCTTTTCGTAACTGCTCGAAAATGGCTAAACATTACGTAAATATCTCAAAATAGCAAAATATAAAGAAACACACATAAAATGTACAAAAAGCTCCTCAATTTTTTTCGACTTCGACCGATGACCTAACAATATCGTTACAAATACAGCATAAAATTTTACTTCTTTCAATAACATCTCAAAAACGATCGAATATTTTGTACATGCCCTAAAAAGACCGAAAAATCAAGAAACACACATAAATAATTTAAAAACATCTCAAAAAATTTCAACGTGCACCTAGTACCCTACTTATCGCTACCAATAACAGAAAGAACTTACATTATTTCGTAATTGCATTAAAATGGCATATTATGTAAATGCCCAATATGGACGAAAAATCAAGAAACACACATAAAAGTACTAAAAACACCTCAAAAAATTTTGACTGCACAAATTACCTTAGAATATTGTGACAAATAATAGAAAAAACTATACTTCTTTTTATAACTGCCCGAAAATGGCCGAATATTACGTAAATACCCTAAAATGGCCGAAAAATAAAAAGACAAACATAAAGCTTAAAAAATGCGTCAAATAAATTATGTCTTGCACGAATGACTTTAGAATATCGTAATGAATAACTAAAGAGAAGTTTACTTCTTTTTCATAACTACCCGAAAATGGCTGAATATTACGTAAATACCCCTAAATGGCAAAAAAATCAAGTAAAGTATATGAATAGTACGTAAATTCCTCAAAAGTTTTTGACTTGCACCAATAACCTTAGAATATCGTGACAAACAACAGAGCAAAACTTTACTTCTTTTTGAAACTGTCCGAAAATGGCCGAATATTATGTATATGCCCCAAATGACAGAAAAATAAAGAAAGACACATAAACAGTATAACAAAAGCCACAAAAAAGTTTTTGACTTTCATAAATGATCTTAGAATATCATGACGAGTAATAGAATAGAACTTCACTTATTTTAGTAACTACGCGAAAATGTGTAATGTTACATAAATGCCCGAAAATAAACAAAAAATCAAGAAACAGACGTAAGCAGGAAAAAATATGCCTCAAATTTTTTTGACTTGCACCAATGACCTTAAAATATCATGTAAAATACTAGAATAGAACTTTACTTTTTTCGTAACTGCATGAAAATTGACTAATATTACGTAAATTCCTCAAAATGACTGAAAATTAAGAAACACACAAACTATAAAAAAAATGCCTCAAATTTTTTTTGACTTACATCAATGAACTTAACATATTGTGACGAGTAACAGAACAAAACCGAACTTCTTTTTGTAACTCCTCGACAATGGCCAATTAATAAGTAAATACCCCCAAATGATCGAAAAATTTAGGAAAACACAAAAAATACAAAAACGCCGCAATTTTTTTAACTTGAACCAATAAAGTAACAATTCCATGACGAATAACAAAACAAAACTTTAATACTTTTTGTAACTGCCCGAAAATGACCGAATGTTATGTATACGCACCAAAATGGCCGAAAAATAAAAAAACACACATAAACAATACAAAAGACCCCTTAATTTTTTTTTTACTTACACCAATAACCTTAGAATATCATTACAAATAACATACCAAAACTTTACTGCTATTCATAACTTCCCGAAAATGACCAAATATTACGTAAATGCGTAAAAAAGCTAGAAAAAATCAAGACACATCTAAATAGTATAAAAAAAACCTTAAACTTTTTTTGACTTGCACCGATGACCTTAGAATATTGTGACAAATATCAGAATAAAACTTCACTCCATATCGTTATTGCCCAAAATGGTCGAATATTACGTAAATACCCCAAAATGACCAAAGAATTAAAAAAACACATAAAACAAAAAAAAAATACATAAGAAAAAATTCGACTAGCACTAATGACAATAGAATATCATCACGAATAATAGAACAACGCTTTACTTCTTTTTTTAACTGCCCTAAAATGGTTGAATATTACGTAGATGCCCAAATAGCCGAAAAATCAAGAAACACACATAACCAGTACGAAAAAAGATGTCAAAATTTTTTTACTAGCACCAATGACCTTAGAATATCGAGACGAATAATAGAAAAAAACATACATTATTTTCAAAACTACCCGAAAATGACCAAATATTACATAAATAACCTGAAATGGCTAAGAAGTCGAGAAACAAAATATAAACAATAAAAAATGCCTTAATAAATTTTGACTTGCACCAATGACCTTAAAATATCATTACGAATAATAGAACAAAACTTCACTTCTATTCGTAATTGCCCAAAAATGGCTGAATATTTCATAAATGCCCTAAAATAGCTAATAATAAAGAAACACACATAAATTGTACAAAAATGCCTCAATTTTTTCTTTACTTTCACTGATGACTTAAGAATATTGTGGAGAATAATTAAATAAAACTTTCCTTCTTTACGTAACATCCCAAAAATGGCCAAATATTTCATAAATGCCCCCAAATGGCAGGAAAATCAAGACACACATTAACAATAAAAAAACCATCTCAAATTTTTTTTGACGTACATCTAGAACCGTAGAATATCATGACGAATAACACAAAAGAACTTTACATCTTTTTGAAACAACATTAAAAATGTCGAATATTATATAAATGCCCAATATGACCGAATAATAAATAAACACACATAAAAGGTACAAAAACACCTCAAATTTTTTTTGACTTGCACCAATGACATTAAAATATCGTGACAAATAACAGAACAAAATTTTGCTTCTTTCGTAACGGCCCAAATATTCCCTAAATGAGCAAAATGACCGAAAAATCAAGAAACAAGCATAAACAATACAAAAAATTCCTCAAATTTTTTTGACTTGCTCTATGAACTTAGAATATCGTGACGAATAACAGTTTGAAACTTCACTTCTTTTCGTAATTTCCTGAAAATGATCAAATATCACGTAAATGCCATAAAATGCCAAAACATAAAGAAACAAACATAATCAATACAAAAAGCTCCTCAAAATTTTTTTGACTTGCACCAATGAGCTTAGAATATTGTGACGAATAATAGATTAAAAATTTGCTTCTTTTTCGTAACTGCCTGAAAAATGACTGGATATTACGTAAATTCCCCTACATGACTGAAAAATGTAGAAATACACATACAAGATCCAAAAATGCCGTAATTTTTTATACTTGCACCAATGACCTTAGAATATCCTAACAAATAAAACAACAATAGCTTACTTCATTTCGTAACTACCAAAAACTGCCCGACTATTACGTAAAAACTCCAAAAATGATCAAAAAATCAAGAAACAGACATCCACAATATTAAAAATGTCTTAGAATTTTTTAGACTTCCACCAATGACCTTAGAATATTGTGATGAATAATAAAACAAACTTAATTCTTTTCGTAATCGCCCGAAACTAGTCGAATATCCTGTAAATGTCCTAAAATGGTCGAAAAGTCAAGAAACACACATAAAAAGTACAAGAACAACTCAAATTTTTATTTGACTTACACCAATGATCTTAGAATATCATGAGGAATAACACAACAAAACATTCGACTTTTTGTAACAGCTTGTAAATAGATGAATATTACGTAAATCCTCTAAAATGGCCAAAAAATTAAGAAATACACATAAACAGTACAAAAAACCTTAAACATTTAAACTTGAAGAAATGACATTAGAATATCGTTATGAATAAAAGAACAAAAGTTTACTTCGTAACTATATGAAAATGACCGAATATTACGTTAAATGCCCCAAAATAGATGACAAAAATTAAAAGCCCACATAAACAATATAAAAAAACTTCAAAAATATTTTGAGTTGCACCGATGACCTTAAAATATCATAAAGAATAAGAGATCAAAAGTTCACTTCTTTTCGTACCTACCCAAAAATGGCCGAAAACCAAGAACCACACGTAAATACTAAAAATACCCTCAAAACAATTTCTCCTTGCACCAATGACCTTAGAATATCGTGACGAATAACAGATCAAAACTTTAATTCTTTTTCGTAATTGCCCGGAAATGGCTATTATTATATAAATGCCCTTAAATGCCGAAAAATCAAGAAATATACTAAAACCATACAAAAAACACCTCTAAAAAAATTCTACTTTTTCCAATGACCATAAAACTCTAACATCTTGTAACTACTAATATCCAAGAATAAGCTTAGAAACTAAAAATAATCAATTTTTGAAAGAATAGGAAATTTTGGACAATTTCCTAAGTTAAGAAAGTGAGTTTTGGTCATTTTAAAATGACCATAACTTCTATCTCATTATGATTTAGAGACAGTTCTTTATATGGTTGGAAAGCCCTTGGAGAGGTCTTTCTAACAACTCAAAGTTTGCGCAGTTGCAATATCGTATGAGGGAGATAATCCTATTAGATGTTGGGTTGTTGGGTTGAGGAAGGTCCCAATCCGGATTTTAGTAAAGGAAAACTTGACATTTCACCCAATTATTTCCAAATTTGTCTTAAAAATTAGACTTTATTCAATTTTAGAAAACCAAATCACGCTTAGGCCTTGGCAGAAAAGAGAAGTGAAGGAGATAAGGAGAGAAAATTCTAGAATCCATCAAGAACACTAAGGTTTCGTGAGTGGAATTCGTCGGAGGTGTTCCCATTGAGGTATGTGAGATCTTTCTGTGTTGGGTTAGTTCACCCACACACCAATTTGTTTAATTCAGAGAAGTTTGAATGGATTTAATGATATGAACATTGAAATACTTAATGAACAATGGTTAAATTCTTGTTGGATGATTTGTAGTATGATTTAGTAGATTGGATTCGTGTTTCCAGATTGCTTTATGGGTCTTGAGGTTATTATTTATCCTAAGTTATTGGGGAATGATCCATGGGAGTTTAGAAGGTTTAGGGTTGAAAAACAGAGAAGAAAAGATGAAGATCCTGACTGACAAGCCCTGGGGTGCCACGCCTGCCAATGCCCTTCAGAGCAGGCTCTGTCTGACAAGACCTGGTGTTTCGCGCCATCCAGAGCCTTTCAGGACAACCTCTCTCTGTCAATCTTTCGCTCCCGCGCCCCTCTGAGCGTCAGGGTTGCCTGGAGACACTATTTTTACCACTATCTCTTCGTACCAATTCCTACGTGATGTACCTACAATTCTTGATTGATTCTAATGATCTAAGTTACATCTAAACATCATGAAATCATCCATAAAAATGAATCACGAAACTTTAATCCATAATTCAATTTAAGTAAAGTTAGGATTAAATTAAAGGAAGTTAAGAAGTCAAGTCTAAAGCTAGGAAGTAAGTTAAAGTAAAGTATCTAAGAGCCTTATTTAAATGTTTTAACTTCATTTTAAGGCTCAACCTTGGAGTTAAATAAAGAGTAAAAGTTGAAAGCTTTATTTAAAGAAGTATAAGGGAACTATGAATTCCTTAAAGAGTTGATTAAGATCAAAAGTTTCAAGTCAAGGAAAGAGTAAAGAGTTGTGTCCATTTCTCATAAGATATAAGGGAACTAAGTGTGCCTTAGAAAGTTTATAAATGTTTTTTTTCATGTAAGTTAAGAGGAAACTAAGATTTCCCAAAACATTTTTGAACAAGAAAAGGGAACATTGATTCCATGAGAGCTTTTAAAGCTAATTGTTGAGCAATTATCTAAACCCAAAGAAAGCAAGTTATTTTAAAAGCATGAGCTAAAGTATATTGTGGGATTATTATTGAGCATCGATGTAGGGATAAGAGTTCATATTAACTGAAGTCCCCATGTAAAAAATGTAGCCATCATGGGTGTTAATGGGTCATACTTTTTGAATGATCACGTAAGTTAAGCTAGTGGATCTACTAAGTTAAGTAAGCACCAGTATTGATAGCAAGGTATAGGATGGTCCTTGGCAGCGTGAGCTAAACTTTGTATCATTACTTAGGCTCACAGTGATGGTTTTCGGTTTGAGAATCTCCCACAGAATTTATACTACTTTAAATGAGTAAAGTTAAGTTTGTTATTGTTATATTTTAATGAACTAAGATTTTTTTTCAATTGCTTTAAAGTTTTATTTTTATTTATAACCCTTTTTTTATTCCTTATATATATTGAGTTGACTCCCTACGAGTTGAGCAGAGCCAAGGTAAGTGTTTCTCCTCACTCCTTTCAAGCTTAAGTTAGGTTAGCATTCCAACTCGCATACTCGTACATACAATATATTGATGAATGTTGGCCTGTATCGTCTTATGATGAAGACGCAGGTTACCTAGATCAACATCCAGCGCACCGTTGATCCAGTTTGAGCACTGAGAGTTAGTGGTGAGCCTCCTAGCATTCCGGAGGATCCTTTTTATGCTTTCCAGTCTTTCAATTTCAGAATATTGTGGGGTCTGTCCCAATATTCATCATAGTATTATTTTTTAGGTTTCATAGACGAATAGTTAGTATTCCAATTAAGTCTCTTCTATTTCAAATATTATATTTGAGACTGAAGTTCCATTTTGTCCAAGAGGTTGAATTAAGTTAATTATGAAGATGTTCTTATTTTAATATTGGGTTAAGTATTCTTGTGAGTTCAATAAGCTAGGACAAGGGTTCGCTCAAGGCCAGCAATGGTCATTGGATGTCAGCCACGTCCAGGGTGTAGGCTCGGGGCATGAAAAACATGATATCAGAGCAAAATGTTCAAGAGTCCTAGGGAGTTTATGAAGCCGTGTCTATAGAGTCTTAGTCATTCGTGTGAAGAGAGCCACATCTATGATTAAAATGCTGCGACATTTAGGAATTTCTCACTTCCTTTATCTTCCTTTTTCATGTGTTACATTTTATCTCTAAAAAGTCTATCTCTAATTCGTGCTTGCACGTGTTTAGGATCATCATGCCTCCACGAAGAACAGTCAAAGGTCGTCCATCCAAAAGAAATGTAGAGGAGTCGGAGGTACTCAATGGACCAAATGTCCAACCTCAAGGAGAGGTCACCAATGTTGAGTTCCGTGAGGCTATCCAGATATCAAGCCAAGAGGTGACTAACCAAGTTTGTCAACAGAGAGGAGTTCGATGGGAAGAGGCTGACATCTCCAGGATTTGTGAGTTCCTGAGAATGAATCCTCCCATTTTCACGATTCGAGCACTACTAAGGATCCAGAAAATAGTGTGGAAGATTTGAAGAAGGTTGATGTGATGCCTATGGTTGATTCGGAAAGGGTTGAGCTAGCTGCGTATCAACTGAACAATGTGGCTAGGACTTGGTTTGACAAGTGGAAGGAGGGCGGATATGAGGATGCACCACATCCAAGCTGGGCATATTTCGAAGAGGCTTTCTTGGGGCGGTTCTTTTCTGAGAACTGAAGGAAGCAAAGGTACGGGAGTTCCTTACTTTGAAACAAAAGGGGCATGCACCATCATATGCTAGTGCGCCTGCACCCAAAAACAAAGTTAAGTATGATGGACAGAATTCGCTAAAACTTTAAGGCTAGGCCAACACAATCCCAAGGTAGTGTTGCACAAAGAGGTAGTTGGGCTACTGCATGTGGTAGGTGTGGTAGGAACCACCCACATAAATGTCATGATGGCAGTTAGGTTTCTATAGTTGTGGTCAAGAGGGTCACTTCATGAAGGAGTGCCCTAAGCACATGCAAGGTAGTGGAAATCCTGGTAATGACGCTCAGTCTTCATCAGTTCCTCCACTAGAAAGGGCTGCACCTAGAGGAGCCACTTCTTGTACTAGCGGAGGGTCAAACTATATCTATTCAATCATTAGCCGCCAAGAGCAAGAGAATTCGCTAGATGTTGTCAAGGGTATGACCAAAGTCTTTAATTTTTATGTATATGCTTTATTAGACCCAAAAGCAAGTTTATGTTTTGTAACTCCCTATGTTGTAAATCAGCTTGAGATTCTTCCAGAGAAACTTTGTGAACTCTTCTGTGTTTCTACTCCTGTTGGAGTGTCTATTCTAGCGGAAATAGTCTATCGTGATTGCCTGTCTCTATCAATCACAAGAACACCATGATTGACCTAGTGGAGTTAGACATGGTAGATTTTTATGTCATTCTAGGTATGGACTGTCTCCATGCTTGTTATACGTCACTAGATTATAGAACTCGAGTTGTCAAGTTTCAAATTCCTAATAAGCCAGTCATAGAGTGGAGTAGTAGTTCATCAGTACTCAAGGGTCATTTTATTTCATACCTTAAGGCGAGGAAGTTAGTTTCAAAGAGGTGTATCTTTCACTTAGTACGAGTAAATGACTGGAGTCTTGAGGTACTTTCCATTCAGTCAGTTCTTACAGTAAAAGAGTTTCAAAAGTTTTTCCTAATGATCTCCTTGGAGTCCCTTCTGAGAGAGATAGACTTTGGCATAGATATTCAAGATACTCATCCTATCTCTATTTCGCCATATTAAATAGCACCAGCAGAGTTAAAAAAGTTGAAAGAGCAGCTAAAAGAATCTGTTAGATAAAGGTTTTATTTGACAAAGTGTCTCACCTTGGGGTGCTCTGGTCTTATTTGTGAGAAAGAAGGATGGTTTCCTTAGGATGTATAAATACTAATGCAATTTGAATAAGGAGACCTCAAGAATAAGTATTCTCTTCCAAGGTAGATGATCTTTTTGACCAGCTTAATGGTGCTTGTTACTTCTCGAAAATTGATCTTAGATCTGGCTACCATCAGTTAAGAGTTAGATAATTTGACATTTCAAAGACAACCTTTAGAACCAGATATGGACATTATGAGTTTTTGGTTATGTCTTTTGGTTTAACAAATGCACCAACAACATTCATGGATCTTATGAACAGAGTCTTCAAGTATTTCTTAGATATGTTTGTTATGGTATTCATTGATGACATACTAATATATTAAAGGGATGAAGAAGATCATACTAGTCACCTCAGGATAGTACTTCAAACTTTGAAAGAAAAGAGGGAGTTAGCTAAAGATGTGCACAAACTTGCAAGCCTGGGACTGAAAGTTATGGATTCAATAGAAGGAGGGATAGTGGTAAATAGTGAGGCTGAATCATCACTAGTGTCTGAGGTGAAAGAAAAGCAAGACGAAGACCCCATTTTTCTACATTTTAAGGTGAATGTTCATAATCAAAGAGTATTGACATTTGAACAAGAGGGAGATGGTGTGCTAAAGTACCAAGGTAGATTGTGTGTGCCTAGGGTGGATGGGCTCCAAGAAAGGATCATGGAGGAGGCTCATTGCTCCATATATTTCATTAACTTGGGTTCCACTAAGATGTACCGCGATTTGAGAGAAGTATATCGGTGGGAAGGTATGAAGATGGACATTGCCAGCAAGTGAAAATAGAGCACTAAAGACATGAGGTTTGGCCTAGAATATAGAACTTTAGGTATGGAAGTGGGAGATGATTAAATGGACTTCATCACAGGATTTCCAAGGTCCCGCAGACAACATGATTCAAATTGGGTGATTGTCGATAGAATGACAAAATCAGCCCAATTTTTGCCGGTAAAGACTACCCATTGGGCCGAGGATTATGCTAAGTTGTACATTCAAGAAGTAGTAAGACTTAATGGAGTTCCGGTCTCCATTATTTCAGATAGAGGTGCACAATTTACTGCTAAGTTCTGGAAGTCTTTCTAGAAAGGTTTGGGTTGGAAGGTGAACTTAAGTACTGTTTTTCATCCTCAGACAGACGGGCAAGGAGAGAGTACTATCTCGACCTTAGAAGATATGTTGAGATCTGGTGTGATTGATTTCAAAGGGAATTGGTATGATCACATACCTGTCATTGAGTTCGGTTACAACAATAGCTATCATTCGAGCATCCAAATGGCTCCATACAAAGCTCTTTATGGGTGAAGATGCAAATCTCCTATTAGGTCGTGTAAAATTGGTAAAGCAGGGTTGAAAGGACCAGATCTAGCTCACCAAGCTATGGAGAAAGTAAAAGTGATTCAAAAGAGTTTGAAGACGACACAGTCACTAAAAGTCTATACAGATGTTAGAAGAATGTCATGCTCGAAATTTAGACCCCGGATGAGACGGGCATCGTTAACCTCTCAAAGGTCGCAGACAAGCCTCTTCGTAGCGTTCATCAAATCATACAGTTAAGTTTTGCGGAAAATTAAAAACTTTTAATATACTAATGAAGTATACCTAGACTTCATACTTTATGATTTATAAAAACATATGATATTTTAAAATTGTCTCACATATATAGAAAGCATTTAAGAGTGCAAATCTGAACTTAGCCAATAATAGTTAATATGCCATATAGGTCTTATTACAAAAATATCCAAAGAACATAATGGAAATAGAGTATTCTTAAAACTACTTAAAATCTACGTTATCTAGAATATGAAAGATATCATCCCCAAACATGAGGACCTACTAAGACTTCCAGAAAAAGTTCCAAGCTTCTTCAAATCAACCTCCTTAAGCTTCAATAGCCGAAACCTACAGTTGTAGTAATGTAAGGTAATGGGGTTAGCACGCCACATGTAATGAGTATGGGTATATGCACATAACACATAGGTATATGCATGAAAAATATCATTTATCATACTTTAGAAAACATGCTAAGTCATATGAAAGTCTTCAATGCACATACCATATAACATATACAAGTAACGATTCCATCACTTAAAGCATGATCATAATCGAAGGCATATTCTCATAAAGTCACGTTCACAATTCATATTCAATAAATCATACAAACATAACATACAAAACACTTACCAGTGATCCCATTCCTTACCTACAAGTGGAATGGTCATGTGAAGCCCCATAACCCCACATAACCAAGTAGAAAGATAGGAGACCATAAGTAAAGCCTTGCTTCATATAACAATATAACTCAATAAAATATTCATTATAATAGCCAACATTCATGTTAGAGTAACATCATATATCATAAACATATATCTTTCACATCATCATATTACTTAAGAACAATCTCCTAGGACTTCCCTTAGAGTCAATTTGTGCAATGTCTAGGTAGCGTCCCATACCACTACCTATACTAAGCAAACTCCTCAAGTCACCCTAGTCAACATTCATTTACTTGTCTTTTGTTTTACATGAGGGAACATACGCATTAACCTACATAGACCATGTGAGCTAAACATCGAATCCGGTGTCTTTCCCACACCGAAAAGAGGTGGTCTACCGCCAAAGTAGAATCGAATATGACATAACTTTCTAGGTGGATCCACTAGCTACTATCCTATGGTGGCAACATAGTTCAAGAACTAGGAGATGTATTAGAGACCCATAGTTCCACATTACATGGTAGCCTCAATCTCATGAGAATCATTGTGAACCTACCTTCCCCTAGGGAAGGGACACTTCCCATATCTAGTTCATCGGTGCTTAGCTTAAGTCCTTTTTCTTGAAATAACCTTTAATTTGTTTTTCATAATAAGCTTATCATAGGTCATAGGACATTATCTCCTTTTATAACGTGATCATGAGCTCTTTTAGATTAGATGAGAATTGTCCTTTCACCGTAACCTTTCTTTTGTGAGATTAACATAACATAATCACCTTGATAAAACATACAAGGGATATCATAAACTTGCATATTCTTGTTCTTATCATGATCTCACAATTTACATATTCATAGCCAGCATATTCGCATATCAACATCATACATACTTTTCATAACATATCATCACAACTTATAGGCTAACATAAACATCTTAGAGTAATCACAATTTTAGAAGACTTAACTCTTGTATCCAAGAACCTTATTCATCATGCGATATTCATAATAATACTAAGTGAAATACTCAATGACATAATCAAGAACAACTCATAAAATCTTGTACAAGATCAATACATACCATAGGAGAGGGTAATCGATTCATAAAAGGGTTCACTCAAACTTTAAATTCTAACCCAAACGTTTTCATGTTATCAAACACTACAAACATCCCATTCGAAACCATCACACGGAGAAATTTCATGTATCACACGACATTCAAACATTATCAATCAATTACTCAACAATTCATGCGAAATTAGATATAGAAAATGTTTAATTTTCATTAAAAATCATAAATCTAAGGTTAGGAAGAAAATCCATATCGTAGAATAAAACCCTAGTATTTGAAGTCCTTGAAATCTTATCTTGAAAGGATCACTTGGGAAAATGAATACCAAGAGTGAAAAACCCATACCTTATAGATGGAGAATCCACGAAATATTGATTGGAAACTTCGAAACCTTCGTCTTGTTCCTTAGGTTTTTCTTGTTCTTCAATGGAGTTTGTAAAAAGAGACCGTTCTTGAGAGATTAAGAGAATTTCGTTTGATTATGATTTGGGAGTTAAATGTGGTCTAAAACTTACATAATATTAATATATAGAATTCTCAAGAATTACCCTAAAGACCCTCCACATAAATTACCTAAAACGCCCCTCCTAAATTGACTACAACTAGGAGAACCATTTGACTTAGGGTCTCGGTTTTTTACTAGGATTTAAATTAATTAATTAAATTGCTAATTTAATTAATTAAGTTACCTATGGTAATTAATAAAGTACCCTAAGTCTTTAGGACCATAACCAACCCCTTTGGACTATCCTAGGTTAGGTACTAGGATGTTTCTTTAGTTAGTTACTAGGCTAGGGTACTCGGTTAGGTCTTAGGTTGTCGAGTGCACTTGTTAGCTTATTTTGTTTTCCTAGGTCAGTTATCTAGTTAGGTAAGTTATTTAGGGCCTAGTACTGGTTAGGAAGCTTGTCCCTATGTGGCTTTGACCGCCATGCGCCTGCCCCCTAACCGCCCTTACCGAATCGGTTGGGCTTGTCTTCTTGTCTCTCGGCCGACAGCACATGTGCTTCTGCTCCCTTCTTGTTGTCACAAGGATCCTTACTATGTCCTTGGGCACTTCTTAATCTACATGATCATTTTAAATGGTTATGTGTTATGGTATCTAGGCTTGACACTTGGATGTCTCTTACCTAATGTGTTTGCTGATTGATTACGAATTTTAGCCTAGGGTCTTCATTGCAGGTATACTTCCTAAACAAGCTTGGATTAGGGCATTTGAACATCAAGGTGTATTCTATGTTTTATTAATTCATAGATATTGGCTTACACCCTTATAGCCAATATTCTCTAACATGCCTAATATTACTCAATAATGGAAATTGGGATGCCTATGTATTCCAATACCTATTCTTAAAACCTAATAGGCTCTTCACTAGACAAGTACATTCAATGAAATGTTACAGAGAAGGCTATTAGAGTTTGAGGTGGACAATTGGATATATCTTAAGGTTTCACCCATGAAGGGGTTATGAGGTATGGTAAGAAGGGGAAACTTAGTTCCCGGTATATTGGACATTATAGAATACCCAGGAGAGTTGGCAATGTAGCTTATGAGTTGGAGCTACCACCATAATTAGAAGTAGTTCATCCGGTGTTTTATGTATCCATGTTAAAGAAGTGAATGGGTGATCCATCATTAATAATACCAACTGAGAATGTTGGGATTAAGGATAGCTTATCATATGAAGAGATTCTTATTCAAATTTTGGATTGCCAAGTTCGCAAGTTGAGAATAACAGAAGTTGCATCAATCAAAGTCCTCTGGAGGAATCACATTGTTGAAGAAGCAACTTGGGAAGCTGAGAAGGATGTGAAGAAGAGATATCTACATCTTATTGAGTCCGGAGAGGATGCAGATCAAGGTACTGATTCTCTTCTTAGTACTTTATGAACCATGAGTAAACATGATTGTTGTTTACTTTTGGATTGTTAAATGTTGAACTTGATGTTACTATCTTGAGCATAATGGATGAAATCTTATTAGAGGATGAATGTACCCAAGGGGGAGATATTGTAACATCTCCTAACTGGTAATAGTCAAGAATAAGCTAAGAAACTAAAAATAATCACTTTTGGAAAGAAAAGGAAAAATCTGGAAAATTTCCTAAGTTAAGAATGTAAGTTTTGGTCATTTTCGAATAGTCATATATTCTAGATAAGGATGAGTTAGAGCCAGTTATTTATATAGATGGAAAGTCCCTGGAGAGTTCTTTCAAACATAGGTAAGGTAAGTTTGCAAAATTTCAATATTGTATGAGGGAGATATACTTATCAAAAGTTGGGTTGGTAGGTTGAGAAAGGTCCCAATCCGGATTTTAGTAAGGGTAAACTTGTCATTTCACCCAACTACTTCCAAATTTGATTTAAGGGTTTATTAGGAGTAAAAACAAGACTTAATTCAGTTTTAGAAAACCAATTCACGCTTAGGTCTTGGGAGAAAAGAGAAGAGAAGGAGAAAAGGAGAGAAAGATCAAGAGTCCATCAACAACGCTAAAGTTTCGCGAGTGGAATTCGTCGGGGGTGATCCCTTTTGAGGTATGTCAGATCTTTATATGTTGGGTTAGTTCACCAACATACCAATTTGCTTAATTCAGCTATGTTTGAATAGCTTGAATGATGAACATTGAAATTCTTGATAAACAATGGTTAAATTCTTGTTGGATGAGTTGTAGTATGTTTTTAGTTAATTCGATTCATGCTTCCAGGTTGATTTTTTGGGTCTAATCTATTGGGTATTGAGGTTATTAGTGATTGGGGAAAGATCCATGGGAGTTTAGAAAGTTTAGAGGTGGAAAACGGAGAAGAAAAGACGAATATCCCATTTTATTGGCCCTGGGGCGTCGCACCTTCTAGAGCCTCTCCGGACAGGCTCTATCTAGAAGGGTGTAGTGCTTCGTGCCATACGGGGCATCTCAGGACAGCCTCTGGTGCCCGCGCCCCTCAAAGAGCCAAGGTTACCTTGAGACCGAATTTTTGCTCCATCTCTTCGTACCAGTTCCTAAGTGATGTACCTATAATTCCTAATCTATTCCATAACTCTAAGGTACATCTAAACATCATAAAATCATCCATAATAATGAATCATGAACCTTTAATTAATTAAATTCAAGGAAAGTTAGGATCAAAGACAAGGAAGTTAAGAAGTCAAGTCTAAAGCTATGAAGTAAGTTAAAGTAAAGTTTCTTAATGTTTCCAACAGCCTTATTTAAAAGTTTTAACTTTATTTAAGGCTCAAAATTTGAGTTAAATAAAGAGTAAAAGTTGAAATCTTTCCTTCAAAGATATATAAGTGAATTAAGTATTCCCTAAAGAGTTGATTAAGATCAAAAGTTTTGAGACAAGCAAAGAGTAAAGAGTTGAGTCCATTTCTCAAAAGATATAAGGGGACTAAGTATTCCCTAGAAAGTTCATAAATGTTTTTTCTTCATTTAAGTTAAGAGGAAAATAAGATTTCCCAAAAGAGTTTTAAATATGAAAAGGGAGCATTGATTCCAAGAGATATTTTAAAGCTAAGTGTTGAGAAGTTACCTCAACCTAAAGAAAGGAACTTAATTTAAAAGAATGAGTTATGTATATTTTGGGAGTAGTGTTGAGCACCGATATGGGGATAAGAGATCATATTAACTCAAGTCCCTATGTAAACCATGTAGCCATCATGGGTGTAAATGTTTCATACTTTTTAGATGACCACACAAGTTAAGCTAGTTGATCCACTAAGTTAATTAAGGTCCTATTCCGATGGCAAAGTATAGGATAGTCCTTGGCAGCGTGAGGTAAAACGTTGTAGCATCACTTAGGCTCATAATGATGGTTGTCGGTTAGAGAATCTTCCACAGAGTTATACTACTTTAAATGAGTAAAGTGAAGTTCATTATTGTATTATTTTTATGAACTAAGATTGTTTCAGTTGCTTTAAAGTTTTATTTATATTTATAGAGCATGTGTTTTACTACATTATATGTATAGAGTTGAGTCTCCATGAGTTGAGTAGAGACAAGGTAAGTGTTTCTCGTAAGTACTTCCAAGCTTAAGTTATGTTATCATTTCAACTTGCATACTGATACATTCAATGTACTGATGCAAGTTGGCATGCATCGTCTTATCGTAGATTTGATGTCATTCTTAGTATGGACTGGATCCATGCATGTTATGCCTCAGTTCATTGTAGAACTCGAGTTGTAAAGTTTCAGTTTCCTAATGATCCAGTCTTAGAAAGGTAGTTCAACAGTGCCTACATGTCATTTCATTTCCTACCTTAACGCAGGGAGGTAAGTTTCTAAGGGGTGTGTCCATTAGATGGTCCTAGTTAATGACTCTAATGTTTACATACCATTGATTAAGGTAGTTTTAATAGTAAAAGAGTTTCCAAAAGTCTTTCCAGATGATTTACCCAGAGCGCCGCCTGAGAGAGACAGACTTCAATATAGATACGCTCCTAGATATTCATCCTATATATATTCCGCCAAATAGAATGGTACGATCAGAGTTGAAAGAGCTTGAAGAGCAGTTGAAAGATCTCATTGATAAGGGCTTTATTAGACCAAGTATCTCACCTTGGGGAGCTATGGTCTTATTTTTAAGAAAGAAAGATGGTTACATTAGAATGTGTATAGATTATTGCCACTTGAACAAGGTTACCATCAAGAACAAATATCCTCTACCTAAAATTAATGATATTTTTTTATCAACTTGAGGTACCACTTGTTTCTCTAAGATACATCTCAGATCCTACTACCATTAGTTAAGATTAAGGGAATGTGGTATTCCAAATACAGCCTCAGGAATTGTTATGACCATTATGAGTTTCTGTTAATCTCGTTTGGTTTAACCATTGCATCTGCAAAGTGCATGGACCTTATATATAGATTATTCAAACCTTACTTAGATATATTTTTTATCGTCTCCATTGATGACATACTTACTATTCGACGAATGAAGAAGATCATGCTTGTCATCTCAGAATAGTTCTCCAAATTCTAGAAGATAGAGACTTGTATGCTTATTTCTTTAAGTGTGAGTTTTTGCTTGAGTCTACGACATTCTTAGGTCACATTTTGTCTGGAGAGGGTATTAAAGTTGATACTCATAAATAAAGGCAATGCAAAATTGATTGAGGCAATGCAAAATTGACCTAGAACAATAGTTACAACTAATATTAGGAGTTTCTTGGGTTTGTCTAGCTATTATAGAAGGTTCATAAAGGGGTTCTCATTTATCTCATCCTTTTTTTCCAAGTTGACTCTAGAAAAATCAAGTTTCAATGGTCTGAAGCTTGAGAAAAGCTTTCAGGAATTGAAAGGGAGGTCGACTACTTCCCTAGTGTTAACCTTATTAGAAGGAAGGCAAGGTTTTTTTTGTATATTATGATGTTCATAGAGTTTGTTTGGATTTTGTATTAATGAAGCATGGAAAAGTTATAGCTTAGGCCTCTAGATAGTTGAAAGTTCATGAGAGGAATTACCAAACCCATGTTATATAGTTGGCTGCCGTGGTATTTTCTTTGTAGATATGGTGCCATTATCTTTACGGTGTTCATGTGGATGTGTTCACTGATCACAAGATCCTTCAGTATGTGTTTACTCAAAAAGATCTTAATCTTAGACAAAAGTGGTGGTTATAATTATCAAAGATTATGACATGAGTATTCTTTATCACCCAAGTAAGGATGATGTTGGTTCTAATACATGAGCAGGTTGTCTATGGGTAGAACAGCCGATTTTGAGGAATATAAGAAAGAACTATCAAAGGATGTGCACAGACTTGCATGCCTGGGAGTCCGAACAATGGATTCCACATAAAGAGGAGCAGTGGTGACGACTAGGGGATGAATCATCATTAGTGTCAGTTTTAAAGAGAAAAAGGATTAAGACCCAATTTTGCTTGAATTAAACGCAGATGTTCATAAGCAAAAGGTAATGGCTTTTGAACAAGGGGGATGGTGTATTGAGGTATCAAGGTAGATGGTGTGTACCAAGGGTGGATTAAATCTAATAGAGGATCATGGAGGAAGCTCATTGCTCCAGATATTCCATCCATCCGGGTTCCACAATGATGTAGCGCAATTTGAGGAAAGTTAATTGGTGGAGTGGTATGAAGAAGGGCATTGTAGAGTTTATTGCTAAGTGCCCGAATTGCAAAGTTTAGGGAGGTATGTATCAAAATATAGAACATTTGATATGGAAGTGGTAAATGATTAATACTGATATCATTACAGGTTTACTAAGGCCTCGCAGGCAACATGATTCTATTTGGGTGATTGCCAATAGAATGACAAAATCAACACATTTTTTGCTAGTAAAGACTATCTATTTGCAAGAAGATTATTCTAAGTTGTATCTCCAAGAGGTGGTAGAGACTTCATGGAGTTCTCGTCTCTATCATTTTATAAAGAAGTGCGCAATTTACTGCAATATTTTGGAAGTCATTCCAAAAAGGCTTCGGTCCAAAGGTGAACTTAAGTACTGTCTTTCACCCTCAGACCTTAGAGGATATTTTGAGGGCTTGTGTGATTGATTTCAAAGGTAACTGGGATGATCACCTACCTCTTATTTAATTTTCTTACAACAATAGTTACCACTCTAGAATCCAAATGGCTCCTTATGAAGCTCTGTATGGGAGAAGATGTAGATATAAAAGATGTTTTGAAGTTTGTGAAGTAGGGTTAATAGGACCAAACTTAGTTCATCAAACTATGGAGAAGGTGAAAGTGATTCAAGTGAGATTTAAAAAGTGTAGAGTCATCAAAAACCCTACACTAATATTAGGAGAATGGAGTTAGAATTTAAAGTAGAAGATTGGTTATACTTAAAAGTTCCTACCATGAAAGATCTTATGAGATTTGGTTAGAAGGGGAAACTTACTCCCCCGATATATTGGACCTAACAGAATATTGAAAAGGGTGGTTAATATTAGCTTATGAGTTTGAGACACAACAGGAGTTAGTCGCGGTTCATCCGGTAATTCACATATCGTTGTTGAGGAAGTGCATGGCCGATCCTTCATCATCATAGCAACTGAAGATATTGGGATAAATGAGAGCTTATCTTATGAAGAGATTTCAGTCCAAATTCTAGATCGCCAACTTTTCAAGTTGAGGACTAAGGAAGTAGCATAAGTCAAAGTCCTTTAAAGAAATCAATTTGCTGATGAAGCTACTTGAACAGCTAAGGAAGATATGAATAAGAAATATCCTTTGAGTCCAGAAAAGTTCCAAATTAAGGTGCTAACTATCTTCTTAGTACTATTAAATTTATAAGTTAGCATGTTGTGTTTCTTTGCTTATTGAGTGTTTAAACTGTATCTTTGATATTCCGCCTAATGTAAGGCCAAAATATATATTTTTAATCATATTGCCTCAAATTTATTATTTATATTTGTCCTTTTTGAGCATGAATTTTTTGAAAAAGCTAAATAGTGTATTTTATTTGTAGGAGTAAATTAGTGTAAACTGGAAGAAGTTTAAAGCTAAAACGAATTAAACATAAGAGGTTAAACAAGGAAATAAGGCAGGCAGCTTAATGGATTAAATAGAATAAAATAATATGTACATACATATGAAGCACATATGACTAAAAACTTGCGAATTGTAAATGACATCCTATGAAATGTATCAGTTTCTAAAGACACCAATGCTTGAGGCTGCACATCATTGTTTCATGCAGAAAAGAAAAGGAATGGAATTTTGTTTGGTTTTGGATTCCTAATTTGCTTTGGATTCAATTATTTTATTTAGCATTTTCTACGTCTATAAATAGTCCATAGAAATAATTATAGTACATAAATCTATAGGCGGAGATCAATTAGAAGGTACTTTTAAAGAGAAAGTCGTCAATACCTTTTAGGGTTCTTTTCTTCTTGTTGTTTTCTTAGAGTTTAGTAGCTAAACACCCTTGTTATGGGGTTGTAGCTACGAATAAATTGTTGATTATTTAAGGTTTTTTGAATTAATTATCGGTTATCATTGTAAGTTACTTATATATTTTTGTTTTAATATTTAATGCTTGCGCACCATAAGATGAATCTATTATCTAATATTAAAATCGGGAGAGAAGAGGTTAGATAGAGAAGAGAATATAGATATCTCAGTCCACCCATTAGATTGAGGTGATTAGTGTTCAAGTGTGACTCCCAGACGAACACCTTGCTTGATTACAAAATAGGATGAAATAAAAATGCTCGTCAGTTAGTCTACTTATCCCCGCTTAACGATGTAGTTAGATAGATAATTGGGTATGCGAGGAGAGGTGTATAACTCGGATCATATCATCAACCCTATAAATCAGTAAATTGACAACTGAAATTAGTTCTAAGACAATAATATGGTACATGAGATTCAATCCATGCTGCAACCCTGGGATTTTCCAACCATTGAAAGTAATTGTTTATTCCTACATTCTTTCCTTTTGGCACTCGTAGATATAGAATTATACCAGTATAATTTATTAAAAATAGTTGATTGACATGTCCTTTGGGTTAAGGTTCTTTTAAGAGTCACTATATTACGCGACCAGGTACACTTGTGTGTGCAATTGGGAGCCACAAGTTTTTGGCGCCACTGCCCGGACTTAGAAATTAACTATTCTTATAGGTTATACTTAATCTTTTGTTAATTTATTACTTTTTATAATTTTTTTTCAATAGTTATTATTTTTTGTTTCTTTGAATAAGTCGATATTCTTATTGATATGAATGATTGGGATAAATTGTGGTTGGGTGGTGAAAGTCCTTTATGATTCTTCTTTTATTTTTGATGTTGGTAGGGGTGATGAATAAGAGAATTCAAAACAAGAGGCATTTGAATGTGTAGCCATGTTGGACAAGGTTAATTAAAAAATCACCAGAAAAAAATTTGAATGCACAACATGGAACAAAGAAACATGGAATTACTAGATAAGCTTGATATTATGCAATTAAAAATTAAAATCCTAACTGAATTAGAAGAGATTGTAATTCAATAAAGTGAAAGTTATGGATAAAGAGAATGAGCCAATATTGTATACACAAAAAAATTCAACTTCTAAAGATTGAAAAGTCTTTTCGTGATGAACTGACATATGTGAAAACCCAACTGATCAAAAAAAGTGTTGAGCTCACACAAGAAATCGATCAGTTTGGCTTAGATATTCATGACTTTGAGGCTCACTTTAACAAAAAAATATTGTGGCGTCTTAAGCCGAATTATCAATTGTTGTGGATTATGACCAACTAGTGGAGCAAAAAGAGGAATTCCAACCATTCAAATATGCTTTCTTCCTTAATATCGATGTTGAAAAACAGTACAAAAATGAGAATGTTGTAAATAATGTTGCTTTGGAGTTGAGGCAACTTGAATCTCTTTAAAACACTTTTCTATATAATCTAAACTAATGGATGAGTGTCTTGAGGAGGAACAAGGATCCTACATTCTAAAAGTTTTTTAGTCCACGTAGACAAAACAATATTTCTCACTTAAGGGACAAGAATTGCAAGATGCGACATAAATTACTTGGTTCTTTATCTTAATATCACCTCTTCTTAAGAGAAGCATAAAAATATATACAAAGTTAGGGGTACAATTCATAAGTTCAAAGTGAAAAAAAAGTGGTAAATTTATTAGTGTCGTGTTGTGACGTTAAATTAGGCGCTGATTGGGAGACAACCCAATTTATAGTGTAACTTCTTTTTTAATTCTTATTTTTTATTTTTAGTGTCATTTTTTGTGTTGTTTTTATAAGTTTTGGAGAATTCTGAGTATCTAAAATTTGGATCTAAGGAGCACGTTTGAGCTTAAGTGTGGGGTGCGTAAGACCCTTGATAATAATATAGATAACATGCTACTAGCTAGGCCTAAAGGCCTCAAAGAGGTTTCCTAAATGTTGCTTCAAACTTTAATTTGATGCTCAGAGAGGCCCAGCACACGGCAACACGATACAATCAATTACAAAAGAGTTTCAAAATCCGTAAAGATACTCTTGGGATTCAGGAAAACTGACCTTTTATGTTGAATACATAGTACTGAAATTCTAGGGTGCAAAGTGATTCAAATACATGCACAAATCGATAGCCAAAATACTTAGGTAATTCAAGACATACAGAAAATTCTTTTCGGATGAGAGTTTCAGAGTTTAAAAGTGAGGGAAAGTTAAAGGGTTAGGAGTTTAAACCATTTGCTTTTAAATACACGTCCAATTTTATCCATTCGGCTACGTTAGTCACGCTCGCCGAAACACTCGGCGACACGTCGAGTGGTATATTACCTCGCCAAGTTTTACAGGACCTCCAGCAATTAATTGGTCCAAATGGGGAATCGAAGTCGCCAAACAAGTCAGTGACTAGCCAACTAGATCTTTAGCTCACCAAACTGTACTTTCCAATGCTTTCCAAATTTTAGCCTACACAATCAACACACCATTATTTATCAAACAAAAACAAAAATAAAGAATTCAAGGGTTTTGGGTTGCCTCACAAACAGCGCCTGAGTTAACATTGCGGCATGACGCAAGTCTACCTTTAAACCTCATTCTCGGGGTTGACCATAATGTCACTAGGAATCCCTTACTTTGTTGCGAGTAGAGATAAGGCAATGCATGACCCATGAGTTTCTCGAACAGATGGATAGATCTGGAAGAAGATTAATCATCTGTTTCATCACTTCGATGTTCTCCTTCACCCCGTCCAACACTCTGTCATGCTCACTTATCTTGTGGAGAATGTTTGAGAGCATTCCTTCCACCAATTTGTCCTCATAGTCCATAGGCCTTCTTCTTCTCTCATAAGGAGGGATGTATTTACTCTTACTTTTGCATTGGACTTCAATCTTCACTATCTTCATGGACAACTTATCCATCTGAATCACTAGTACGGCCAACAAGAAATCCTTTTATACCTATTGGCTCGCTTCAGCCATGTGATCAAGTAGGTGGGGTGCTATCATATATGGTTGTTTTTTTAATACCTCATGGAATGAGTTTGTTGTCCAACACCTTGTTTCCGGGACCATGACTTCGGTAGAAACAGTGAAGGATGACTATGTCAGGAATGCCATGAGTTGGGTATTAAGCTATTAGTTCTTTAAGCCTTGACCATGACTCATGGATCAGTGCACCTTCCAATTGTTTGAAGGTTGAGATGCGATCTTACAACATCATCACTTCTTATGGAGGAAATTACATTAGCTCGCAAGTATTGCTCGATACACTCACCTCTTCTGTTTTTAAGTACTAAATAGGAAAAGACAACTACAAATTAAGTAAGTAAGACTATTACTAACTAGAACAAAATTCAACTTAGCTAAAAATCCTCAATCAACACCACTCACCGGCAGCGTCACAATTTTGACTTGACGTATCATGAAAATTCATCCAATTCTAAGTTCCGAAAATCGTCAGTCACTAATATAACTCAAACAAGGGTTGGGGTGGAGTTCCAAGGGAACAGTTTTTCAAAATAATCAGCCAAGTACAAATTAGTTAACATTAGTCATAGCTAAAAGACATTTACGATGAAAAACATAACAAATTAAAGGGTGGGACACAAGTGTCAAATATCAAAGGAGCGTTTGTATGCAATAATATACTAAAACAACAAAAATAAGAGATAAGAATATGGAGATGGGATTCTAGTGATGTGATAGGAATATGGGCTCAAATAAACCAACAGATACAAGCTATTGATAGTAAAAAAATTTTAACTTGTGATATAGCTAGACTTTAGTGGGGTAAATTTTCTCTCTCAAGCAACTTACTCAAAATCAAATTGGTTTCTCTAGAACATCGATTTGCATGTATTACGATGAGCCTTAGCCTTAGCCTATTCACTCTTTCAAGCTAAAAGTGTGAGAAAGGTTTTAGGATTCACTCAATAACCACCGACTATCAATTCAATTGTCTAGGTCTTAAGACCTCTCTCTCAAGCAAGCTAAAAACATGAAAATGAAATCATATTTGCAACTAAAATCTCATTAAATTCATACACCACTACTAAATGAAATTTTAAACAACAAATAAAGCATCATTAAGAAAGAGGATCAATAAATTAAACCCATATTCACATAATCGCACCTCCAGAATTGGGGTTTTAGCTAGACATAGTAAAGAGATAGAAATTGATACCAAATGGTGTTTCCATAAACTGAGTACGATAGTAAATGTCTTTACACATATCTACAATGAAGATTCTTTAATACCCACTTCCAATTTCTTGGAATTGGAAACCTTCAAATCTTCAAAGCTCAAAGTCCCACAAAAACTCTAAGAACTACAGTTGAGAAAGAATCTGAATAATACAGTATCAAATTTAAAATTCTTCTAAAATTTGATACTAAGCTTAAAAAATGAGTATTTTTAGTTTTCAAAAAGTTGTGCTGCAAAGAATCACTCGATGCAGTTAGTCAAGATTGCCAATCAACTCAGCCATCCGCCCTTTTTTGTATCTCCTCACCATCTTACCTTAGCCTTCAGCAGCTTCGCGTTCTGTAACTTTAGGCGATGTAGTACTGCTTCGCTAAACTACTCGGTGAAACGCGACTTCTCCTTTTCACCGTCAACTTAATTATTTCCTTCAGAGCTCACGACACTAGAACATTAGGAGAGAGAAAGGCCATTCAGCAACTCTGCTAGCGGATTAGGCGATCCTTAGTCCGTCTTTTCATCACTATTTCAACTGCCTTGTTCCTTTTTGCTCAATTTGTATCCATGCTTTGTATCAAAGTCTAAATAGCTAAAACTCAAGGTTTTTCATCAGCTTTTGAGACAAAATATGCATTTGAGGACACTGAAGCTAACAAAATATATCCCTTAATGAGTCTGAATCATGGATTCAGCACACCATTATTTTTAAAACAAACATAAAAAAATAAAGAGGGATTTGGGTTTCCTCACAAGAAGTGCCTTAGTTAACGTCATGGCATGAAACAAGTCCACCTTCAAACCTCATTCTTGCGGTTCGCCATACTGTCACTATGAATCCTACTTGTTGTTGTGGGTTCAAATGCAACGATATTTGGCACATCTGCGTTTCTAACTGCTTGGTCGAGATGGAATGGGAGGTAGCTGTCTGGCTTAGGGTTGACACATCTTCTTTCATTTCCTTTATAATCTTGTTAGACCCCTTAACTTTGCTAATGATACGAGAAAGTATATCCTCAGGACGACGATCTTCCAAATAATTTGGCTCTTGGCGCTCATGGAGACGCACATACCAATCCTTCTCCTCGTTTTTCAAGTTGGGATTTTGATCCCTCCATTCATGATCTTGATCATTCCAAGCTTCATCTCTATTCACACTTGGTTACCACCCTACCTTGAGTAGTTTGAATGATAAACAATACCTTTGTTGGCTAGGAAGTTTACCTCCTTACTGTACAACACTTAAAACTTGGCCTCTTCAAGACTAGCACACCCGACACCCACGACATGGACACTTTGAGCACCACCTTCCATAACAATTTCGACCAAATGTCAAGTTGTGCCATGATATTGGTCATGTTCTTGTCCCTCTCTTGGAATGTGAGAGGAGATACTTGATCTTCTCGTGTGGTACAAAGCCTTGTTGATTTTGGTCATGTTATCCAAGAGATGCGCCACTATTACATAAGGTTGTTGCATTAAAACTCCTGGAGAAAGTTGCTCAGCAACACCCTTTTTTACCGAGTCAAGGCTCTAGTAAAAATACTGCGGCAATACGTTGTCAGGCAAGCCATGAGTTTGGCATTGGAAAACCAACTTTTTGAATCACAGTCATGTCTCATGAACTGGATCACCCTCTAAACACTTAAATCTTTGGGTGTTGTCATGAATATTCTTCAACTTTGAAGGAGGGAAAAATCGCATGTTAAATACGGTAACCAGCTCCTACCACGGAGTAACTGATTTACGTGGCAATTCAGCTAGCCACTTGCATTCTTCTCCCATCAAAGAGAATGAGAACAAACTCAAGAAGACCGATTCTTGGTGATGTTTTTAAAGGAAAACTGTCTGCATACATCCACGAAATTTTTACTATGCTCATGGGGATCCTCGTGAGCCAACCAACTGAAAATTCCTTTTAGTTAAAGAGTCGCAACATAGTCCTCGTTATGTGGAACACTACATTCCCTTTGGCTAGAGTTAAGCGAGTGGCACCAATACTACCCATGAGATAAGGGCTATTAACATCATTGAGTTTTCCGATGTCATCTTGATGGCCTACTTGTCTGCCATTGCTATCGTCTACACTCATATTTCTTGTTGCAACACACAAAAAGGAAAACAAAAACTAAAATTTAAGTTATTTCACCTATAACCAACCAAAACTAAATTCAACTTAAGTAAAAAATTATCAACTAACAGCACAGCCCGGCAGCGGCGCTATTTTGACTTCACGTATCAGGACACTACTTCCAATTCAACTGCCAACAATCGCCAGTAGTAATATAACTCAACCAAGGGTTGGGATCGTTCCCACATGGAGTTTTTTCGATAATTAACAGTCAATGACAAATCAGTTCACGTTAGTCAAAGCTAAAATAAATTTACGAATGAAAGCATAATAAATTCAAGGGGTGACACAAGTGTAAAATATCAAATGGGATTTTATAGCTTATTATCAACTAAAACAATAAAAATAGACATACAAATAAGGAGACAAGATTCTTGGGATGTGATTGGAATATAGGATAAAATAAACAACCTGGTACATGCTATTGATAGTAAATCACAATGAATTTTTGACTGAGCTAGACTTTAGTGGGGGGGGGGGGGATTCTCTCTCGAGCAATTTACCCATTGTAAAATTGGTTTCTCTAAACCCCGATAAGCCACAATTACGCCTAGCCTTCGCCTTAGCTCGTTCACTCACTCGAGATGAATGTGTGGGAGAGGGTTTAGGATTCAATCTCTCAAGTTGAACACACGAAAACACAATAACCATAGGCTATTGATTCAGTAGTCTTGGTTATAAAACCTCTCTCTCGAACAAGCCAAAAACACGATGATGAAATTATATTTTCAACTACAATCCCATTATGTTCATACACAACTACTAAATAAATCACATTTAAACAACAAATTAACTATTAATTAGGAAGACCCAACAGTAAATGAAAGTCATATTCACATAATCACACCCTAAGAATTAGGGTTTTTATCTAGGCACGGTCAAGAGATAGAATTTGATATCGAGAAGTGTTTCCATCAATTGGGTACGACAAAAAATGTCTATAAATACGTAAAATATGAAGATTCTTCAATACCCACTTCTAAATTCGTGGAGTAGGAAACCTTCAAATCTTTAACGATCAAGAAAAATGTCTCCTAGAAACTCTAAGAACTAAAACTAAAATTATGAAAAATATATTTGGTTACCCAAAGTCTATATTTTAAGCTAAGAATTTAAAAATGTATTTATAGTTGTCTAAACTTTTGCTGTGAAGGATCACCCAGTTAGTCGGGATTGCCGATCAACTCAACGGTCCTCCCTTTGGTATATTTCATCGCCTTATTTCTTTAGCCTTCATCATCTTTGCGTTTTGGATCATTGGGCGATATAGTAAAACTTTTCAACGATATGTTGACTGCTTCTTTTCACCGTTGTCTTGATCCCGTCCATCTGGGCTTAGCACATAGGAACATTAGGTGAGAAAAACGTCATTTGGAGACTCGCCTTATGGATTATTCGATACTCAACTTTCTTGCTCCTATTTGCTCAATTGTGTCCATGTGTTGTTTCAAAGTCTAAATACCCGAAACTTAAGGTTTTTCATCAGTTATTGAGACAAAATATGCATTTAAGGACTCTAAATCTACTAAAATATAGCCCGAAATGAGTCCAAATCGTGGACTCATTAATATTCTAAGGTCACTGGTGCAAGTCAAAAAAATTTTGAGACGTCTTTTGTATTGTTTATGTGTGTTTCTTGATTATTTCGTCACTTTAGGGTATTAACGTAATATTCAGTCATTTTCATGTAGTATATTGAGATGTACAACTTTGTTATGTTATTCGCCACGATAATCTATGGTCATTGGTGCAAGTCAAAAATTTAAGGCATTTTTTGTATTGTTTATGTGCATTTCTTGATTCTTCAACCATTTAAGGCTATTTACATAATTTTTGGTCATTTTTGGGCAGTTTCAAAAAGAAGAAAAGTTTTGTTCTCTTATTCGTCACAATATTTTAAGGTCATTGCTTGAAGACAAAAAAAGTTAGGCATTTTTTGTATTGTTTATGTGTGCTTCTTGATTTTTCAATCATTTGTGGGCATTACCT
Organism: Solanum pennellii; assembly: GCF_001406875.1. Lineage (NCBI taxonomy): Eukaryota > Viridiplantae > Streptophyta > Magnoliopsida > Solanales > Solanaceae > Solanum > Solanum pennellii. The sequence continues at coordinate 24,025,381 of NC_028638.1, forward strand.
AATAATTGGCCTATTTCGAGCAGTTATGAATAGATGATATGTTTTGTTATGTCATTTGTCACAATACTCTAGGGTCATTGGAGCAAGTCGAATTTTTTAAGCGTGTTTTTGTATTACTCATATGTGTTTCTTGACTTCTCATCAATTTTAAGGCATTTACGTAAATTCGGTCATTTTCAAGCAGTTACAAAAAGAAGTAAAGTTTTGTTTAATTATTCTTCACGATATTCTAAGTTCATTGGTGCAAGTCAAAACATATTTTGAGGCGTCCTTTGTTTTGTTTATGTGTTTTTTTTTTATTTTTCGGTCATTTTGGGGTCTTAACATAATATTTTTCCATTTCCATGCAGTAACAAAAAGATATAACACTTAATTCTGTTATTCATCACGATAATCTAAGGTCATTGGGGCAAGTCAAAAAAATTTGAGACATTTTTTGTTTTGCTTATGTGTGTTTATTGATTTTTAATCTGTTATTCGTCACGATTTTCTAGGGATATTGATTAAGTTAAAAAAATTGAGGCATTTTTTATTGTTCATGTGTGTTCTTCATTTTTCGTCCATTTTGGGGCATTTAAATAATATTCAGCAATTTTTGGGCATTTAAAAAAATAAAATTTTGTTTTGAAATTCTTTTGAGGTGTTTTTTTTAACTTTTTAAGTCTCTTTCCTGACTTTTTGGCCATTTTGAGATATTTACGTAATATTCGGTCATTTATGGGTAGTTAGGAAAAGAAGTAATGATATATTGTGTTATTCCTCACAATATTTTATGGTCATTGGTGCAAGTAAAAAAAATTTGAGGTGTTTTTTGTTTTATTTATGTGTGTAGCCTGATTTTTTGACCATTTTGTGGAATTTACATATGATTCGACTAGTTTGAATAGTCATGAGAAGAACTAAAGTTTTGTTCATTTATTTGTACCGACATTCTAAGCTCATTGATGCAAGTCGATTTTTTTAGGAGTTTCTTGTATTGTTATGTGTGCTTTTTGTTTTTTTGCCATTATGGGGGTATTACATAATATCCAACAATTTTTGAAAAGTTACGAAAAAAAGTAATGTTTTGTTCTATTATTCGTCACGATTTTTTAAGATTACTTATCCAAGTCGATATTTTTTGAGGCGTTTTTTATATTTTTTAGGTGTGTTTCTCGATTTTTCAGTCATTTTTGGGGATTTACGTAATAATCGGTCATTTTTAGGAAGTTACGAAAAGAAATGAAAAAAATTTCACGATATTCTAAGGGCATTTATGCAAATCAAAAATAAATTAAGGCATATTTGAATTGTTTATGTGTGTTTATTGATTTTTTGACTATTTTGCGGCATTAATATAATATTTAGCCATTTCCAGGCAGTAACGAAAAGAAGTAATGTTTTGTTATTTTTTCATCACGATATTCTGAGGTTATTGGTGCAAGTTGTACTTTGTTTTAGGCTTTTTTGTATTGTTTATATTTGTTTCTTGATTTTTTTTTGGCAATTTTAAGGCATTCACGTAATATTCGGTCATTTTCGGGTAGTTACAAAAATAAGTAATGTTTTGTTTAGTTATTCATCACGATATTCTAAGGTCATTGGTGCAAGTCAAAAAAATTGAGGTGTGTTTTGCATTGTTTATGTGTATTTCTTGATTTTTCGGTCATTTTGGGTCATATATGAAATATTCGTTCATGTAGGGGCAATTACGAAAAAAAGTAAATTGTTGTTCCGTTATTCATAGGGATATTCTAAGGTCATTGGTGCAACTCAATAAAAAGTTGAGGCATTTTTTGTATTGCTTATGTGTGTTTCTTGATTTTTCAACCATCTTGAAGAATTTACATAATATTCTATCATTTTTGGGTAGTTACGAAAAGAAATTAGTTTTTTTTGTTATTCTTCACTATATTCTAAGGTCATTGGTACAAATCAAAAATATTTGGTTCATTTTCAGTATCAGTTTTGTGTGTTTCTTCATTTTTCATCCATTTTCGGGCATTTACATAATATTTGGCCATTTTAGGGCAGTTACAAAAATAAGTAAAATGTTGTTCTAATATCTGTCACGATATTCTAAGGTCATTGGTGCAAGTCCAAAGTGTTTTGAGTAATTTTTGTATCGTTTATATGTGTTTCTTGATTTTTTGGCTATTTTATGGCATTTATGTTATATTATACCATTTTTCGACAGTTACGAAAAGAAATAATGTTTTATTCATTTATCGTCATGATATCCTATGGTAATTGGTACAGGTCAAAATTCTTTTGAGGCATCTTTTGTATTTTTTTTATGTGTGTTACTTGATTTTTGGTCATCTTTGAGCATTTACCTAATATTCAGCTATTTTTCGGACAGTTATGAAAAGAAATAAAGTTTTGTTCTCTTATGTGTCACAATATTCTAAAGTCATTGGTTACAAAAAAAATTGAGGCATTTTTTGTTGTTTATGTGTGTTTATTGTATTTCGGTCATTTTGGGGCATTTGTGTAGGTAGTTACGAAAATGTAACACCCCAAAATAAATTTCGAACTGAGACCCGAATCATCCTTAGCTGTAAGTAGGATTTTACTAAGAGATTTCAAATTATTTAAGTACAAGGTCAGGTCACTAGATGTAGCACCTCAAGTTTCAAAAAAGAACTAAATTGGAAATAAAAATATCTGAAATTTTGCGAGTTATGCTTAAGTATGAGTTTTTGGTCAAATTCAAAATACCATCACTCTTAATACAGGACGAGTTAGATGGTCTACCAGATGTATAATGAAAGGTTTTTTAATTATCTTTCCAACGCCTCGAAGTTTACTAATTTTTGAGTTCAGATCCAATTAAAGAAAACTACCTGAAAATATGAGTGTTATTTTGGTCATTTCCTTATCCAATCGGATGTAAGCATTTTTAATAAGGTTTTAGGAGTCTGAACTGATTAGAATTGGTTTCATTTATCCCCAAAAGTGTTTGGGATTTTAAAGAGAGGATTCAAGAAGATAAAAGAGGAAAGGATCAAGCGTTCATCGAGGTTCTTAAGTTTTGTAGCGGATTTTTGCAATGGATTTTATCCTTAATAGGTATGTAAGATTCCATAGTGTTGGGTTCGTTCACCCACACTGTCACGACCCGAAAGCACCCCCTATAAGATAGGGAGAACCCTCGGATCATGACCAGGCGTACTTGACCTTTTTGGGTCTTGTACAAGTCATTTAACTATTGCTCATTACATAAGACATGAAAAGTAGTGCAAACTTATTCACGACAATTAATATAAAAAAAGGAATTCTTTTATAAATACTTAGAAAATCTCATCATCAAAAGTAACTTAACACATGACATAATATCTTAGGGACACGGCCCTTTATATTGAAAGAAAATACATAATAAGTCTTTAAATAAAGAAACTAATGAAAGGACTATGCCCTCGAATATATGAGGACATACTTTGTCTTGAGAGAAACTTTCCAAAGCTTTTCCTTCTAGTCTTCAACCTTACTTTCCACCTATACTTATAGAGTATAGAAACGTATGGGGTTAGTACAAAACAAATGTACTAAGTATGGCATATGCAAAAACATGCAAAAAGGGACATTTTAGTAAAATAATCTTTCATGCCAAATAATTAGAACATTCATGAATTTCAAAACAAAACATCATTTAACACTTAGAGAAGGATTTTCATAATTTCAATAAAAACAAGAACTTTACAGTAAACTACTCCAAAATTACAGTAAGTTCACTTTTACCTTTACAGTGAACTAAAATGACTCCAAAGTAGAGAACTTCCAAGGCATTGCCAATGAGCAGTGAACTCATTTCCGTCAGAGTTTCCCTTACTAAGGTTATCCTAATACTCACTAAGGTAAGGCATGAAGGAAGTAGGCATATGCCTCACCCAATACACACCGAAGCAATCCTCAAGACTGTCACTACCGGAACCTAGACCCTAGACGATACCGGCATCGTTGACCTCTCATAGGTCGCAGACAAGCCTACATACGTAATTCTTACTTCAACAAGGTTAATTTTAGCGGAAAATTTGAAATTTTTATTTTCTTATTTCATGATAAACATTTTGAACATAACATCATAGGCGTTCACAAATCAACCATCTAATATAGAGATAATCAAATGAAAGAAACAATTCATAATTTCATTAAAAGTATTTTGCCAAAACGGCACCAATACAAAGTCTGAAATAAAGGTGGAAAGAAACGCTAGTGGAACATGTTCCACTAGCTAAAGCCTACATCTAAGCTAGATAATAACAGTAGACAGCCTTGAAAGCATGAGGGCCTACCAAGTCCGGATGAAAGCTCCACGTTCGGATAGCTGCGACGTCGTACTATAAAATCTAACGTCCACCTGTGCCTACACCTAAAAGTAGATATTTGTATGGAATTAGTACACACTTGTACTAAGTATGGGTATATTGAAGCAAACATTAAGGACATGTATGAGAAAGAATAGCTCTTTCCTAACAATATGATTTATGGAAAGTCAAGTCAGTGGACTTGCCAAATTGGGATCAGGAAAGTCAATGGACTTGCCAAATTTGGATTTAGAAAGTCATGCCTTGAGTGTAACATGCATCATCAGATTTATCATTTTGCAAATATCACAAAACATATTTCACATAGCACATATCATAATTCATATAACACATAACGTTGTTCATATCATTCAGTCGTATGCCATGAGACATTAGAATCATGGACTTGACATTAAGACTTCCCAAAAATGAGGGCTCAACATATGGGACCTCAACTAGGGAGTCTACTTTAGCAAACACAGAGTCTGCTTCATTCATTCATACGTACTTCATTTCATTTCATTCATGGGCCAGTGTAAACACCAACTATACCTAGGATGTAGTTTAAGACTTTCATCAGGTTTGTTGTGCAATGACCAAGAATGACCTAATGTCATTACTTGAATCTAACTCACCTCTTGATTATCCTATACTAGCACTTTTGGTATCATTCGTTTCATTATGTTCATCATTTGAGGCTGGCCTCATTCATTCATTTGGAACTTTAACTTTAACCGACATAGACTATGTGAGCATCATAAAATCCAATGTCATGAAACCCCACACCAAAAAGAGGTGGAATCAATGGCCAAAGTTACCCAAAACATGCTAGCGTACATGGGAATTGAACCTTGCCAGATCCCTATATTGGCAGTATAGGTTTGAAGACTAGGAGATATAGGGAGCGGCATGCCGGACAGTCTCATCTCATGAGAGTTACGTGAACCTCTGCCCTTCCCGAAAGAAGGCATCACCTCTCATAGCTAGTCTATCGGTGCTTAGTATAAATTTCCATTACATTCAACTCATACGTCATGGAAGCAGGCTTCTAGTATGAGGACATCATAGATCAATAATTGATTTCTATTCATAGGTGAGTACGTTTTTGTTACATTTACTTAGGCTCATATGAGATTGCTCTCATCTTTTACATTAGCACATTTGCTCTTCATAATTACTCACCCCTTTTTACGTGAATGTTCATTTCATCATATGCCAATTCACTTGGACAATTTTGTGTTTTACACTCTTACTTAACCCTTCTAGGTTTTCATCATTTCATTACATAATAATCATTTCATCTTATGCCAATGCACTTGACCAGTTAGTGTGTTTTACAATCGTACTTAACCCTTCTAGGGTCACATCATTTCATTACATACATCTTAGGTTCACTTATTTTTAAACGTATGCTATACTTATGGGTCTATGCATACAAGCCATGAGGCTTCATTCATAGTTCGTTTAAGTGATTCATATCTTCCTAAGATTATGTAGTACAAGACTTATGCATCTTGTATTTATGCCTAGATCTCGATTTCGATCTAAGTGGGCAGCATTATTCTTGAAGATTTAACTCACGTATGACTTATGCATCTATACGGAATTCGGGCAAGAGAACCCGGTTTCCAGATCTCTTGAACAACACTTACATTTTTTTATTCATTTTGGTTTGATCCATAGGCCTTGGGGACCCAAGTTCGAGCCCCAATGCCTTCATTTTATTTTTCCCTTAATTTCTCTCTTCATATTTCTCTAAATGGAACTAAGAGGATGTGGGATTGAACCCCCACAATCTCATTTACTTTTTATTTTCATTGCCTTTAAATTATATCCTTCGGCCGAGGGGTTGTGAGTTCGAATTTTAATTTCTTTTAATTTTTCTCCTAAAATATTCCTAGGAGGTCGTAGATTCGATTCCCACGCCTCACATCTCTTTTCTTTCATTTCCTTTTGACTCTCCCTCACAGCCTAGAGGTCGTGGGTTTAATTCCCACGCCTCACATTTCTTTTCTTTCATTTTCTTTACTCTCCTTCACTGCCTAGAGGCGGTGGGTTCAATTCCCACGCCCCACATTTTATTTTATTTTTCTTTTACTCTTCCTTAAATCTGATTGATAGGTGGTGGGTTCGAATCCCACTACTCTCATTTCCTTTTTTTTTTTAAGTTACATTTTCCAACCAATACCATGGTTCGAATCTCCTTCACCATATTTCTTTTTTACTCCTTTATTTTCATGGTTTTTAACATGGTGCTGTCACGGTTTCAATCCTCCATGACCTCACTTGTTTTAATTCATTTTTTTCAACATTTTGAACCCTCTTTGCTGACCGAAATTCATCAATAGAAGCTGGAATTTTTTTTTAAATTTTTCAGCATCCTTTCATTAAGTTACACCGTAGTTCTTAGGGGAATTTTGTAGTGCATTTAGCACGTTTTAGGTGCGTTTTCATGGATTTGTTTAGCCAAGATATTATCCCTCAAATAGGACACATTTCAACTCATATGAACATCACATTTACATCGACATGTGTACATGAAATATAAAGAACTATCATGCCATGTCAAGTCCTAAACCATGAACAATAGCCACGGCAACACATACACACACATCTTGTTACATTTTCGGAAACATCAACATAAGTCACAATTCCAAGCATACACATAAACACATAATCATCACGAAACCAAGTTTCATCCCTAGTGTTCTACCAGCAAACATAACCAACCTATGATTAAATGGGAGCTAGTGACAGGGATATGCAACAGGGAACAATCCTAGTTTTTGGAATGAATATTCTGAACCTTAAGGGGTCTCTTGGGAAAAGGACCAAGAGAGAAGATAACCCATACCTTTTTGACATTAAACTCTTGAATTGCTGCCCAAAAACTTCACCCAAGAACACGGCTAAACCTCCTCAATATCAACTCCACTCGAATGAAAACCTCCCTTAGCCTAGTGTGCGATTAATGTTTGTTTTCTTGTGATTTCATGTGATTTCTTCAAGTGTGAAGAACTTGGTTTATTTTTCTACTTTTGTATCTTATTTTGGCAGATAAATTTTGTGTGAAATAATAAGGAAGATTGACGGTGAGAGTTGAGAGATAGACGTGAGAGAGTAGGAGTTATATTAGGCTTAGGAGTCTAGTTTAGGACTTACTCAAATAAGGTTTACTTAATTATTAAAAATCTGATTTTTATTTTATTTTAAATCAGCTAATGAATAATAATTATTAATTAATTATATTATTTCAATAGCTTAAATAAAAATCACATTAATTCATTGCTTCCAACTAGGTTCGAACCAGGGTGAAGCAAGACTTCACTTCAAGAACTCAGTTTCGGCTCTCTCTACCCCAATTGACCCTCCACCTTATTAATTAAATAATTAATTATATATTTAGGGTAATTACGATATTACCCTTAGCCTGGAAAAAGACCATTTTACCCCTAGACCCTCCAAACCTAAGATTTTCTCTTTTTAAGTCCGATAAAGACTCCTTCGAGTAAATCTTCGTATTCGAGAGCCCTACATGGTAGGACCCAACCTTTCCAATCTAAACTAACTCCCCAAGTTAGTTGGCTTGGCTGTAGCAAGGGTTCCGAGTTCTGGTTCTACACGCATCAATTCGTGTGAACCCTAGTATAATCATAGGCATTCTTGACACATTAAGCATCACTTAGTATATCCATTTTTAGGGTTGTTACAAAGACTACCTTCTTTTTGGCGTACTCACTTTGGGAGAACAAGCCCTCACTCAATGGAAAAACAATAAAAGAACACCAAAACAACACACCAAGGCTTCCCTTTCGGAATGCCTACTTAGTGAAATTAGTAGATGGAGTCCCATACCACCACCTACCCTAAGTAGTACACTCATTTAGAAGGCTTGGCACCAAGACTGTCCTTTCGGAAGGTCCTACCTAGTGCATTGGATAGATACTATCCCATACCACTACCTACCCTAAGTAGTACTTCTTTTAGAAGACTTAGTTCATTCAATTCATACAAGACTCACCAAGACTCTTTTTTTGGAATGCCTACCTAGTGAAATGGATAAATAGCGTCCCATTCCACTACCTACCCAAAGTACCACACTCTTTTAGAGGACTTAGATCATTCATTACTTTTGTGGGAGGTTAGATTAACCGACATAGACCATGAGAGTTATACATGGAATCCGGATGTTAACCCCTATATGATGAAGGATCCTCACTTGCCTAGAGTAAGGTCATTATCTTAGATTTTACATGTCTTGCTCAATAGCTACACCTATTCGGGCGCATAGTTAAGGGATAAGGAGATTGCTACTAAGTAACTCATTCTTTAGGGCCCCTTATGGGTCCTAGGTGGGGTCATTACTGGAAGGTGAACCCATAAACTAAGTCATCTAGTCCTTAGGAACATCCCACATCAATTTCTATTAAGATGAACACGTAAAACTCACTCAAACACATTAAGACACACAAGTACTTTCTAAGGCATATCTTCCAAAACGTCATGGACGTTCTTGGACGTTTAACCTCCAAACTTAACCAAAATTCACACACTGCCTAAGAACACTAATTTAACTCATTTTAACTTAAAATTAACTCAAGAAACCATCACGAATCTCTAATTCACCTTAGTTCATTTTAGGTCGTTACATTCTCCCCCACTTGGATTAACATTCGTCCTCGAATGACACCAAAACTTCAAGAACAACAAGGACTCACTTAGCGTCACATAACACATTACAATCATGATCAAAACATCCAAAATCAGATAATCAACTAACAAGGAGAACAAATTCTCATTTCCAAGCACATTACAACACAGGCAACTCTTGCAAAACTTCACAAATTCAATCTCTCTTTCATTCTTCACTTATGAAGGAACTACTTTCTCCAACTTTAAACATGCTTAGAAACATCATTTCTAAACACATTGAAACCATTGTTCATGAAAAATGCCATTTTCAAAAAATTTGGTTTTCTTTACAGTGAACTCAAAACTTCACTGTGTCACATGCTTGAAAATTCCATAATGCACCTTTCAAGCAACTTTAACAAGATGACATGACAATATGAGAGACAAGACCATACTAAATTACTCCAAAGAGACTTGGCAAGTTACACTAAATGCAATGTGAGAGTAGCATCCTATACTACCACTCCCAATTAGTGACCCTTGATGATTCTCTTGGACTAAGTACACTACATGCAATTCTACTCAACATTCATTATGCAAAACTTAGCTTTAACTTGCTTCTTTAATATTAGATCTTAATTCATCTAAACTCATATGCATTACAATATAACTCATACTATTATGCATGACTCTTAATCATTACCAAACGACTAAGGATTTGGTCTCAAGATTTAATAAGAACAAAAAGGAAAGATGAGGATAGCAACTACCTTCCTACTAAACTCATTCTCCCCCACATAGGGTAAATCCATCTTCAAGGTGTCATACTTCAAAGTACCATTATACCTCTCACAAGGTAGGAACTCACACTACCCTTAACTTATGCACATCAAGACTAAACATCAACCTTACAAGTCAAGCATAACACTCTCCTCTTAGGATTCAAGCTTAGATAAACTCTTTCAAACACCACCTCATTCAATTCTTAGGCACCACTAAACTCAATCTCATGGAACAAAACTCCCTTACTAGGTATTCATACCATATTTCCTCCTTATAGTAAACCTACACAACAACTTCAACTCAATCACAAGAACAACTAGGGAACATTAACCACACAAGAGCATTCTCTCGAAGCATTGAACATAATGACAAGATAACTCATTTTCTCAACATTCCTTAAATTTTCTCAACATTCCTCAAATTTTCTCAACATTCTCTCAACATTCCTCAAATTTTCACCTAAAAGCATTTCTACCATTATTGAACATAATGACAAGATAACTCATTTTCTCTCGAAGGCACTTTACTCAATCATTATAATTCTTAAAATGAATAGAACTACATCACCATAAAGTTCCTCATCAAAACATTTCCAACCTCATAAGTCACACATAGCTATAAATGGCTTCATATCTCAATTCTCAAAAATAACCTTCACAATTACTCTTCTAGCCACAGAACCATCATAACATCAAAACTCACTTTTTCTCTCCCTCTGACTTAGAAACATCTCCCTTTCCAAGCAACACACTTAGAAAACCACCAGAAAAAGAACAATAGGAGAGAGATCTTATGGAGTTAAGTTCTATGGAACGATTCAAAAGTAATGAAGAAAATGAAACTCCATCATCCTATAGATTCTTGTCCATGGATGTGTCGCGACTCACACCAATGACCAAGATACTACTAGACGTGGCTTGTGAGACTTTAAGACCCTAAACTATTTCCCATAACCTTATGCTCTGATACCAAGTCTGTCACGACCAGAAAGCACCCCTAGAAGCTAGGGAGAACCCTCAAATCATGACCGGGCATACTTGACCCTTTGGTGTCTTATACAAGCCCTTTAATTATCGTTATTACATATGACACAAAAAGTAGTGTGGAATTAAAACTTTTCATGACAATTAATATAAAAAGGAATTCTTTTATAAATTGATAGAAAATCTCATCATCACAAGCCTACTTAAGACACGACATATTATCTTAGGGACACGACCCTATACATTGAAAGAAAATACATAATAAGTCATTAAATAAAGAAACTAAGAAAAGGAATATGCCCTCGAATATATGAGGACATACTTTCGGAAGGTCCTGCCTTGTGCAATGGATAGATAGTGTCACATACCACCTACCCTAAGTAGTACGTTCTTTTAAGAGACTTAGTTCATTCAATTCATAAAGACTCACCAAGACTCCCCTTTCGGAATTCCTGCTTAGTGCAATGGATAAATAGCGTCTTATTCCACTACCTACCCAAGTATCACACTCTTTTAGAAGACTTAGCACATTCATTACTTTTGTGGGAGATAGCGTAACCGACTTATATCATGAGAGCTAGACATGAAATCCCGATATTAAGCCCTATCGGATTAGGGATCCTCACTTGCCTAGAGTATGGTCATTCTCTTAGCTTTTACATGGCTTGCGCAATAGCTACACCGATGGGGGCACATAGTTAAGGGATAAGGAGATTGCTACTAAGAAACTCATTCTCTGCTAACGAGGAGTACTCATCTCAAGAGGTACATTGGAATACAACATCTCAACTCACGAAGTGTAAACACCTCTTATTCATACCTTTCGGTGCTAGGCATAACTTCCCACGGATTCTCAACATTATAAACTATAGGTTAAGGATAACTAGTAAACACCACATCTCAAATCACGAAGGGCATTCATCCTCCGGCCTATCTTAGAAAGCTCTTAGGATGTAGTGGATTTGCTACTAAACACTTTATCTCAACTCACAAAGAGTGTACACCCAAAAACTCCCCTTTTTGACTTAAATTAGCTTCATTAATTCATTTAAGTGTGTGTGTACATGTGAACACACTTTGCACATAAACATCATCTCATTCACATTAACTTCTTAAATGCTTTAGACCTACATTCATTAATTAACACACTTTACATGCTTCACATAATCATATACTTCATTTAGGCATAATCTAAGCCAAACATGCAATTCAAGCTTCACAAAACACAATACAAGAGCCATATTCAATATCACTTCATTTCACATATTAGGCCTTCAAAGCCACACTCAAAATACATACTAAGTATAATATCAAGTTCATCAAATAAACACTGTCACTAAGAAGGTGGACCATATCACTCAAGAGCATTTCATAACTAAAGCTCAAACAACATAACCAACTTACCCTTTCATCCAAGATTCCATAACTTATAGTATTTTAATCAATAATTCATCATAAATTATCCCTTAGGTCAGTAGTTAAACAACAATATCGACAAAGGAAACCAAAGTTCAAAGTCTACTAAACTAAGCTCATTTAATCCATTTCTTAAGCCAACGTTTGATGAAAAGCTTTAACATGATTTAATTTAAGTTTTAACCTTAAAATCATAAACAAACAATAGAAACATCATTATAAGTCATTTAATACATTTTCATGCAAAACCCATATTTCGAGTTGGAGATAGAAGAAACTAGGGTTGAAAACCCTTTTTGAAAATTCATTAGAAGGGCCTTCTTGAATGGAAGAGATTTCAAGGATGGACACCATACCTTAGATAATAGAAACCCAAAAGATTTTTGTGAAGAAATAGACTACCAACAGCCCTCCTAGCTTTTCTTGCCTTCTAGCTTCCAAAGAGACTTGAGAGATAATTCTAAGGGAGAGGGTTTTTGGTTTTAGGAAATGAGGTCTAAAATTATGTCTTAGGGTTTGCAACACTTTAATATAACTAACTAACCCTAAAGTAAATGTCCAAGGTCCTTAAAAGACTTGGGGTGAAATTACCAAACACCCCAAGCCAAGGCAGCCCCTTAATAGCTTTTGCAGGCTTCACAGACGAGACCTAACCAGCGGACCCTTTTTCCATCTACGAACCATTGGCAGGGTTTCGTGGGTTGACACTTCGCTCCATTTAAAACCTGGCTGACTAACCTTGCAGTTACAATTGACGGACCAAGATGAAGGGCCGTTGGTTGACCTACTGGCCGTCGTTTGGTCTCGTTGGTGGACACTGCCTAGGTAGTTTTAGGTCCAAGTCTTGGGCCCTTCTCTAGGTCCCCTTGTGGGTCCTAGGTGGAGTCATTCCTGGACGTTAAACCCATAAACTAAGTCATCTAGTTCTTAGGAACATCCCACATCAATTTCGATTAAAACGAACACGTAAAACTCACTCAAACACATCAAGACACACAAGGACTTTCTAGGCATATCTTCTGAACGTCATAGACGTTTGACCTCCAAACTTCACACATTGCCTAAGAACACTAATGTAACTTTTTTTAACTTAAAATTAAATCAAGAAACCATTATGAAGCTCTAGTTCACCTTAGTTTGTTTTTGGGCATTACACACACCCCAATCATAATTTATTCACCGTAATTTTGTTCTTGAAATTGAACAATTAAGTTCTTTATGAGTTATTTATAAGTGTTCTTGAAGTTTCCTTGTGGATAAAGTTTTGATGTAAGAATCTACTTGGGCCAACTTGAAACGACCATATCTCTTAGAATATAAAGAGATATTTGAGTCATAACGTATTAAATTAAAGGTATTTGAATCTACTTTTTGACGCCACCAATTTAGTGTCAATCCAATTTATGAGTACAAAAGATATGATTATTTTAGTAATCTATGTAGTGTTGTTACGAATTTAGTCAATGGGAAAACATTAAAAATTGTTGTTTTATTTTATTACCTTCAAGAAAACCCTAAGGGTCTATTTGGAAAGTCACATGGTAATCGGAATTGGTGTAATTACTAGGGTAGTAATTACCATCCTAGTAATACACTGTCTAGTAATTACACTGCGTTGTTTGGTTGTCACAATGTAATTACATTGTAATTGTACATGTCCTGTTTGGATGTCACAGTGTAATTACACATGTTCCGTTTGGATGCACAATTGCAATCATAAAATTATATCTAATTTTTAAAATAAAAATATTATTTAAAGATTATATTAGACAAATATGAAACACTATGAATGACATTAAACTAAGTGTTTAAGATATATATTCTTGTTTGAAAATATATTGATTAATAAACATATATTCTTTGACTAATATTAAGAAGAAAATATCAATTCATATCTTTTCAGATTAATATATTTCAGTTGAATTGATCATAAAAACTAAAAGTATGAGGTTTCTACGAACTTTGTGAAATGCATGTTTGATAAAAAGATTGATATATAAATTAAAAAATGACTTGTGAAACTGAAAATATCACATATGGTATAGATTCAAAACAAAATATTTAACATGCTAATCTCATAGCAAATTTCAATATAGCATACATAAATATGATTCTTTTTTGTTCTTTTTTATGAAAAATTTTAAGTATATAACCTTAATTAACAATAAATTCTATTTTAATTTTAAAATTAGAATACTGATAAAATTATGACAATGAGAACATAAGCATGACATAATGAAATAGATGATACGAAAAAATTGCATAAATCACGTAAAACAAGGTTGAGAACAAGAAGAAAATAAAATATAATAATATAAAATTAAAAATAACATTTTAGAATAATAATTAAAAAAGAACCTAAAATAATAGAAGTAAAAAAATAAAAATAAAAAATAAAACGTAATAAAAAATTAATCAGGTAATTACACCATGTAACCAAAATTCACAGCTTCTGCCTGTGAATTGTAGAGTGTAATTACCCCATGCCAATACACCAATTACCTATTGATCAAGTAATTACTTGTCCAAGCAAACATGACAAACAATGTAATATCACCCAATTACACCAAATTCAATTACTAGGGTGTCCGTCTAAACAGGACCTAAACGAATATTTTGACTAATAAAATGCTCAAAATAATCAGATTTTCAACTTCTAGTCCATCATTCTCTTCTCCCTCTAACCCTAACGCAAAACTCTAAGGAAAAATGAAAGTAGAAGAATATATTCAAGGTTCTTTCAATCTTATTTAAGATTCTTTTCAAGGTAAGTCTTTCTCTAAAAATTCCATTTTTTTAAACTCAAAATCCTCCATAAAATTATGAATCACTAATGAGAATCATTATTTTTGGCCATAGAGATTTGAAAAAACTAATTAAAAAATCTCAAGAAAGACTTTCTTGATCTTTTCCTTCAAGATATGACTTCAAGGAATTTAATTAAGTTCTTTTTTCAAGATTCTTCAAGAACCTGGTTCTTCCAGGTATGTAAGGCTATCATAGTGTTGGTGATACGCTCAAACTTACTTCTCAAATAAGAAGTAAAGCGGTCGTGTCAAGTAAATAACCCAACTAGTGAGGTTGGGATCGTTCCCACGAGGAAAATAGTTTAGACTTAACTTCAATCTATTATTACTTTTGTTTAGTCAATTACTTCCTTGGAAAGTAATAACAATAAAAGGGGGGTTTCTATTTCTAAATGAATGAAAATAACTAATGAAATTGAAAGAGACACTTAGCAGCTTTGAATGTTGGAGTTTAATCAATTAATCAAAGTAACTAGGGTTTACGTGTTCCCCACAGGTTCATAACTTGATAATTCTAACTATAACAATTCTTTCCTAGTATCTTGCATTCAAAGTGATAAGTTATGTATTTCTAAATCCTTGGTCCGGCATCTAGAAAATCTCACTCCGCACCTTGGTCCGGCTACGTGTGTTGCTATCCTAACCCTTATCTTTACCTCATATTAAGCATCGTATTCGATATTTGACTAAGTTACTACCTCGTACCAATCAATACTAGACTATTAGATAGTATACACTAAATCTATGTTAATAATTCTTTTCCTATTATCTACCTCCTTGGTCCGGCAAGTAGCATTAAGGCGAGTTCTAACGTTGGCCATCCGTTAAAAAGACTTCTAAGCGAAAGAATTATTAATACATGCAAGACACTATTCTAGAATTGTTATTTTCGTTAGGTTTTATCTCATTATTTGCCTATGGTTCCCACAACCCTAGTTATGGAGTTTAGCTACCCATAGTCATAATCACAATATTCAAATATATTATATAAGAATTCATATACTTACTTCAATGAAACAGTAAAATCCGAAAGTTTTCTTGATTAATCACCAAAAATCACCAACAATCACTTGTAAGAATCTCAAAGTAATCAAGAATCTCACAAAAAGTCTAATGATAATCCAAAGTCTAACACTAANATTTTTCTTTACTTTTCTTTCAACTAATTATTGAGTCACTTTACTTTTTTTCTTTCTCTCTCTTTGTTCTTTCAACCCCGCTTTCCAGAGCATTCCTCATAATAGCCACCCTCNTACGGAGTCTAGCCTCAAAAATGAGGTTTTTTCAAACTATTTATAGAAAATAAACCTAATTAAACAAGGAATCTATTTGCTGGAAATCTGTCAAAACGCGGCTGGGTCGACGGACCTCGTGACGGATCGTCGTGGTCACGACGGACCGTCATGGACTCCGTCGTCCCATACTTGATGAAATTTCTTCTGCTGCTCTCTTCATTACCCTCGACGGCAAGNACAGAAAAGATCAGTTAGGGTGAAAAAGAAAGGTCTAGTTTAAGCTCAAATCATTTGGATAAAAGAAGGATAAATTTCATTTGGTTTTCTTTTATTTAGGCTAAACAATGGGCTATATTGAATAAGGG